>NC_039364.1:221681675-222053390 GCF_003573695.1 Papaver somniferum | reverse complement strand
CCTGAGTACATAACCTTTTGATGAATTTCTATGCATCTTTTGCAGGTTCTTGTTTCAACCTCGTCAAAGTTCGAAATTCCTCCAAGTGCTCTGATGATAGAATGTCCGCCAAACCTTCTGGATCAGAACTTTCTTATTTGGAGAGATGTGTAACCAAAGCGTGTTGTAAGTACCCATCTTTTCAGCATGGATCCACGCTCGTCTGAAGGATATGTCATATCCTGGATCTCCTGATTATGTGAAACTTGGTTTCCGTCCAGGTTGAGCTTATGTTCGCTTTGAGAGTGATGTAGCCATAAGTATTTCCGAGCGTTGCTTCAAGGTCTCTGATTGAGATGGGAGCATGAGTAGCTCCTTGTTGAGTGATGCTTGTGGATCTATGGTTTTCATTGGAATGTTGTTGATGGCGGTGCCAGCATCGATCAACGTTCTTATAAATTCGTTTCTTCTAGGATTGACTGTGGTAAGCAGTCCCCAGTCTACATCTCTTGGTTTGTGGCTGGAGGCTCAAGAAGTATTTTCGGAATGGACTTCTTGACACGATGTGGTTTAGTACTGTGAACATGTCTCTCCTTTGTGCCTTCGACAGATAAAGCAATTCACGTTCGACCAAAGATTGAACTGCCTATTTGATAGGTTGTTCAGAGAGTGTAAAGGTTCTGAATGGGAGAGGATTCTTGTGTACTCCTTCAGTCCCTAGTTGAATCTATTGTGGATCAACCTTCTCTTTGAAAATGTGCTTCAAAACTTCGCAGTCGCTTGTGGGATGATTGACGAACCTGTGGAAGCGGCAGTAACGAGGACTTTCCATGTCTTCTTCAGTTGGTTCTTTCTTGACATATGGAAACTTGATTGCACCATCTTGGACCCATACATCCAGGAGTTCGATCACCTCTTCAATGGAAAAAGGAAATTCAGGTGCTTTTTGATCAGAAATTCTTGTGCGTTGGTCAGAGGCATGTGCATCTTGCTTATGCTTCCTTTGTGTTTTTGAATGAGCTGGGGTTGGCTTTCCATTTGCTCCCTTCTGCAACAGTGTTTGTGGAAGGCTGGAGGTTTTACTGCTTCTTGGTCAGACGTATGCTACCTCGAGTGTCTCGCGGTTCTTCAGCCGTTGTAGCTTTTGTTCTTTCCAGTAAAGCGGGCGCAGTAGCTTCCGATCTCTTTGCCGCTTCATGAAGCTCTGAGAAGGTCTGGAAACGAAGATTTTCCAATAAAGCTCTGTAGACCGGGATCATACCGTTGATATACAAGTCTACCAGTTTCTGCTCCGTGATGTTTGGATCATGAAAGTCCAGGGCCTGGACTCTGAATCTTTTCACGTAGTCATTGGGATGTTCATTGTTCCTCTGAAACATTCTTCCCAGATCAGAGAGTAACTTGCTCTGACACAAAGAAGTACTTTCTGTAGAAGGCGTTAATCATTTCTCCCCAACTGCTGATAGTCCCTGGTGTAATGTTGTTGTACCAGGTGTATGTCATGCCTTTCAAGGATTTTGAAAATTCTTTGAGGAGAACAACATAGTTATGTTCATGTTCACTCAAGGCTTCCAGGAACCGAGAAATCTGTTCCCGAGCATTGCTTGTTCCGTCATACAAAATGAAAGTTGGAGAGGTATAACCTTTTGGAAGAGGAATCCTTTGCGCCGCATCAGGGTAAGGAGGCTGGTGACGGTGTACATGTGATGTCTTGTATATTCCATGGTTATCCAAGAGGCGTTCCAAATCTTCTCGAGTAATAAAATTCGATGATTCCTTCGCTGATGGATCGTCTGCAGCTTTGCGGACTTCGGTGTCATCCACTGTATGAATTGGAACTACTTCAGGATCAGCATCTGAGGATGTTTCCTTTTCTTTTCCTTTTCCTTGAGTCTTCTATGACATCTTGTCAGTGAGAGTCTTGAGATAATTGAATAGCTCTTTCTGTGTTGCGGCCATGTCAGTTTGATTCTTTGCAAGAGTCTATTTCACTTTGATGAGATCAGCAATGGTAGGTGGTGGGTTTCCTCTGACTTCCTCAGGGTGTCGTCCGAACAGAGGATGACCTTCCGTGTTAGCGTGAGGAGGAGTAACATCATCACCACCAGTGTTAGAGGCCGGAATTGTTTCCGGGATATCCTCATTGTTGTTGTTGCTAGTGCTAGCGTTGTTTGTGTTGGAACCTGTAACTAACCCAGACCTAAGACCAGCCATCTTGTGAAATTGTGAGGTTGCAACCGAGGGATTATTCTCCCACCGTGGTCGCCAATCTGTAGATGGGGCAAAACGATTTGCTGGTTTTTACGGAATTAAGGAGACGACCGTACGGAGGAGACTCCTTGAACCGAGCGAAATGTTCAACCTCACACAGATGCACTGCAAGAAGGGAGTGCTTTGAATTCGAGAGATCACTCTGTAGTACTCCGGCCTAAACCAAGACAATGGACGTTCCATAGTAAATTCGGTCACAAGAGAGGATGGTTCGATCTGTAGGAGGGAAGCTGAGAAATGTGTGGAATCAATGGTTATAATAGACTGTAGGTGTGTTATGTATTCTGAATAAGATAAGTTCTGAATGATTGAATCTCTATTGAGAGTGATTACTCAGATGTTGAGTTGTTAATCTCGTGTTGTCTGTTTGACGTGAGATTCTTGTATATTCAATCATGATTCAGAGACTTATTTATATTGCTGGAATTGTAGACACCATGATCCCATGAAGTGTGACAGTTGATGGAATCAAAGAGTGGGGAAATGGAAATCGTGTTTGAAACCAGTTGCTTATCATGCAGAGACTTGGCCGATTTTCCATCCACTACTTTGTTAACTCCTTCAACTGATTGCACGACTTGCTCACATTCCATCGTGTGTATGAACACACTTGCCATAGACCGCCAGACCAAAATCCTAGTTAATATCCCCCCATGTGACACGATTGACGTCTCGTGGTGTAATTAGTCAGTTGTTGACTTCGTGACTTCATGGGACGATGAGTCCATGTATTTGCTGAGTTGAACATGATTTTGCAAAATGTTCTGAGACTCATGAATTGAACGTGTCTGTTGAGATAGAGGTATAATTCTCACGTTGATAGTTGAGGCGAGCAAGTATTTCTCATTCGATAAATTGTTGAATATTGAGGGTTGAGCCAATATTCCTTGGTTTGAGCAAATATTGCTCATTTGAGCAAGTGTTGCTCCTCTGATGAATTATTGGTAGAGTGACCAAAATAAAACATTAATTGGAATAATGATAGTTGAACCGAGAATAATAAAATGATGATCGTGAGATCGTCGTAAAGTTATTGGTGTTTGAATCTGGAATTATGATCCTTGGACTCAGAAACCCTAATTCGATCAATTGATGACCAATTGATGGTTTACTTGAAAATTAACCATGGAATGAAGGAGGGGACGGCTACATGGGATCATGTATCGGCCATGTAGCTCCCATATGCTCGAGTGAGCAAATACCAAGGTCTCTTGAAGAGTTGGTGATTTGTTGATGAAAGAATGATTAAATGTTGGTTTAATCATTTATTAGAAAAATGCTCGTCTGAACCTTAGGTGATAAAACCTAATTAATTATGAAGAGATGAGGGACCGACCAAGGGGTCATGAAACCGGCCCTGGATGGTCACGGGATCGAATGACGATCGGTCTATGAAAATTCCAATATTATTTGGAAGAGTTTTGGACCTAATACGTGCAATTGCGCAAATTAGGTCAATTCATGAAAATATGTGGGACCGGCTCCGTGCGAGCCAAAGATCCAACCTTGGTCGGTCAAGGTAACATGCTCACATCGCCAAAACGTCTGTATCTCAGTCTTGATAATTTTGGTATTTTCTGGCGTGCGTTTGAGCAACCATTTGAGAAAATATGACAATCAGGGTTTTGCTGAAACTGAGGAAACTTCATGAGATGAAGGAAAATAATTATAAAATGAAGGAATGATGAAGCGTGGGACCGCTGAGGCCAAGGCATGGTCGGCCGGTCAGTGACCACGGTCCCATGGTGCCTTTTCTAATTTTATATTATTTTTCATGATTTTATGAAAATATCATGAAATCAAGGAGTTTATTGAAATTAAGGAGTTTCCTTGAAGTGAAGGAGTTTCCATGGGATCAAGGAAAAAAATAATATTAAAATAATAAAATAAGGGCGTGTGGGACCGGCTTTGAGCATGGTTGGCCGGCTGGGTCCCGGTTCCGTGCGTTTCCCTAATTTTATGTAATTTTTGTGTATTATTTCCATGATTTGAAGTAATTTTCATAATTTGAGAGAAATACCATGAAATCAAGGAATTTCATGGGATCAAGGAAACTTAAAATAATAATAATAAAATAAAGGAACGTGTGGGACCGGCTAGGCATGGCCGGCCGGTTGGGGCCCAGACGAGTTTCTCTGATTTTATATTATATTTTTCATGGTTTTATGAAAATACCATGAGATTAAGGAGTTTTCATGAGATTAGGGAAATATTAAAAAAATAATAAGGAACCATGAGGTGTGGGGCCGGTCGGGATCAAGGCATGGCCGGTTGGCCAATAAACACGGCTCCACGACATTTTTCCCAATTTTATATTATTTCCTTGGTGCGAAGGAAACACCATGAAACTGAGGAGTTTCCTCAAAACGAAGGATATTTGTTCAAATGAAAGGATTTTCATAAGATCAAGGAAAATAACAAAAATATGATAAAATATAAAACTGGCGTGGGACTGGCCACGGCACGGCCGGCCGGCTAGTGGGCCATGTCCCCCAAAGCCTTGGTCAATATTTTATTATTTATTATTTTCTTTCCTATTTTGCATAGGTTCATCGTTTCGTCGTATTTTGAAATACTCGTTCGTGCGTTCAGGTGATTGTTAGTGCATCATCGTCGAATACACTTGCACCTTTTGAGTCGGGGCTTACTCGAAGGTAACTCATACGTCCGTATGTTGAATATTTATTACTAACCCATGGAATTCTGCTGGGAAGAACCATAGATTGAAGTAACGAAATATTACGAAAATATTTGAATATTTTCAGAAATTCAGTGGATGAATCCAAGAATTTAGGAATAATTAATTGATGGCTCTATACTAGTACGATCGTCTAGGAGCATTAATTATTCTGAGAGATATGAGATAGTTGAAGCGTCATATCCTTTATATAGTCAGGGAAAACTGTTGTTTGTATCCTGAAGACGTTATTGCTCTATACTAGCAGGCAAGCTGCCTAGGAGCGTCCAATCTCGTGATTCTATATAGAAGTAATTACTGAAGTGTTCAGTATTCATGAGATATGGCGTTGCCTAGACGAGAGACTACATATCTGCATGTACTCTGAGAGACAGTATTCTCAGTCAGAGATTCGATGAGAGACCCGTGTCTCGATACTCGCGTCTGATTATTGGATCAAAAGTTCGTATAGTTATGGGTTTATGATTTTAGCCTTTGTCGAAAATCCACCATCTACACCAATATTTCACATCCTTGATTTACGTGTTTACTTTTTATTGTTTTGCTTTAATCTTATTTTAGTTTATAAAAATCTGAAAACCCCCCTTGTTACTTATAAGATACCGAAACAAATTGACAATCCAAGACCTCTATGTGGGAACGATCCTTTCTTGCCCTTGCTATATTTTATATTTTGAGTAGTGAGAAAGTAATATTATTTTTGACGCATACGAAAGCGATCACACAACTAAGAGTTGCTACGACCCAAAGTCGAAGACTTTAATAAACAAATTTGTATCACACAGAAAATTCTACAGGAATAGATAAGTCCGTCTCCCACAGAAATACCTACAAGTTTTTGTTCCGTATTTTGATAAATCAAGGTGAACATGAACCAATTGATAACCCGGACTTATATTCCCGAAGAACTAGTATTATAAATCACCTCACAATAATCTTAACCGACGCGGCGAAAGAAGATATTGTGGAATCACAAACGATGAGACGAAGATGTTTGTGACTACTTTTCTATCTTGCCTATCGGAGATATAATCTCAAGCCAATCGTTACGATTGTACTCAACAAGATAAAATATGCAAGATCAGATCACACAACTACGAGAAAGTAGTATCGGTCTGGCTTCACAATCCCAATGAAGTCTTTAAGTCGTTAACCTGGTTTTTAAGAAGAAACCTAAGGTTAAAGGAGAATCGACTCTAGATAATACAACTAGTATCACACGGAAGGTGTGGGGATTAGGTTTCCCAGTTGCTAGAGTTATCCCTTATATAGTATTTCAAATCAGGTTTTGCAATCAATGTTAGCTTGGTAACAAAGCATTCAATATTCACCGTTAGATGAAAACCTGATTAGATTCAAGCTAATATCTTTCAACCGTTGGATCGAAAACTTAGCTTGTTACAAAAAAATGAAATGTACTATTTTGGGTTTATGTAACCGTACCCAAACATGAAAATTTGTTGGTTCAATAATAGTCAACCAAATGGTTAGCCATATGAGCACTTTCGTATCAACCATATTCTTTTTCACCATAACTAGTTCAAATGACTCAAATGAACTAGTTAGAGAGTTGTTCAATTGCAAGGAAATCTTATGTAACTACACAAGACACAATTGAAGAAAAAAATATTTGATTCACTCGAATCGGTTCATGAACTATATAGCCACGGTTTGCATTTTGCATTCTTTAGTTAATATAAATAAGTTCACACACAATCGTCTTTAGATATAACCAGCTTAAGTTCGCAGACTTAGTTCGCGGACTTAAGTTCCTGGAAGGAGTTCTCAAACTCCAGTAGATTTTCTCGGGTCGAGAACTTCCGCCAGTTTGCGGACTGGGTTCACGGACTGAGTTCACGGCTCTTGTTTCGGTTCTCTTGATCAACAAATTTCGCAAACTTCGGTTCAAGGAAAAAGGACTTATACATATATGTGTTGCCACACAATGCTTATATCCATCATTAATTGGTTATATAATTTAAACTTTCATTTCAATCATTGAAATATTCTTAGAGGACATTTCATCAAAGTAAGCAATTTTCAAAGTGATTGAAACGTGTCATGACTTTCGTCACCAGGTAAAGATGAACTTGGCCAAAGCAAAATCTTACCAACACATATTTTGAGAAATAGATAGGCGAGATAAACTCGGCTCAAAATAGCAAATGTGTATAATAAAAGTCTATATAGCAAAACGAATTTTGTCTCAAAATAGGAGATAAAGTGGATAGACTTTTGAGTGATAGATAAGTTCGAGTCTCCACATACCTTTTAGTCGATGAAGTTCCACCAGTTCCTTGAGTAGTCCTTCGTCTTTTATGATGATTTACATGGAGTTCTTGAGCTCAACTACACTTTCTATCCTAGTCCAAGACTTAGCTATAGTATACTAGAAATCAAGACTTATAGTTTTGATCACTAACATTGAAAAACATGCTTGAGATAGAAACGCATGCGAGTTCGACCGAGCAATGCTCTAACACCTAGGGTTACTCGTATACGTTCAGTAAAGGGTCGGGTGCACGTACGCTCGTGGTTATGAACCAGGTTTAAAAACCAAGCGGTCAATGAAGCCTATTCTAGAAGAGGGTTTTGATAAAAATCAAAGACAATTTCTAAAGATATGACAGAATATCTTTGCTCAAAAAATAGAGCACAAGACAATAGTTGATGGACAACAAATCAACTGTCATTAGGGAAGAGCAAAATGAAGTTTTACAAAGAATTTTCCTCAAGAAACATTGATCACTTATGTTACATAGTGTAACAAATGACCGGATCAGGGATCAACAGTGAGATGATCATATTATTAATAAACCAAAACAAATACAACATAGACCACTAGACAAGAAGAAACTCGCTTCTTATGAAATATGTGCATCCTCACATGGTCTCAGAGAGGACACACCTAAAAAGGTGGTCATGTTGTGGTTTGACGAGCATATAGCTCATCAAGGGTATTGATATTTTACCTTTTTCTTTCTTGACTGACATCAGAAAAATCACAAGTTTTCTCAAGAGAATTAATAAGAGAAGGACATGAAATACCTGACACAGTTGATTTTCTCGTCTTCTTGATACTTCGCTCGAGTCTATTGATACTGGTCTTGAGCTCCGAAACACGATTATTGATGTGAATGTATTCGGGAACAGACACTTTAGATTCAAGACTTTCTCCAGTGAGAGGAGGGGAATTTGAGGGTTTTTTCTTTCTCCGAAACCTTTTTCTCATCACAGAGCCGTCTATTTTGTCATCGTCTATATAACATTGTTCTCTTTACAATTGTAAACAGATTTTGTGTCATATATACAACCAAGAATTGGCCATCACAACACTTTTCTTGATTGTAGACCTTACTTTTAACACCAGCATAATGAGAAGAAGGTTTGATTACTTCGTTAGACATCCATACAAGAATGTTATGAAGTTTTTCATTCCGCAATCGAAAACGACATCTCCTTACAAGGTGACATTTGTTTCCGCAATAATAACAGTTGAAGGGAATGTTTTTGACTGTTCTCATATAAGTTGTTTTTGAAGGTTGACAATCTTTATTTTCAGAAACATCTGCTGCTGAAGGTAGTTTTTCACTTTTGATATCAGTGAAATTTTCACTTATGAAATTTTCATTAGCACAGACAAAATTGATCTTACTAGCACTTGGAGCGTCTATTCCTTTATAGCCCAGACCACGTGTATCACGATGTTCTTTACATGCTCCCAGCATAGTGGATAATTTTGTAGAGCTAGTATTGAATCTTTCCAGATTCTCTTCCAGTGATTTGACCTTATCAAGAAAAGCAGTTAGATCAGCCTCCAATTGTTTTCTCTGGCGAGAAAGCCGATTTCTCTGTCATTAAAACAATTTTATTGAGAGTCATATCTTGCTTCAGTTTCTGCAAGTCTTTCTTTCAACACAAAGAGATTTCGACGAAGATTATCACACTCGGAGTTTTTTGAACGCATATATTATTCATCATATTTAAGAAGAGATTATAAGAGATTATAACCACAATCATATCCCTTAAAGAGTTTTCTCAATTTCCTGTTTTATAGACAGAGAGGAGTCAGAAATTCAGCCAAGCAAGATGTTGACTTCTTTTTCTTTATGAGACGGTGAAAAAGCTTAATATATTGTGAGACTTCCTCATCAACATCTTGTCCCTCATATGAATCACTTTCATCTGAAAGATCATCCAACTGTTCATCTAGGCATTTTTCCCAGTTATACACAGTTTCAGACAATGGAGAAGACGTGAGAGATTTCTCAGGAGAAATAAGGCTTTGAACCAAATCAGAATGTTTCTGAACTGGTGATACATTGTCAGAGATATCACAACTGTCCATAGATTCAGATCGCTACAAACACAGACTTATAAGGTCTTAAACGTGTTTTCCTGCTCTGATACCAATTGAAAAAGCGGGGGTCTAACAACCACAACCAATATTCCGCTTAGGAAACATGTATGGACAAACTCCAATATAATTTCCAAGAGAATCAACTAGACAATCAGACTTAATCAATGGAAATATATCCAAGATTTATATCTTTGTTTCTCAATTTAATCAGCAAATCAAACAGATAGAATCCGTGAGCCTGATTATTATGAGAAACAACTTGAACGGTACAAAAGACCAATGTTCAAGTGTCAATCAATTTATATCAACAACCAAAGGTTGGATTATCTAATTGATTGAACTACGCACAACCTGTGATATTTCAATTATATAAACAAATATAATGCGGAAAAGAAATAATACAGACACCAGAAATTTTGTTAACAAGGAAACCGCAGATACAGAAAAACCCAAGACCTAGTCCAGATTTGAACACCAAACTGTATTAAGCCGCTACAAACATTATCCTACTGCAAGTTAACTTCGGACTGGAATATAGTTGAGCCCTAACCAATATCACACTGATCAAGGCACAGTCGCGTTCCTTACGCCTCTAAAACCACTCCGGATTCTACGCACTTGATTTCCTTAGCTGATCTCACCTACAACTAAGAGTTGCTACGACCCAAAGTCGAAGACTTGATAAACAAATTTGTCTCACAAAGAAAAGTCTATTGAATAGATAAATATGTCTCCCACAGATATACCTACGAGTTTTATTCCGTCTTTTGATAAATCAAGGTGAACAGGAACCAATTGATACACCAGACTTATATTCCCGAAGAACAGCCTAATAGTATCAATCACATCACAATAATCCTAACCGTATGGTAGCGGAACAAGATATTGTGGAATCACAAACGATGAGATGAAGATGTTTGTGACTACTTTTTATCTTACCTATCGGAGATTAAATCTCGAGAAAATATTAGAGAAGATAGTACTCAATACGATAGAACAAAGTAAAATCAGAACACACAACTAAAGAGAAAATAGTTGGGTCTGGCTTCACAATCCCAATGAAGTCTTTAAGTCGTTAACCTATAATGGTTTTAGGAAAAACCTAGGTGAAAGGAGAATCGACTATAGTCGCAACTAGTATCACATAGGAGGTGTGGGTATTAGGTTTCCCAGTTGCTAGATTTCTCCCTTATATAGTCTTCAAATCAGGGTTTGCAATCAATGTTACCTTGGTAAGAAATCATTCAATATTCACCGTTAGATGAAAACCTGATTAGATTCAAGCTAATATCTTTCAACCGTTAGATCAAACTTAGCTTGTTACACACAAATGAGTTACTTCATTTAGATATAGGTAACCGTACCTAAATGTGTACACTTGGTTGGCTCAACAATAGTTAACCGAAGTTAACCATATGAACACTTTCATATCAACCTTATTCATCTTAACACAACTAGTTCAAATGAATCAAATGAAAATAGTTATGGAGTTGTTCAATTATTTATATTCTCATACAAGTATACAAGCCACAATTGAAGCAAAATCGATTTTCATTCGCTCGAATCAATTCATGAACATTATAGTTTGAAAAAGATTGCATTGCATTCCTTATTTTATAAATGTATTTGTTCATGAAAAAACCGATTTTAGAACTTAACCCACTCAAGTATGCAAACGGGTACACATACCTAAGTAGACGGACTTGGTCTGGGTTCGCCAGTATGCAAACGGGTACGCATACCTAGAGTTCCCGGAACTGGTCTGTTCGCCAGTATGAAACAGGTACACATACTGTTGTTCACGACCAACACCAGTTGAAATCGGTAGGCATACGGGTATGCATACTAAGTTCCCGGACTTCAACTGTTTAACCAATACGCATACGGGTATGCATACTAAGTTCCCGAACTTGGAATATATCTACAACAGTTAGCATACAAGTACGCATACTGTGCTATATCCAATCAATGGTTAATTGTTCTAAACTCCCAGTTCAATAATTGAAACAATCTTAGAAGACGACAATAGATGTCTCACGCAAACTATTAGCTTCAAAGCAATTTTCAAGTGATCAAATGATCAATACGAAACATTCCGAGTCTACACCAAATGGTTGTTTCACACAAATCATATAAGATGTTACCAGGCGATTTTCATATGATCATCTTTTGACTTTTGTCAAGAATATATGATGAACTTGGTTAAAGCGAAAGCTTGCCAACACATATTTCGAGAAATATATGAGCGAGTTAAACTTAGCTCGAAATATCAAATGTGTATAATTGAAGCCTATATAGCTATACGATTTTTGTCTCAAATAGGAGATAGAGTAAAAATAGACTTTCGAGTGATAGATGAGTTCAAGTATCCACATACCTTTTGTTGATGAAGTTCCACAAGCTCCCCTTAGTAGTTATTCGTCTTCAGTCGATGAACGCCGTGAAGTCTGAAGCTCAACTACACATTCTATCCTAATCCGAGGCTTAGCTATAAGTATACTAGAAATCAAGACTTATAGTCTTGGCAACTAAACTTGACAAACAAGCTTGAGATAGCAACGCTTGCAAGTTCGACCGAGCAGTGTTCTAATAAAGCTAATACCATCTAGCGGTGGAGATTGATTGCTTAATTTCTAAACAGACTTAGCTTGAAGCTTAAATCAGGAGTTCATCTAACGGTGAATATCAAATGATTTGTTACTAAGCTATCTTAGCTTTGATTGTAAGCAACCCTGATTTAAAAGACTATATAAGGGAGAACTCTAGCATCTGGGAAACCTAATTCCGACAATTCTGTGTGTCCTAGTTGTAAACTAGAGTCGATTCCCCTTTAATCTAGGTTTTCCAAAACCATTATTAGGTTAACGACTCTAAGACTTCATTTGGGATTCGTGAATCCAGATCCAACTATTGTATTTGTAGTTGCGTATTCTGATTTTGCTTGTTCTATCATATTGAGTTTTATCTTCTCTAAGATTTACTCGAGATTCATCACCGATAGGCAAGATATAAAAAGTAATCACAACAGTTCTTTCGTCTCAGACTCTTGTGATTCCGCAATAACTTCTTATGTTAATTAGTTAGGTTATTGTGAGGTAACTAATATTTCTAGGATGCTCTTTGGGAGTATAAGACCAGATTATTGGTTGAGTTTCCTATTCACCTTGATTTATCTAAAGAAACAAAACCAGAATAAACATATTTGTGCGAGACAGATTTGTTTATAAGTCTTCGACTTTGGGTCGTAGCAACTCTTTGTTGCAGGCGAGATCAGTTAAGGGAATCCCGTACGCAAAGTCCTGCTGGGATTCAAGAAGCGTAATGAACGCGATTGTACCTTAATCGGTGTGAGACTTGGTTAGGGCTCAACTACATTCCAGTCTGAAGTTAACTTGTAGTAGGCTAGACTCTGTAGCGGCTTAATACAGTGTGGTGCTCAAATCTGGACTAGGTCCCAGGATTTTTCTACATTTGCGGTTTCCTCGTTAACAAAATTTCTGGTGTATGTGTTATTTATTTTCCGCATTATAATTGTTTATATAACTGAAACATCACAGGTTGTGCGTAGTTCAATCACAATTGATACCCTTTGGTACCGTCCAAGTTATTCTCATATCAATCAGGCTCACGGATTTCTATCTGTTCGATTTTTTGATTGTATTGAGAATGAGATAAAGCTCTTTGATATATTTCTTAACTGAGTCTCACTTTTAAGTTGGTGCTCTCGGAATTATATTGGTGTAGATGGTGTATTTTCGACAAGGGCCAAAATCGCAAACTCATAATTATACGAAGCTCTGATCCAGCAATCAGACGTGAGTATTGAGACACGAGTCTCTCATCGAATTCTCAACGGAGAGTACTTTCTCTCGGAGTACATGTAGATATGTAGTCTCACGATTGGACAACGGCATATCTCATGAATACTGAACACTTTCAGTGATTATTTCTATATAGCATCACGAGATGGACGGCTCCTAGACAGCTTGCTCTGCTAGTATAGAGCGATAATGTCTTCAGGAACAAACAACGAGTTTACCCTGACTATATAAAGGATATGACTTACCAACAAGCTCGTATCGGGATAATTAATGCTCCTAGACAGCTTGCTCTGCTAGTATAGAGCCACAAAGTTAATTATTCCTAATTACAATTGCTCATATTCCATGGTCGAATCCACGACTGGTCCCATGGAATGGCAATAACAATTGCTCCTATTCCATGGTCGAATCCACGACTGGTCCCATGGAATGGCAATAACAATTGATCTTATTCCATGGTCGAATCCACGACTGGTCCCATGGAATGGCAATAACAATTGCTCCTATTCCATGGTAGAATCTGCGACTGGTCCCACGAAATGGCAATAAACAATTGTTCTGATTCTATGATCGAATCCACGGCTTGATCTCATAGAATAGCAATAACTATATTATCTCATTACTCCGATTTCATGATCGAATCCACATCTGGTCTCATAAATGGTAATAGATAAATCTTAATTACTCTGATTCTATGGTCGAATCTACGATCCCATGGAATGGTAATGCTCACTTTATTATTCTGAATTCGTAGTCGAATCCTCAGCTGATCCTATGAATTAATAATAAACATCTTATTACTCAGTTTTGTGAATTATTCTCCACTGAATTCCACAATTAGTAATAAATAATCAACAATCGGGCGCCTGAGCTACCTCTAAGTAACCCCGATTCAAATGGTGAAAGTGTATTCAACGACGATACACTAACAGTCACCGCACGAACGAGTATTTCAAAAATACAACGAAACGATGAACCTATGCAAAATAGGGAAGAAAATAACAAATAATTAAAAATATTGACCAAGGTGCTGGGAACACGGACACAAGACCTACCGACCGTGTTATGGTCAGTTCCACGTCAGTCTTATATTTTTAATACATTTTTATTATTTTCCATGATTTGATGAAAATTCTCTCATCTGATCAAATCTCCTTCGTCTCGAGGAAGCTCCTCGGTTTCATGGTACTTCCATAAATCCATAACAAATATAAAAATTAAGGAAAGGAGTGTGGGGCGTGACCATTGGCCAACCGGCCATGCCTTGGTCCCAACCGGCCCCACACCCCATGGTTCCTTATTATTTTATTATTATTATTATTATTATTATTATTTCTCTAATTTCATGAAAAACACCTTGATTTCATGGTATTTTTTGCACAAATCATCATATAATAATAAAATAAAATAAAATAATGAAAACTTATGGGACCGAGCCACTAGGCGGCCGGCCATGCCCTAGCCGGTCCCACACGCCCTTTGCTTTATTATTTTATTATTATTTATCCTATTTTTCCTTGAATTCATCAAATTCCTTGATTTTATGGTATTTCTCTCAAATTAGGAAAAATTCCCTCAAATCATCAAAAATACCTAAAAATATTTAAAAATTATGAAAAACTCGTGAGACCGGTCCATAGCCGGCCGGCCACGCCTCCATGGTCCCACACGCCCGTGTTTTTATTATTTTAATATTTTGCTTCCATGAACTCATGAAAACTCCTTCAATTCATGGAAACTCCCCAAATTCATCAAATTTCTCAAAATTCATGAATTTTTCATAAGATCATCAAAATATTATAAAATTAAGGAAAAGGCACCACGAGACCGTGGTCACGACCGGCCGACCATGCCTTGACCACGGAGGTCCCACGCCTCCTCATTCCTTATTTTATAATTATTTTTCATCATCTCATGGTGTTTTCCTCAGTTTCGTCGAAACCCTAATTTTGGCATATTTTTTCGAATGGATGTTCAATTGCACGCCAGAAAATATCAAAATTCTCAGGACTGAGACGCGGACGCCTTGGGGACACGAGAACGCTATCTTGACCGACCAAGATTGGCTCTTTGGCTCACGGAAGCCGGTCCCATCAATTTTCACAGTTTTGACCTAATTTACACAATTGCTCGTATTAGGTCCAAAACTCTTCCAAACAATTTGGATTTTCATGAAGTGATCGTCAGGCGGTCACGTGACAACCCAGGGCCGGTTTCATGACCCCATGGTCGGTCCCTCGCCTCGTCATAATTAATTAGGTTTTCTTACCTAAGGCTCAGACTAGCATTTTTGAATAAATGATTAAGCCAGCATTTAATCATTCTTCCACCAACAAATCGTCAACTCTTCAGGAGTTCTTCGTATTTGCTCACATGAGCATATGAACACTACATGGTTGATCCACGGTCCTATATAGTCGCTCCCTCCTTCGTCCTATGGTTAAACTTCTGACGAACCATGAATTGATCATCAATTGATCAAATTAGGGTTTCTGAATCCAAGGATCATCATTCCAGATTCCAACCTTAATAATTTTACGACGGCCTCGTGGTCATTAATTTTATTAATTATGCTCGGTTCAACGACCAATATTCTAATTAATATTTTTGGTACGCTGCCAATAATCCATCAGATGAGCAACACATGCTCAGATGATCAAATATTCAGCAATTCATCACATGAGCAACACTTGCTCAGATGATAAATATTTGCTCAAACCAAGGAATATTGGTTAAACAATCAATATTCAACGATCCATCGAATGAGCAATACCTGCTCACTTCATCGTAAGAATTATACTTCTGTCTCATGACATGCTCAATTCATGAGTTTCAGAACATCATGTTCGACACTCAGCAACTACATGGACTCATCGTCCCATCAAACCACGAAGTCATCAATTGACTAACAAACCACGAGACGTCAATCGTGTCACTTGGGGGATATCACTTAGGGTTTTGGTATGGCGGTCTACGGCACGTGTGTTCAAACACACGATGGAATGTGAGCAAGTCGTACAATCATTTGAAGGAATTCACGAGGTAGTGGGTGGAAAATCGACCAAGTATCCTCATGTTGAGCAACTGGTTTCAAACACGATCTCCACTTTCCCACTCCTTGATTCCATCAACTGTCACACTTTATGGGATCATGGTGTCTAAAATTTTAGCAATATAAATAAGTCTCTGAATCATGATTGAATCATCATCAGCATCATCAGTATCATTAATCTCACGTCAAACAGACAACACGAGATCATCAACTCATCAATTGAGCAATTTCAATCATTCAGAGCTTATCATATTCAGAATTCACACACCCACAATCTTTGATTACCATTGATTCCACGCATTTCTCAGCTTCCCTCCTTCAGATCAACCCATCCTCTCTTGTGACCGAATTTACTCTGGAACGGTCATTGTCTTGATTTAGGTCGGAGTACTACAGATTGATCTCTCGAATCTAAAGCACCCCCTTTGCAGCGGTGCATCTGTGTGAGGTTTAACATTTCGCTCGGTTTGAGGAGTCTCCTCCGTACGGTCGTCTCCTCAATCCCTTAAAAACCAGCAAATCGTTTTCCCCCATCTACAGATTGGCGACCACAGTGGGAGATCATTCTCTCGGTTGTAATCTCACAATTTCATAAGATGGCCGGTCTTAGGTCTGGGTTAGTCACAGGTTCCAACGCAAACGGCGCTAGCACTAGCAACAACAACAACAACGACAACGAGGATATTCCGGAAACGGTTCCGGCCTCTAACATTGATGGTGGTGATGTTACTCCTCCTCACGTCAACACGGAGGCTCATCTTTTGTTCGGCCGACACCCTGAGGAAGTCAGAGGAAATACACCACCTACCATTGCTGATCTCATCAAAGTGCAAGAGACTCTTGCAAAGAATCAAACCGATATGGCTACAGCACAGAAGGAGCTATTTAATCAACTGAAGGCTCTCACTAATACAATGTCAGGTAAGACCCAAGGAAAAGGAAAAGAGAAGAAAAAATCCTCAGACGCTGATCCTGAGGTAATCCCGATTCATACAGTGGATGATGATGAAGCCCGCAAAGCTGTAGACGGTCCATCAGCGAATGAGTCATCAAAATTCATCACTCGGGAAGATTTGTAACGCCTTCTGGAGAACCGTGGAAAAGACAAGATCCCACATGTCCATCGTCACCAGCCTCCATACCCTGCTGCTATGCAAAAGATTCCTCTTCCAAAAGGTTATATCTCTTCAACCTTTACTTTGTACGACGGAACCGGCAATGCTCGGGAACATGTTTCCCGGTTCCTGGAAGCTTTGGGTGAACATGAGCATAACCATGTTGTCCACCTCAAAGAATTTTCAAAATCCTTGGAAGGCAGAGCATACACCTGGTATAACAACATCGCACCAGGAACTATCAACAGTTGGGGAGAAATGGTTAATGCTTTCTATAGGAAGTATTTCTTCGTTTCAGAGCAAGTTACCCTCTCTAATCTCGGAAGGATGTTTCAAAATAACAACAAACATCCTAACGATTAGGTGAAAAAGTTCAGAGTTCAAGCGTTGGATTGCCATGATCCGAATGTCACAGAGCAGAACTTGTGGACTTATGCATCGACGGAATGATTCCAGTCTACAGAGCCTTATTGGAGAATCTCAGGTTCCATACCTTCTTAGAACTCCATGAAGCAGCCAAGAGATCGGCAACTACTGCGCCCGCTTTACTGGAAAGAACAAAAGCTACAAAGGCTGAAGAACCGCGAGACACTCGAGGTAGCAGACGTCTGATCAAGAATCAATAAAACCTCCAGCATTCCACAAACACTGTTGCAGAAGGGAGCAAACGGAAATCCAAACTGCCGCGCAAGCATACCTTAGCTTCTTCAAAAGCACAAAGGAAGGATAATCAAGATGCACAAGCCTCTGACCAACACACAAGAGTTCCTGATCAAGAAGCACCTGACTTTCCTTTTTCCATTGAAGAGGTGACTTCCACAGGTTCGTCAATCATCCCACAAGCGACTATGGAGTTTTAAAGCACATTTTCAAAGAGAAGGTTGATCCATAATATCTTCAACTGGGGACTGAAGGAGTACACAAGAATCCTCTCCCAGTCATAACCTTTACACTCTCTTAACAACCTATCAAAACGGCAGTTCAATCCTTGGTCGAACGTGAATTGCGTTATTTGTCGAAGGCACAAAGTAGATACATGCTCACAGTACTGAACCACATCGTGTCAAGAATACGAAAATACTTCTTGAGCCTCCATCCACGGACCAAGAGATGTACGACTGGGACTGCTTACCACAGTTAATCTCATAAGAAACGAATTTGGAAGAACGTTGATCGATGCTTACACCGCCATCAACAACATTCCACCGAAAACCATCGGATCCACATGCATCGCTCGACAAGAAGATACTCATGCTCCATCTCAATCAGAGACCCTAAAGGAGCGCTCAGAAATACTTATGGCTACATCATTCTCAAAGTGAACATAAGTTCAACCTGGACAAAAACCAAGTTTCACATAATCAGGAAGATCCATGATATGACACGTCCTTCAGAAGAGCGTGGATCCACGCTGAAAATATGGGTACTTACAAAGCACCTTTGGTTACACATCTCTCCAATGAAGAAAGTTCTGATCCAGAAGATTTGACGGACATTCCATCATCAGAGTACTTTGAGGAATTTCAACGAGGTTGAAGCAAGAACCTACAAAATATGCATAGACATTCATCAAGAGGTTCTGCGCTCATGCAAGTCTCATTCCATGTCTATGTCATTTATTTACCCACATGGGGACTTAATTATGCTAGCAACTCTATAAGACGTTATGAATGGTATCTTCACCGCATTAGTATTTTACCAAGTGGTTGAATCTGACGTTTCTCTGAATCAAGCACTGAAATATTCATTAATGACGTCCAAACATGGCAAAGAACACTTTGGGCGTTTCTGCACAAGTGTCGAATCCCACTACTGCAACGAAAGGGATGCTGAATCAACAGAAGATATTCCAGGGCCGAGACGATCAAACTCCTAAGATATTTGATGCTTAAGGAATATGCGCTTCAACACTCAAGCATCTAAAAAAGATATCAAATTGTACTCCCAATCAAAGAGTACATCTTCAGCACAAATATCTCAATGATGACACATTGATTCAACACCAGCACGATCAAAGTGTAACTAAACAATAAGTCTTCATTATCCCATGATAAGACTTCTGAAGCATATGCAACATCATTCATACATGGATGGCACTAACTCCTTCAATATATACTGGGCAACCTGAGGTGATTCCGTGAAACTTCATCAACGGGTTTTCTCTACATCACAAGCCCCTGCATGATTGAGGAACTTTCTCTCTTCACCAATCACATCCAGTATGAAAACTTCTGATGATATCTACCGCAACAATGTTGACTTACTGACAAAGCCAGATCGTGGTAAAGTTATGCTTTCAGGAGCATTCAGGTTGAACTCTCAGTACAACTTCATCTTACAGACGCTCAACTCATCAACTAGTTCATGAATGTAAAAGGCTCACTGGATGAAGGAACAAAGTTTATATCTATAATCATGGTTCTAGCCTTTTCGGTCTTTGGAGAAACTTCAACCATGGTATCAGCATCAACAATAATCTCTAGAGGAATACCATACATGATCTCAGCATCGACAAGGATCTCTGGAGCGTAATCATTCATGGTTTCAGCACCAACAACGGTCTCAGGAGCAACATCCTCAGGGCTTCATCAACTAATCATTCTCTGAAGTTTTACACATGAAGCAGACTTCTCTAAGACCAATGATTCATATCAAGATGTGCAGAACTGATAACATGCTCACATGAAAGTCTTCCCAAAGGTGGCACGACTGGTGGGCATAATCCAAAGTTTTCTACAAGATGTTCTCATCATCTCTATAAATGAGATACAACACACTCCAGGCCATGGGTTTGAAAAAACGTAATAATGGGTGAGGAATGAGACAATGCTTCCACAACGAAATATGTTCGTCTATGTCTCTTCTACAACATACCAAAAGGGCGCATCAATCAGACATACGAGCTGAAAGATACGTCATTTACTGTCAGGTCTATGAAATCTGAAAATTTGCACGGGATTACAAGTTATGAAAGTGCATACTTTATTGATTGCCCTAGACATCTTCAAACTTAAGCATTCTGGTTGCATATGAGTCCTTCGTCTCTTAGCTTCGAAAGTCGGGGTCAATCGTCAGATTCCGACGTCGTATGAGGTTCCTACATCTTCCTGAGCGCACAACATGCAAACAACAATTTTTAGACGGGAATCATATCTTCCACAGTCGATCGGTGTCCACCAGGTCCTTCCGCTAAATCCTTCATCAAGGTACCTCCAACTTCGACCACCTAGGTCTTTACATCAATTTTTCTACCTGGGTCCTCTATCTAGGTCTCACCATAAGAAGGGAAAACGAAAGGGAGAGACTTAACAAAATACTGGGGACTGACGGTCCACTTGTCAAGACAATCGATTTCAAAATCCAATACCAGTCAAGAAATCAAGACCAGAATAAAACCTCACATCTCTCAGAAGTCCAAGGTTCAAGATATCATGGAAAGAAAACTAAAGAAAGTCAGCAAAATAAGATTTCTGCTTTTCTTCATCCATCTTCTTCAACACGACATCACTGGTGGTGAAAGAAGTGTCACCTTCCACCGCTTTCCTTATAGCATCAATCTTTTGACGAAGCCACTTCAAATTGAAGCCAAGTTCTTCAGCTTTCTTCAAGTTGTACTCCCAATCAAAGAGTACATCCCAGGTGACAGTATTTCCAGTTGTGATGCGGATATCATTTATAACACGCAATATGGCTTCTACTTGCCTCGTCAAGAAATAACTATGCTCCGAATCCTTGGTAACGACGATGTGCCCATACATCTTCCACGGTTTCTCGTACAAGACTGCATATCCAATGGGAACGCTGAATCCGCGAACTAGTTCATGATACGGGAGTGAAGCATCGAATGGAGGATCAAAAGCAACTCCTGCACTTGGATATTCATGCACCACTATACAGTTCTCAATTACTGGAGCAGCCTCCAGGGCTACAGTTTCTTCAGTATTCTCTACTGGTGTTTCAGTTTCTTCTATCACTGAAGCAGCAACAATCTGATTTTCCAAGACTTCAATGACATCCTTCTCATGGCCTTGAAGTGCAGATATGGTTATCTCTTCATCAATAACTCTAGGGAAGTTTGAGTTATCCTCATTGGTTTTAATATCCTCAACTTCGGTATTTGGCACCTAATACGAAGATTACATGAGGTTAGAGTCATTTAAGCTTTAAACCAAATTAGATCATAAAATACATCATACAAGCAATCCAACATTATCAACATTAATCATTATACACTCAAGGCACGAGAAAATAGCATGAAAGTCATGAAAATACGTTTTACGGTAACCTCGTCTGAAGAAACTGTACTCTGCCCTGTGCTAAAAGACGAACTGGGAGAAATCTACGAGGAATCTGAAGATGGGTTATATACCATTCTCTTCGCATGGATGTCCTCTACAACGTCTCAAAATTTCATGACAATGCGATGAACGATCAAAGATATGTGGCTAAAACATGGAGCAACATGCCATCTGAAAAAGTTCTGAAGGTCTCCTGGAAGTTCACTATTTCTCCTTTTTCAGGCCCTAAACATGCTCAAACTTCAAAGAGATTCTTTTCTAAAGCTTGTAAATTCCCTAGGCTTGAATATACATATGCAAACCGCGAAAACCCGACTTCGGACGAAGATTCTACAGCGTTTCTAGTAAAATCTGAAGTCTGAAATTTTCCGGTGACGTATTTCGGCAAAGTTATCCATAAATTCACATGGATTTTCATTCATTCATTCACGAATCAGCGATATCATACTTCTTTGAAGAAATTACAGGAGATATACTTACTAAGGGAGTCTCTAAATCATTTGAAGGCTCGACGATGCCAGAATCTCCGTTGACAACACCGCTATCTCCATTCGGTTCGGGATTTCGGGAATTCTCCATATTCCCATATCCCAAAGAAGAGTGGCTTCATCAACATGATTCTTATCTACAATGATTTCTTCCTGGATTCATCAACAAAAATTATTATTATTTCATTCAGGGAGATGCCACGATCACCTACACGAAAGAGATATTTACATCGACTTCTTCATCAGTACTGGATTCCTGAATTGTTCGCCTGGGAACAAGTTGAAGACCGTCAATCGATGGAGAAAAGGTCTGAAAATAAATAACAAAACCTTGGTCTCGTGATCCTAATTGCACGGGAAGGAAAAAGTCATGACACAAGGAGCGGTAACAACTCACCAAAGAAACGGCTGGGGACTGCACATCATTTGCTAACATCCTGTAGTCCTTACTTCTGGGTGATCCGCCCCGAAGACTTTATTCCATTTCCGAGGAGTCTACATTGATCTGAAACCTCATTACATGATCATCTTGTGGTATAGTTGACTAAATAACCAGGAGTACAACTCAGTATGAAGGATCTCTCACCATCACTCAGAGGTCCCAGAAGTACCATTTCTTGAAGTTACACCCGCGGAGATGTCATCCCTGGAAATATCGTTTTTGAAAGTGTCATCATGGGAGTCAGTCATTCTTGCAAAGTGGCTGTGACAGATGCATAACATTCAGCGCATCATTTATACAAAGCGCAGGATTCAACAAAACAACGAATCATGGAATAAAGATGCTCACATCAGCGTCTGCAAAAATGGTAACTTTCAACTCTTACCTGTTTACGATTCCACTAACAGTACATGAGTTAATAATTTAAATCTTGCTCGTTCCTTCAAACCTGCTAAGACGAGCAAAATTCTGACATGATTTTCACAAAACCGTGAACAACCCACGTAAATTTTACAATGTGAACATTCACTGGTTTCTCAAAGTCTGGACAGACGTCCATTCTACGATTGTGAAAACTCACATATAGATATTATTTCACCATGTATGGTTGTCTACTTTCAACAATTGTTCAAAATCAAAACATTGATTTTACAAAATATATTTTAACTTGAAACACATGTGAATTTGAAAAATATATATATTTTGATCCTTCACGCGAGCATCCATCTTTGAAACGAGAGTTTATTCCCTTTGTGAAATCTCACATATTTAAAAGATAAAATTTTGGCTTCCGTAAAAGCGCACAACAAAATTTTTATCATTAGACCCAGGTCTATTTTGTTGTTTCTTAAACTAACGAACGAACGAGCGTCCGTGCTAAAACGGATTCCTTTCTTGGGCCCGGCCCGCGAATCCTAAACGACCAAGGTCTCATCGTCCAAACCAGCGGTTCAACACCAATTTATGCTCATCAAACGACACTTCAATCATGACATTGAAGCTTTCATCAAGTCGTGGTCTGCTCTTGCTCTCTAAATCCGGTAACGTCTCAACTTACGACTAAATTCAGTTACTGGTATTGTTATTTATGGCCGAAAAATCACCATTTAATGCTGACTGAGGAACACAACTTTCCTCATTAAGCATGGGACTTAATGTAGATGGTGGATTTTCGACAAGGGCTAAAATCGCAAACTCATAATTATACGAAGCTCTGATCCAGCAATCAGACGTGAGTATTGAGACACGGGTCTCTCATCGAATTCTCAGCGGAGAGTACTTTCTCTCGGAGTACATGTAGATATGTAGTCTCAAGACTGGACAACGACATATCTCATGAATACTGAACACTTTCAGTGATTATTTCTATATAGTATCACGAGATGGACGGCTCCTAGACAGCTTGCTCTACTAGTATAGAGCGATAACGTCTTCAGGAACAAACAACGAGTTTACCCTGACTATATAAAGGATATGATTTACCGACAAGCTCATATTGGGATAATTAATGCTCCTAGACAGATTGCTCTGCTAGTATAGAGCCACAAAGTTAATTATTCCTAATTACAATTGCTCCTATTTCATGGTCTAATAAACGACTGGTCCCATGGAATGGCAATAAAAATTTCTCATATTCCATGGTTGAATCCACGACTGGTCCCATGGAATGGCAATAACAATTGATCCTATTCCATGGTTGAATCCACGACTGGTCCCATGGAATGGCAATAACAATTGCTCCTATTCCATGGTCGAATCTGCGACTGGTCCCACAGAATGGCAATAAACAATTGTTCTGATTCTATGATCGAATCCACGGCTTGATCTCATAGAATAGCAATAACTATATTATCTCATTACTCCGATTTCATGATCGAATCCACATCTGGTCTCATAAATGGTAATATATAAATCTTAATTACTCCGATGCTATGGTCGAATCTACGATCCCATGGAATGGTAATGCTCACTTTATTATTCTGAATTCGTAGTCGAATCCTCAGCTGATCCTATGAATTAATAATAAACATCTTATTACTAAGTTTTGTGAATTATTCTCCACTGAATTCCACAACTAGTAATAAATAATCAACAACCGGGCGCCTGAGCTACCTCTAAGTAAGCCCCGATTCAAATGGTGAAAGCGTATTCAACGACGATACACTAACAGTCACCGCACGAATGAGTATTTCAAAAATTCAACGAACGATGAACTAATGCAAAATAGGGAAGAAAATAATAAATAATTAAAAATATTGACCAAGGTGCTGGGTACACGGACACACGACCTACCGACCATGTTGTGGTCAGTTCCACATCAGTTTTATATTTTTAATACATTTTTATTATTTTCCATGATTTGATGAAAATTCTCTCATCTGATCAAATCTCCTTCGTCTTGAGGAAGCTCCTCGGTTTCATGGTACTTCCATAAATCCATAACAAATAATATAAAATTAAGGAAAGTAGTGTGGGGCGTGACCATTGGCCAACCGGCCATGCCTTGGTCCCAGCCGGCCCCACACCCCACGGTTCCTTATTATTTTATTATTATTATTATTATTATTTCTCTAATTTCATGAAAAACTCCTTGATTTCACGGTATTTTTTGCACAAATCATCATATAATAATAAAATAAAATAATGAAAACTTGTGGGACCGGGCCACTAGCCGGCCGGCCATGCCCTAGCCGGTCCCACACGCCCTTTGCTTTATTATTTTATTATTATTTATCCTATTTTCCTTGAATTCATCAAATTCATTGATTTTATGGTATTTCTCTCAAATTAGGAAAAATTTCCTCAAATCATCAAAAATACCTAAAAATATTAAAAAATTATGAAAAACCCGTGGGACCGGTCCATAGCCGGCCGGCCATGCCTCCATGGTCCCACACGCCCGTGTTTTTATTATTTTAATATTTTGCTTCCATGAACTCATGAAAACTCCTTCAATTCATGGAAACTCCCTAAATTCATCAAATTTCTCAAAATTCATGAATTTTTCATAAAATCATCAAAATATTATAAAATTAAGGAAAAGGCACCACGGGACCGTGGTCACGACCGGACGACTATGCCTTGACCACAGCGGTCCCACGCCTCCTCATTCCTTATTTTATAATTATTTTTCATCATCTCATGGTGTTTTCCTCAGTTTCGTCGAAACCTTAATTTTGGCATATTTTCTCGAATGGATGCTCAATTGCACGCCAGAAAATATCAAAATTCTCAGGACTGAGACGCGGACGCCTTGGGGACACGAGCACGCTATCTTGACCGACCAAGATTGGCTCTTTGGCTCACGGAAGCCGGTCCCATCAATTTTCATAGTTTTGACCTAATTTGCACAATTGCTCGTATTAGGTCCAAAACTCTTCCAAACACTTTGGATTTTCATGAAGTGATCGTCAGGCGGTCACGTGACAACCCAGGGCCGGTTTCATGACTCCATGGTCGGCCATGCCCTAGCCGGTCCCACACGCCCTTTGCTTTATTATTTTATTATTATTTATCATATTTTTCCTTGAATTCATCAAATTCCTTGATTTTATGGTATTTCTCTCAAATTAGGAAAAATTCCCCCAAATCATCAAAAATACTTAAAAATATTTAAAAATTATGAAAAACTCGTGAGACCGGTCCATAGCCGGCCGGCCATGCCTCCATGGTCCCACACGCCCGTGTTTTTATTATTTTAATATTTTGCTTCCATGAACTCATGAAAACTCCTTCAATTCATGGAAACTCCCTAAATTCATCAAATTTCTCAAAATTCATGAATTTTTCATAAAATCATCAAAATATTATAAAATTAAGGAAAAGGCACCACGGGACCGTGGTCACGACCGGCCGACCATGCCTTGACCACGGCGGTCCCACGCCTCCTCATTCCTTATTTTATAATTATTTTTCATCATCTCATGGTGTTTTCCTCAGTTTCGTCGAAACCCTAATTTTGGCATATTTTCTCGAATGGATGTTCAATTGCACGCCAGAAAATATCAAAATTCTTAGGACTGAGACGCGGACGCCTTGGGGACACGAGCACGCTATCTTGACCGACCAAGATTGGCTCTTTGGCTCACGGAAGCCGGTCCCATCAATTTTCACAGTTTTGACCTAATTTACACAATTGCTCGTATTAGGTCCAAAACTCTTCCAAACAATTTGGATTTTCATGAAGTGATCGTCAGGCGGTCACGTGACAACCCAGGGCCGGTTTCATGACTCCATGGTCGGTCCCTCGCCTCATCATATTAATTAGTTTTTCTCACCTAAGGCACAAACGAGCATTTTGTATAAATTATTAAGCCAGCATTCAATCATTCTTCCACCAACAAATCGTCAACTCTTCATGAGTTCTTCGTATTTGATCACGTGAGCATATGGAAACTACATGGTTGATCCATGGTCCCATATAGTCGCTCCCTCCTTCGTCCTATGGTTAAACTTCTGACGAACCATGAATTGATCATCAATTGATCAAATTAGGGTTTCTGAATCCAAGGATCATCATTCCAGATTCCAACCTTAATAATTTTACGACGGCCTCGTGGTCATTAATTTTATTAATTATGCTCGGTTCAACGACCAGTATTCTAATTAATATTTTTGGTACGCTGCCAATAATCCATCACATGAGCAACACTTGCTCAGATGATAAATATTTGCTCAAACCAAGGAATATTGGTTCAACAATCAATATTCAACGATCCATCGAATGAGAAATACCCGCTCACTTCATCGTAAGAATTATACCTCTGTCTCATGACATGTTCAATTCATGAGTTTCAGAACATCATGTTCGACACTCAGCAACTACATGGACTCATCGTTCCATCAAACCACGAAGTCATCAATTGACTAACAAACCACGAGACGTCAATCATGTCACTTGGGGGATATCACTTAGGGTTTTGGTCTGGCGGTCTACGACACGTGTGTTCAAACACACGATGGAATGTGAGCAAGTCGTGCAATCAGTTGAAGGAATTTACGAGGTAGTGGGTGGAAAATCGACCAAGTCTCCACATGTTGAGCAACTGGTTTTAAACACGATCTCCACTTTCCCACTCCTTGATTCCATCAACTGTCACACTTCCTGGGATCATGGTGTCTAAAATTTCAACAATATAAATAAGTCTCTGAATCATGATTGAATCATCATCAGCATCATCAGTATCATTAATCTCACGTCAAACAGACAACACGAGATCATCAACTCATCAATTGAGCAACTACTCTCAATTGAGCAATTTCAATCATTAAGAGCTTATCATATTCAGAATTCACACACCCACAATCTTTGATTACCATTGATTCCACGCATTTCTCAGCTTCCCTCCTACAGATCAACCCATCCTCTCTTGTGACCGAATTTACTCTGGAACGGTCATTGTCTTGATTTAGGCCGGAGTACCACAGATTGATCTCTCGAATCTAAAGCACCCCCTTTGCAGCGGTGCATCTGTGTGAGGTTTAACATTTCGCTCGGTTCGAGGAGTCTCCTCCGTACGGTCGTCTCCTCAATCCCTTAAAAACCAGAAAATCGTTTTCCCCCATATACAATTGGAGTTTAGTCCATATAGATTTCCGAACGAAATATTGGGTGTCGTTGTTATACCCCCCGCATTTTCACACTGGATGTTCACAGATCCTTAACAATCTTGGTAAAGAACAATTTACTGTTCACGAAATATTTTTGTTTCAAGTTGATCATTTATAAATTTCCCAAGAAATAATATTTATTATTTGTGGATATTGAGAATGTTTCAAATTATTTAAAGAGAGTTTTTAGAATACTGAATTCTGGACACATGACAGGTACGTGTGCTTAGTACGCATATCCCGTTGATCTGAGTTCGAGAATATGGGGAGGTGCGTATACCCAGTACATGCACCCTTGGGATCTAAGTTTCCGAATGGCCAAGGTATACATATCTGGTACGCGTACCCTGGGATCCTGAGTTCGCGGAGTGCCCATACGTATGCATACACGATAGGCGTATCTACCCAGTTCTGATTTAAGCATATGCTCATGAATTATTTTCACAAATATGTTTAGCATTGCTACAACTCCCATATATACTTCTAAGACAACCTTTTTCACTAAATCACTTTTTGTTTGTGGATCAAGGTTCAGGTCTTAAGTTTTAATAAACACTACTTATGCTTGTAGGTTCACTAAGCATACTTGTTAACATGAACCATTGTTTTTTACGGTTCCAGAACCCTGGACCATAGTGTATACTGTTAGCGCATAGCTCGGTTGAACCCACCAAAATTTGGTATGTCAAGTTTGGTTGTCATATTTTAGTGAGTCAAAACTCATTTAAAGAGTTGCTTGATTATGTAGTAGAGTCAACTTTGTATAGGTTAGCTTGAAAGTGTTAGGATATGAGACATTACAAGTATTGCGAAGACTTGAGAAGTGAAGAAGTAAGGAGCTACAAAGACAAAATCATCCTTCCACTTGAGGTTAGTGATATTTTACTTGAACTGTTTCATTCCCTAACGTATCTTTCAAGTCGTGTATATTGAAAACATAACTGCGAAGCATGAATAATTACACTCTAGTTAGACATAGTATTAAGGAATACAATACGAGGTTTATTGCTTAAACATTAAAATTTGTATATAAGACATCGACATAATCGTTTGAATGCTATTGTGATTATGTATGGGTATACGGTGAATATTTCATCCTAGGAAACAATGTTTTACATTTGTTTAAAGGAAGTAAATTCATGAACTTGTTTTATGAATCGAAAGGGAAGTTGTCAGGCATTATTGGTATTGTTATTCATTGCATATCTTTTGAACTACCAATATGTATGATTAGTATAACCGCTCATGACTTGTTTATGTTCTTGGTAAAACTATTCACAAAGGCCTAGCTTTTATATTGGTATGACTTTTATTAGTGAAACCGATCTTAAGTAATCACCTGAGATGATATGATAGATTTAGTGTTATTGGTATGACCAACTCTAGGCAAATGGGAATCGATCCTTGTATGAGGTGCAACAAGTTTTTAGTAGAAAGGGGAACTGATCCTATGGACATATGCAACACGTTTTTAAGCAAAGGGGAACTGATCCTATGGACATGTGCAACAAGTACAAGTTAGATACCATATATATGTGTGGAACCGATCCTACTACCTAGTCAACCGAATTTTGGTAACTAGCGTGACTATGCAAAGTACTCACATGGAGGTAGAACCGAAACTTGTTTTGGTAGAACCGTGAAACCCATGTTTGGTGATTGAGTGTTCTTGATCAATCATGTAGTTCTTGAAAGTCAGATGAACCAATTCTAAACTTGTTTGGAAGTGTGGCAAATCGGTTTCAAGATTGTAAGTATAAAAGAGGACTTACAAAGTAAAGATGTCGACATACTTTGAACATGTGCTGTAATGCTTATATTTTGTTGTTCAAAGATATTCCTTAATAGCTAAAGGAAAATCCCGGATCGAAAAATAAGTTGAGAATCTTTTATTTACGGTTTTTAATTTTATTTTTGGAAAATGAAAATTAGTAATGTGCATTTACTAGTTGGATCTTTCTAAGAGATTTTCGGTCATTATTTGGACAAAGCATTTCCAGGAATTATGGAAACCGAATTTGGAATATATTTTCAGTTTTGGAAATTCCTTGGTGTCCAAACTTCTTTTTCTATAAATATCAAAGTTTGCATTTCTAGCAAACTAATCCTCAGAGCCAGCAGACTACCTCAGTTGTGTTGTTACTGGTGGAGCCGCCTATTTGGAGAGGTAAGTAACCTAATTAGGCGAAATCTCTTACATCCGCTCAGTTTAAAGACTTCTTTGGGATTAAGAAGCTCTATTAGTACCGTTGGTGGGAAACTTGATAATTGCGGTTTATCTTTTGTTTTCGATTGATTTGATTGACTAACGTTGGTTGAGCTTTGATTGCACCTAGTTTGTTTATGCTTGAGAATCTTCTCTTCTGGTATAAGATTCACTCAAACTAGATCGAAGTTTCGACGGGGATCTTTAGACTGTTTCTAGATCTAAAGATGTCTTGTGATAATCCATTCTTAACAGACTCCGTTCTGTGCGTGATTGATCATAGAAGATTCAAGTTGATTGTGTGCAGGTGTTTATTGAAGATCTAAGAATATTTGAAGAAAGAAAAGACTTTGAAGATTTCTGATTTGGGTTCATAATCTTTGGTGTGCACAATACTTTTTTTGGTAAAAGAGGATCCAAATATAATCGATTTATCCTTGTGGTAGATTGGATTGATTAGTTGTGTAGATCGACATCAATAAAATTCTTTGTGATTCAAAGTATTGATTGCAAAATCTTAACAATTACTTTGGTAGTTGTAGATAAGATAGATCTAAGAACCTGACAAAGAAGTTTATTGAGTTAAACAGAAGGGCTTTTTGTCAAACTCACATCACTTGGTTGAAAAGAGATGATACCAAACAGATTTGTTGTTCCTTTACTGTTTGGAATACGAACCAAAGGAATTGTTCCAAGTACGTGACTTATTACAGTCGGAGGAGTGGGAATACAGACGGAACTAGGTGAACTATACGAAGTTGGTTTGATTTTGTATAACGGCTTAATCCTGAGAGTATTCAATTATGGACAAGGTCCCGGGGTTTTTCATCATTTGCGGTTTCCTCGTTAACAAAATCTTGATGTGTCATTTACTTTTATTTTCCACAACTATAATTGTTGTTATTATAATTTAAAGTAAATTACACAAACGTTAATTCCTATTTAATTGATAGTAATCCTATTGTGTTTGATTAAGTCTGAACCTCTTATCAAGTAAACATACTTCGTTGTTGTATTGTCTCGATCTTGTATCCATAGTCAATCACTCAAGTTATCTTGTTGTCGTATTGTCTCGATCTCGTATCCATAGACGATCACACGAAGTGTGAACCGATTTGTTGTATCGTCTCGACTCAGTCTATAGACAATCACTTTCGGAGAAAGGACTTATAGGTGGAAAAGTTTTAGATTGAGGTATATTTGGGTACCCTCGTCTTTTCATATACTCTTATCTGTAATTTCAAGGCGGACTTCTCACATGCTTACATGAATTCCTAATAATAACTTTATCTAAACTGAGAAAGTGTTTGCTTGGATCTCAAGTTATCTTAGTTTGAATTCTAAGCTACCTAGAGCCTTGAAAATGTATGAATAGATAGACTAATGCAAAAAAGATTTATCAATCACTGGCACTATTGTGTCATAGTTTCTTTCTAGAGTTGTCCTCTATGACCTATGTTTCCTCTGTGAAATATAACTAGGTTACCACTATGAATACTTCACTTTGGGATTCTTAATGCTCGATCTGACTATCGTTTACTTGATAGTTTATGTATCCGGATCTTGTTGTTAATGATCTTCGATATTTTCGTAATCTCATATCATGACGCTATATATAGAGATCGCAAAGTTCTCTTTGTCTCAGATTTTGTGATTCCTCGAGATGGAAATCTAAACTCTTCTTTGATTTGCTCGGATTTTTCTTGAGATGTGGTTAGTAATCCATTATTCTCTGCTAACTGAGTATAAGTGTTCCGGATTCGTAAGGTCTGTTGGACTTTGTCTACTTCAAATAGATCACTAAACCTAGATTATAAAACCAAAAGGGAAATCAAATATGATTATCTGTTAGAGGCATATTGATATCAAAAGTCCTGGTGTCTTGTGTTTTTCCTTTTCCACATTATATTACTTATCTTTATAATAGGAATATCACAAATAGTACGCAATCAATCTGGATAGTTAAAGACCTTATTAATAGAGATTAAAAAACAAGACTCACTCTTGTTGAATTCGTATCTTGAAAGATAGATTGCAAGTATCATACTTATTAAAATTCGGCTCATCTTGATTTGGATGCGACTAGTGTTAGAGCACTGCTCGGTCGAACTCGCAAGCGTTTCTATCTCAAGCTTGTTTGTCAAGTTTAGTTGCCAAAACTAAAAGTCTTGATTTCTAGTCTACTTATAGCTAAGTCTCGGACTAGCATAGAAAGTGTAGTTGAGCTCTAGACTCCACGGTGTTCATCATACAAAGACGAAGAACTACTCAAGGAACTGGTGGAACTTCATCGACTAAAAGGTATGTGGAGACTTGAACTTATCTATCACTCAAAAATATATCTCCTATCTTGAGACAAAAGTCATATTGCTATACAGACTTCGATTATGCACATTTGCTATTTCGAGCCGAGTTTATCTCTCTTATCAATTTCTCGAAATATGCATTGGTAAGCTTTCGCTTTGGCCAAGTTCATCTTTACATGTGACGAAAGTCATGTTGATTGTTTCAATCCTTCGAAAATCGCTTTGATGAAAAATGGAGTGTGAATAACCTCTATATAACATCCTATAAGAATGTTTCAATGATTGAAATAAGAGTTTAGAATATGTAACTATCTTTGGATTTAAGCATATAGTGTGTTCGCACATTAATGTATAAGTCCAAACCGGGAACCAAATGTATGCATACTTGTGTGTGTACTAAATGGTTGATGGAGACTGGGTAAGTATGCGTACCCGTACACATACTTGCAGAAGTTCATGTCCGTGAATTACTGCTGAGTTTGAAAACCAAAACAAACTCAAATACGGTTAATTAAGTACGCATACCCGTACGCATACTTAAGTGTGTTACTTTCTAAAGTTGGTTTGTTCATGAACTAAAACATCTATATATTAAGTAATGCAATTTGCAAACCGTGGCTATAATGTTCCTGAATCGATTCGAGTGAATCAAAACCAATTTTTCTTCGATTATGTCTTGTGTACTTCTATAAGTCTAAGCAATTGAACAAATCTCTAACTAGCTCTTTTGAGTCATTTGAACTAGTTATGGTGAAGATGAATGTGGTTGATATGAAAGTGCTCATATGGCTAACCATTTGGTTAACTATTCTGGAACCAACTAAGTGTACACGTTTAGGTACGGTTACACAAACCTAAATGAATGTGCATTTCATTTGTGTATAACAAGCTAAGATTTGATCTAACGGTTGAAAGATATTAACTTGAATCTAATCAGGTTTTCATCTAACGGTGAATATTAAATGCTTTGTTACCAAGGTAGCATTGATTGCAAACCCTGATTTGAAGACTATATAAAGGAGAACTCTAGCAACTGGGAAACCTAATCCCCACACCTCCTGTGTGATACTAGTTGTATAAGCTAGAGTTGATTCTCCTTTAACCTTAGGTTTCTTCTCGAGACCCTGTAGGTTAACGACTTGAAGACTTCATTGGGATTGTGAAGCCAGGCCCAACTATCTTCTCTGTAGTTGCGTGATCTGATCTTGCTGTTTCTATCGTATTGAGTACAATCGTAAGATTGACTCGAGATTAATTTCTCCGATAGGCAAGATAGAAAAGTAGTCACAAATATCTTCGTCTCATCGTTTGTGATTCCACAATATCTAGTTTCGCCATCATATGATTTAGATTATTGTAAGGTGAATATAAGTCCGGGTTATCGATTGGTTCCTGTTCACCTTGATTTATCAAAAGACGGAACAAAAATTTGTAGGTATTTTTGTGGAAGACAGATTTATCTATTCCTGTAGACTTTTCTGTGTGATATAGATTTGTTTATTAAAGTCTTCGACTTTGGGTCGTAGCGACTCTTAGTTGTGGGTGACATCAGCTGAGGGAATCAAGTGTGTATTATCCTGCTGGGGTCAGAGACGTAAGGAGCACAACTGTACCTTGGATCAGTGTGAGATTGATTGGGGTTCAACTATAGTGCAGACGAAGTTAGTTTGTAGTAGGCTAGTGTCTGTAACGGCTTAATACAGTGTGTGTTCAATCTGGATTAGGTCCCGGGGTTTTTCTGCATTTGCGGTTTCCTCGTTAACAAAATTTTTGGTGTCTGTGTTATTTCTTTTTCGCATTATATTTTGTTATATAATTGAAATATCACAGGTTGTGCGTTGAATCGATCAATTGGGAAATCAACCTTTGGTTGTTGATTGAAATTGATTGATACTTGAACATTGGTCTTTGGTACCATTCAAGTTAATTTCTCTTGTATTTGACAAGCTAAGTTTCGATCTAACGGTTGAAAGATATTAGCTTGGTTAAATCAGGTTTTTCGTCTAACGGTGAATATTGAATGCTTTGTTCTTCCGCTAATTACCTCCTGTCTGTTTGTCATTTTGATAATGATTTTAGAGGTATGGTGAAAGACTTCATCAACAAAAAAAAATAATTTAAAATCTCAAATTGTTATGGGATATGTGTGTTTGCGTCCGTGATCTATGATTGTCTCATACGTGGTCAAAAGCTAAGTCCTTTGAAAAAGCAGGGGTCAAACAACCTCACCCAATATTTCGATTAGCAATCTGTATGGACTAACTCCAATATACTTTCTATAGAATCAACTAGACATCCAGACTCAATCTAGATAAATGTATATCAAAGAGTTAATATCTCAATCTCTCGATTTGATCTATACTCAAGCAATGGAAATCTGCGAGTCTTTATCAAATACAAGAGAGATAACTTGGATGGTACCAAAGACCAATATCCAAGTGTAAATCAATTTAAATAAACAACGAAAGGTTGGATATTCTAATTGATTGATCTTAACGCACAACCTGTGATATTTCAATTATATAACAAAATATAATGCGTAATAGAAATAACACAAACACCAGAAATTTTGTTAACGAGGAAAATGCAAATGCAGAAAAACCCCGGGACCTAGTCCAGATTGAACACCACATTGTATTAAGACGCTACAGACACTAGCCTACTACAAACTAACTTCGGTGTGGACTGTAGTTGAACCCTAATCAATCTCACACTGATTCAAGGTACAGTTGCGCTCCTTACGTCTCTGGTCCCAGTAGGATACTACGCACTTGATTCCCTTAGATGATCTCACCCAAAACCAAGAGTTGTTACGACCCAAAATCGAAGACTTTAATAAACAAATCTGTATCACACAGAAAAGTCTACGATAATAGATAAATCTGTCTCCCACAGATAAACCTATAAGTTTTATTCCGTCTTTTGATAAAATCAAGGTGAACAGGAACTAATTGATAACCCAGACTTATATTCCCGAAGAACAGCCTAGAATTATCAATCACCTCACAATAATCTAAATCGTATGGCAGCGAAACTAGATATTGTGGAATCACACACGATGAGACGAAGATGTTTGTGATTTCTTTTTGTCTTTCCCTATCGGGGATATAATCTCAAGTCAATTATTCAATTGAACTCGTACGATAGAAAATGTCAAGATCAAAACGCTCAACTACAAGAGAAGTAGTTTCGTCTGGCTTCACAATCCAAATGAAGTCTTTCAGTCGTTAACCTACAGGGTCTCGAGAATAAACCTAAGGTTAAAGGAGAATCGACTCTAGAAAAACCAACTAGTATCACACAAGAGGTGTGGGGATTATTTTTTCCAGTTGCTAGATGTCTCCTTTACATAGTTTTCAAATCAGGGTTTGCAATCCAAGTTACCTTGGTAACAAAGCATTCAATATTCACCGTTAGACGAAAAACCTGATTTAACCAAGCTAATATCTTTCAACCGTTAGATCGAAACTTAGCTTGTCACAAAAAAATGAAATGTATTTCATTTAGGTTTGAGTAACCGTACCTAAACGTGTACATTTAGTTGGTTCACAAATAGTTAACCAATGGTTAGCCATATGAGCACTTTCATATTAACCGTATTCATCTTTCTCATAACTAGTTCAAATGACTCATAGGAACTAGTTGAAGAGTTGTTCAATTGCTTAGATCTTTATTCATAGACACAATTGAAACAAAATCGGTTTGATTCACTTGAATCAATTCATGAACAATATAGCCACGGTTTGCAAAGATTGCATTCCTTATAATTTATTGTTTTAAGTTCATGAACTTCCGATTTGAGAAATATAACCACCTTGGGCACGCGTACGGGTACATGTAGCATAGCTACCGGATTCGAGTTTACAAACTCAGCAGAAATTTTCGATTCGAAAACTTTCGTGGGTACACGTACGGGTATGCGTACCTAAGGTGACTGGTTTAACAGTTTGCAAACTTACAAACTCAGCAGAAATTTTCGGTTCGAAAACTTCCGCTGGTACGCGTATGGGTACGCGTACTCAACCTGTCTCCTTCACCAATACCGTATGCACACATATGCGCACACTTGGTTTTCGGCACATGGATTTATACACTGATGTGCGAACACACTATATATGCTTATATCCATAGTTGGTTACGTAATCTCAACTCTATATTTCAATCATTGAAACATTCTTTTATAATGTTATAACAGTCGTTATTCACAACTATCGTCATCAAAACTATTTTCAAGATTGAAACGTCATCATGACTTTTGTCACAGGCAAAGATGAAAAGTGGTTAAAGCGAAATCTTACCAACACATATTTCGAGAAAAAGATAGGCGAGTAAACTCGGATCGAAATAGCAAATGTGTATGTGTGAAAACTATCATACTTATACGACTTTGTCTCAAGAGTAGGAGATAGAGTAGATAGACTTTTGAGTGATAGATAAGTTCAAGTCTCCATATACCTTTTAGTCGGATGAAGTTCCACTGGTTTCTTGAGTAGTTCTTCGTCTTCGTAAGATGATCGGCGATCGCCATGGAGTCTGGAGCTCAACTACACTAAACTGTCCTAAACCGAGACTTAGCTATAAGTAGTCTAGAAATCAAGACATATAGTGTTGACAACTAAACTTGACAAACATGCTTGAGATATCAACGCATGCGAGTTCGACCGAGCAATGCTCTAACAATCTCCCCCTTTGTCAATTTTAGTGGCAAAACTATCAATACATATGGATTACAAAATACATAAAACTTTGTAGCTTCTCGTCCATATGCATGATCTCCTTGGTGCTTCAACATTACTCGAAAAATTCGTCTTTTCCAAGTACTCCCATGATTCCATAGATGTTCAATTCAGCATCATAGTTGTTGAAGTTCCGTAGCCATAACAATGATAAAACAAAAGCTCTCGATCATTGTTATACAGTGTCATAGTATTATTACACAGTGTCAAAGTTCTTATATCACAACTTCGACAGCAATACTATGGTGATATGTATCACTCCCCCTTAGTCAATACTTTCATCTCAACATGAAAACCACTCCCCTTACATAATGATTTGTAAAGCACGTAAACCATATGTATTTGTAGTGTGAACTACATATTAATTCTCCCCCTTTTTGTCAATAAAATTTGCAAAGGTACGAAAACGGGATCCTAATGAAATTTCCACGGAGATGCTTCAAGACCAAAGAAAAGTACATATCAACTTGTTTAGATGCAATCATAAAGCCGAATCTAAATGCATTCATCAAGGAGTTTATAAAGATACAAGATAACCCCTAAAATATTCCACAGCCGCACTTCCCCACAAAGATATGGAAATTAAGCGCAAGTTCAAAATAACTCTCCCCCATTTGATTTCATTCCCGAAAGAAAAACAAGAGCGACCTTACTTTTACAAGAAAAGAAGGATTTATTTGGACACCAAAAACCATATGGAAACGATTTTGTATCCAAAAATTCTCAATCAAACTAATCACAAGAGAACCCATGATCAATTTAATTGGAATACACAACCAAATTAATCACAAATGAATCTATGATTAGTCTAGTCGGAAATGCTCACATAAGAACACTTATGGAGCCGCACAGTATATACATAAAATATGGATCAGGGAAGATCAATACTGCGGAATATATAAGGATTCATTCTATTTTCCATCACTATTTGCACAATGACATACAATAGACATAATCCTCGTGAACAAAAGATTTTAACTTATCTTCCATCAATAAATGACATAATAGGCTTAACTTTTGTTTGTCAAAAGTTCATCGATCTTGTATCAATACATGCGTATCGACATACGAAAGAGATAACTTTTGACATCATATGGGACAATAATAGTTCACAGATGCAAACACACATATCCCATAACATATCGCAATATATAAAACCATAAAGATTAATATTGCAAACATCATCTTCCAAATCACTTTAGAATTTAAATAAATAAATCTAAAAACATTGCAAGATGAACACGTTGGACATAACTACGTGTACTAATGGCTATTCCAATTTCTAGTTATTCTTCCTGACACAAGAATAAAATTCTCATAAGAAGATTTACTAGACATTATAGAGCTTTCTTAAGGCATCTACTGAGAATTCCTTCTCATTATTAAAGAACCCATTGATTATGGGATCATTCAATTCCTCTAAATCTTCGAAAATATCAGTTACCTCACTGAGTTCTCTTTTCAGATTACGCAAGGTGTTCTTGGTTAGAGACAACATTTGTTCATAGTGAGTTATCTTTTCCAAAGAGGAAACAATTTGAGATTTCAAATCATTTCTCTTGTTGATGAAATCTTTCACCATGCCTATAAAATTATTATCAAAATGACAAACAAATAAGAGACAGTTAGAGGAAGAACCTTCTCCATTCTTTGTCGACTTCTCTTTCATTACCCTTGAGGAAGTGATTCCCTTGCAAAGATACACATTAACTGCTTCAACTGCATCTGTTTTTGTAGTACCTCTAGTCACAAGAGCCATGAGATAGTATCTTTTTGGATGAAAAAGAAGAGACAAATGATTAAAAGGATTTATGAATACCAAACCCTAGGAAGACTTTGAAAGAGTCTTTCAAGATTTATTATTCACCATGCATCTTCTTAGGAGAATATTTTCTTAACAAATATAAGTCAAAAGATTTACAAAAACAAAGACTTGAGCCACTTTCAGTGCAAACCTCATCTTTCCCAAGTTAAGGATGAGGATGCAAATGTCACTGGTGAAAAAGCGAGGGTCTAACAACACCACCCACTATTTCACTTAGCAATCTGTATGGACTAACTCCGAAACACTTTCTAGAGAATCAACTAGACAGTCAGACTCAATCTTGGTAAGAGTACCTCAAGGAGTTAATATCTCTCTCTTGTTTTGATTTACTCAAGCTAAAAGAAATCAGCAAGTCTTTAATCAAACACAAGGAATAACTTGGACGGTACCAAAGACCAATGTCCAAGGATCAATAAATGACAATCAACAACCAAAGGTTGGATTATGCTAATTGACGATCTAACACAAAACCTGTATTATTTCAATTATAAAGATAAAACAGTATAATGCGGAAACTGAAATAACACAGACACCCGAAATTTTGTTAACGAGGAAACCGCAAATGCAGAAAATCCCGGGACCTAGTCCAGATTGAACACACACTGTATTAAGCCGCTACAGACACTAGCCTACTCCAAGCTAACTTCGGACTGGACTGTAGTTGAACCCCAATCAGTCTCCCACTGATCCAAGGTACAGTTGTACTCCCTACGCCTCTGATCCCATCAAGATACTGCACACTTGATTCCCTTAGATGATCTCACCCACAACTAAGAGTTTCTATGACCCAAATTCACAGGCTTTAACAATAAACAAATCTGTTTCACACAGACAAGTCTATCAAAGGATCAATCTGTCTCCCACAGAAAAACCCTAAAAGTTTTTGTTCCGTCTTTTGATAATAATTAAGGTGAACAGGAACCAATTGATAATCTGGTCTTATATTCCCGAAGAATAGCCTAGATTAATCAATCACCTCACAACAATCTTAATCGTATGGTAGCGAAACAAGATGTCGTGGAATCACAAACGATGAGACAAAGGTATTTGTGATTACTTTTTATATCTTGTCTATCGGAGAACTCTCATGATATCAATCCAATCAATATGATTGTACTGTTACGATAGAAGATGCAAGATCAGATCACACAACTACGATAAAAGTAGTATCGGTCTGGCTTTACAATCCCAATGAAGTCTTTAAGTCGTTAACCTGGTTTTAGAAGAAGAAAACCAAAGGTTAAAGGATAATCGACTCTAGCACGCAAACTAGTATCACACGTAAGGTGTGGGGACTAGTTTTGCACAATACTAGATGTCTCCTTTATATAGCCTTTCAAATCAGGGTTTTGCCTTAGTTACAAAGCAATCAATATTCACCGTTAGATGAAAACCTGATTTAGATTGAAGCTAATATTTCTCAACCGTTAGATCGAAAACTTAGCTTGTCATACACAAATGACTGTATGCTTCTAGGTTTGTTAACCGCACCCAAACGTGTACATTGTTGGTTCAACAATAGTCTACCCAAAGAGGTTAACCATATGAGCGTTTCATACCAACCATGTTCTTCTTCACCATAACTAGTTCAATTGACTCAAATGAACCAGTTAAGAGAGTTGTTCAATTGCAAGGAAATCTTATGTAACTACACAAGACACAATTGAAGCAAAGATGATTTTATTCACTCGAATCGGTTCATGAACTTTAATAGCCACGGTTTGCAATTGCATTCCTTAGTCTTTTAAGATTAAGTTCGGAAATCATCTTTAGATATATAACCTTCTCAAGTTCGCAGACTAGGTTCGCGGACTTAAGACACCGGATAGAGTTTACAAACTCCAGCAGAAATTCTCGGGTTCGAGAACTACACCGGTTCGCGGACTGGGTTCGCAGACTTGTCTCACACAAGTAGTTTGTCAACTCCAGCAGAAATTCTCGGGTTTGAGAACTTCGGCAGTTCGCGGACTTGGCACTTTCCATACTTCCGGTTCTCTTGATCAACAAAGTTCGAAAACTTCGGTTCAAGGAATCCATTGGTTATGTAATCTAAACTCTCATCCAATCATTGAAGCATTCTTAGAGGACGTTATATAGTTGTTACACTATTTCTCGTCAAAGCAATTTTCAAAGTGATTGAAACATTCATGACTTTCGTCACTAGGTAAAGATAAACTTGGTGAAGCGAAAAGCTTACCAACACATATTTCGAGATATAGATAGGCGAGGTATACTCGGCTCGAAATACCAAATGTGTATGATTTGGTCTATATATATAGCATACGACTTTTGTCTCAAAGAGTAGGAGATGGAATATATAGACTTTTGAGTGACAGATAAGTTCAAGTCTCCACATACCTTTTTGTCGAGAAGTTCCACCGGTTCCTTGAGTAGATCTTCTACTTGTATGATGAATCGCCATGAAGTCCTTGAGCTCAGCTACACTTACTATCCTAGTCCGAGACTTAGCTATAAGAGACTAGAAATCAAGACTTATATTTTTGATCACTAACATTGACAAACATGCTTGAGATAGCAAGGCATGCGAGTTTGACCGAGCAGTACTCTAACAACTAGTATTACTTAGTGACAGAGTGAGCCGAGTGCTCACATTTTTTACCTTTTAGTGGCTTGTAAATGTTTGTTGTATGAACAGGTTTCTTACCTCGTCTAGATCTGGATTTTTTAGGAAAACCTTGTTTATCCAGTGTCAAGTTCATCTTCTGCAAATTCTCTTGTAGTTTGGTGATTCTTTTGTTGGTTCTTCTGAATCTCCAACATGTACTTTGATCATGTTTTGTATTTCCACAAAACAAACACTTCAGAGATGATTTTTCTTGATGAGACTTTCCCTATTTTTCATAATAACCAACAATCGTTGTTTCCTGATTAGCTGGAGCAATAGTGTTGTTTGAGCTTACAGTCTTGCTTTTAAACCCCAAACCATTAGTGTTTCCAAAGGATATCTGTCCAAATAACATTGCTGCAATTTCGTCTGAGCTTCCAGATAACCTTTGCAGATCACACTTGAGAGTATCAATCTCTTCTTCCTTTAGAGATATGGTTCTGACGAAATCATTATTAAGACGCTCTATCTCAATGTTTTTCGTCTGGAGTGATGATTCAACTCTCTCCATGGAGGCCTTTAGGTGAAGGTTCTCTTGAAGAATCTCTTTATTCAAGAGATCAAGAAGCTCTGTGTCATACTCAAGTTCTGAATCAGAAGTTGAGGAGGATAGAGAATCTAAAGTAAGGGTCGTAAGTTCATTACACCTGTTAGACTCATCTGAAATGTTGACAACCAGAGTAGATTTGTCTTCTGTTGAATCATCTGAAGCATCAACGGAATATGGATATTTATCACATCTATTTTTCCTATTTATCAAATCCTTGACATTTCTGATTATCAGTGATATATCAACATCAACATGATTAGAACAACATTCATCAGCCCAAGACAAGTGAGAGGATACACCTATTTTGGTTACAACATTGAGCGCGAGCATTCTGCCTGTGTCAAGATCAAGAATTTTTAACTTTCCTATCAGAGTATTTCTGGAAAGTGTATCGAGGTTATTTTCCTCAAAGATGACACACTTCTTAGAATCGTATCTAGATGGCAGCGATATGAGAATTTTCATCACAATGTCCTTTTCAGGAGTAGTCTTACCCAATGCAAAAGATGCATTAACAATCTCAGACACTTTGTGATTAAACTCATCAAATGAATCTTCATCTGCCATACAAAGGTTTTCCCAATCGGAATTTAGGTTTTGAAGCCTGGCTTCCTTTTCACTGGTATTTCATTCGAATACGGTTTCTAAGATATCCCACGCATCTTTAGACCTAGTGCAATTTTACACATGGTGCTGAAGATTTAGGGTAATGGCATGTATGATTGCATCCAAACCGTCGGAGTTTTGCTTTGCATCAAGTATCTCAGCAACATCGTATTCGCCAATATTCTTTGAAATAATAGCGTTACCTATTGACACAATGGGAGCATCATAGCCATTAACAACATATACCCATGATTGAAAATCATGCGCTTGAAGAAAAGCTCGCATAGCAGTTTTTCACCATAAGTAGTTTGAGCCATCGAAGACTGGTGGTACGTTAATAGAGATAACACCTCTGTCCATAGAGTCAGATCGCTACAAACATAGACTTTTGAGGTCTTGAACGTGTTTGCCTGCTCTGATACCAATTAAAAAACCGTGGGTCTAGTAACCTCACCCAATATTTCGATTATCAATTTGTATGGACTAACTCCAATATACTTTCTAGAGAATCAACTAGACAGTCAGACTCAATCTAGATAAAAGTATATCAAAGAGTTAATATCTCAATCTCTCGATTTGATCTATACTCAAGCAAATGGAAATCTGCGAGTCTTTATCAAATACAAAAGAGATAACTTGGATGGTACCAAGGACCAATATACAAGTGTCAATCAATTTAAATCAACAACCAAAGGTTGGATTTTCTAATTGATTGATCTTAACACACAACCTGTGATATTTCAATTATATAACAAAATATAATGCGGAATAGAAATAACACAGACACTAGAAATTTTGTTAATGAGGAAACCGCAAATGCAGAAAAACCCAGGGACCTAGTCCAGATTGAACACAACATTGTATTAAGCCGCTGCAGACAATAGCCTACTACAAACTAACTTCGGTACGGACTGTAGTTGAACCCTAATCAATTTCACACTGGTTCAAGGTACAGTTGCGCTTCTTACGTCTCTGATCCCAGCAGGATGCCGCACACTAGATTTCCTTAGCTGATCTCACCCACAACCAAGAGTTGCTACGACCCAAAGTCGAAGAATTTAATAAACAAATCTGTATCACACAGAAAAGTCTACGATAATAGATAAATATGTCTCCCACAGATAAACCTATGAGTTTTCTTCCGTCTTTTGATAAAATCAAGGTGAACAGGAACTAATTGATAACCCGGACTTATATTCCCGAAGAACAGCCTAGAATTATCAATCACCTCACAATAATCTAAATCGTATGGTAGCGAAACTAGATATTTTGGAATCACAAACGATGAGACGAATTATCGGAGATATAATCTCAAGTCAATTATCCAATTGAACTCGTACGATAGAAAATGGAAGATCAGAACGCTCAACTACAAGAGAATTAGTTTTGTCTGGCTTCACAATCCCAATAAAGTCTTTCAGTCGTTAACCTACAGGGTCTCGAGAAGAAACCTAAGGTTAAAGGAGAATCGACTCTAGCAAAACCAACTAGTATCACACAGGAGGTGTGGGGATTAGTTTTTCCAGTTGCTAGATGTCTCCTTTATATAGTTTTCAAATCAGGGTTTGCAATCCAAGTTACCTTGGTAACAAAGCATTCAATATTTATCGTTAGATGAGAAACCTGATTTAACCAAGCTAATATCATTCAACCATTAGATCGAAACTTAGCTTGTAACTCACAAATGAAAATGTATTTCATTTAGGTTTGAGTAACCGTACCTAAACGTGTACACTTAGTTGGTTTACAAATAGTTAACCAATGGTTAGCCGTATTCATATTTCTCATAACTAGTTCAAATGACTCAAAAGAACTAGTTGAAGAGTTGTTCAATTGCTTATATCTTTATTCATAGACAAAATTGAAAGAAAATCGGTTTGATTCACTTGAATCAATTTATGAACAATATAGCCACGGTTTGCAAAGATTGCATTCCTTATAATTTAATGTTTTAAGTTCATGAACTTCCGATTTGAGAAATATAACCAGCTTGGGTACGCGTACGGGTACATGTACCATAGCTACCGGATTTGAGTTTACAAACTAAGCAAAAAAATTCGGTTCGAAAAGTTCCGCTGGTACGCGTATGAGTACGCGTACTCAACCTGTCTCCTTCACCAATACCGTATGCACACATATGCGCACACTTGGTTTCCGGCACATGGATTTATACACTAATGTGCGAACACACTATATATGCTTATATCCATAGTTGGTTACGTAATCTCAACTCCACGTTTCAATCATTGAAACATTCTTCTATAATGTTATAACAGTCGTTATTAAGAACTATCGTCATCAAAGCTATTTTCAAGATTGAAACGTCATCATGAATTTCGTCACGGGAAAATATGAAAAGTGGTTAAAGCGAAAGCTTACCAACACATATTTTGAGAAAAAGATAAGCGAGTAAACTCGGCTCGAAATAGCAAATGTGTATGTATGAAAACTATCATACTTATACGACTTTGTCTAAAGAGTAGGAGATAGAGTGGATGACTTTTGAGTGATAGATAAGTTCAAGTCTCCATATAGATTTTAGTCGGATGAATTTCCACTGGTTCCTTGAGTAGTTCTTCGTCTTCGTAAGATGATCTCTATGGAGTCTAGAGCTCAACTACACTAAATTGTCCTAAACCGAGACTTAGCTATAAGTACATATATTTTTGACAACTAAACTTGACAAACATGCTTGAGATAGAAACGCATGCGAGTTCGAACGAGCAATGCTCTAACATCCTTCATATGTGGATATGCAAGTATTGATAAAATATTGAATGGACTTTTGACATTACAAAAGTTAAAGCCTTTATGTCATTATTTGATGGAAGAAAGGATAAAGCTTTTGTTTACTAGGATTATGTCTATTGTATGTCATTGTGCAAATAGTGATGGAAAATAGAATGAATTCTTGTCTATTCCACAGTATTGATCTTCCCTGATCCATATTTCTTATGTATATATTGTGTGGCTCCGTGAGTTCTCTTATATTGAGCATTTCCGATTAAATTAATCATGGGTTCTCTTGTGGTTAAATTAATTGAGTATTTTGGATACAAATTCATATTCTTATGTGATTTGTTGTTGTCCAGAAAAATCCTTCTTTTCTTGTGAAAGTAAGGTCGCTCTTGTTGTTCTTTCGGGAATGACATTTTATGGGGGAGAGTTCTTAATTGAACTTGTGCTTAATTACCAAATCTTTGTGGGGAGTGCGGCTGTGGAATATTATAGGGGTTATCTGGTATCTTTATAAACTCCTTGATGAATGCATTTAGCTTCGGCTACATGATTGCATCTAAAAAGTTGATATGTACTTTATTTTGGTCATGAAGTGTCTTTATGGAAATTTCATTAGGATCCCACTAATTTTTGTACCTTTGCCAATTTTATTGACAAAAAGGGGGAGAATTAATGTGTAGTTCACACTACAAATACATATGGTTTTCGGATCATTATGTAAGGGGGAGTGGTATTCATGTGAGATGGAGTATTGACTAAGGGGAAGTGATACATATCACCATAGTATTGTTGTCGAAGTTGTGATACAATTGAACTTTGATGTTGTGTAATAATACTATGACATTGTATAACAATGATTGAGAGCTTTTGTTTTCTCATTGTTATGGCTACGAATTTTCAACAACGATGATGCTGAACTTACAACCTTTGGAATCATTGGAGTACTTGGAAGTGACGAAGATTTCGAGTAATGCTGAAGAACCAAGGAGATCATGCATGTGGAACAGAAGCTGCAAAGTTTATTTATTTTGTATTCCATATATATTGATATTGTTGTCACTAAAGATTGAAAAAGGGGGACATTGTTAGAGCACTGCTCGGTCGAACTCGGAAGCGTTGTTATCTCAAGCTTGTTTGTCAAGTTTAGTTGCCAAAACTATAAGTCTTGATTTCTAGTCTACTTATAGCTAAGTCTCGGACTAGGATAGAAAGTGTAGCTGAACTCTAGACTCCACGGCGTTCATCATACAAAGACGAAGAACTACTCAAGGAACTGGTGGAACTTCATCGACTAAAAGGTATGTGGAGACTTGAACTTATCTATCACTCAAAAGTCTATCTACTCTATCTCCTATCTTGACACAAAAGTCGTATTGCTATATAGACTTCGATTATACACATTTGCTATTTCGAGCCGAGTTTATCTCGCTTATCTATTTCTCGAAATATGTGCTGGTAAGCTTTCGCTTTGGCCAAGTTCATCTTTATAAGTGACGAAAGTCATGTTGATTGTTTCAATCCTTTGAAAATCGCTTTGATGAAAAATGGAGAGTGAATAACCTCTATATAACATCCTTTAAGAATATTTCAATGGTTGAATTGAGAGTTTAGAATATGTAACCATCTTTGGATATAAGCATATAGTATGTTCGCATATTAGTGTATAAGTCCAAAACTGGGAACCAAATGTATGCATACTTGTGTGTGTACTAAATGGTTGATGGAGACTGGGTGAGTGTGCGCACCCGTACGCATACTGGCAGAAGTTCACGACCGTGAGTTATGGTGAAGATGAATATGGTTGATATGAAAGTGCTCATATGGCTAACCATTTGGTTAAATATTGTTGAACCAACTAGGTGTACACATTTAGGTACGGTTACACAAACCTAAATGAACGTGCATTTCATTTGTGTATAACAAGATAAGATTCGATCTAACGGTTGAAAGATATTAGCTTGAATCTAATCAGGTTTTCATCTAACGGTGAATATTGAATGTTTTGTAACCAAGGTAGCATTGATATTTTTTTTTTGAGAAAAAAGCTTCAGAATTTACTAAAGAGAAAAAAAAATACAAGGCATTGAGGCCCTATACAATCGTGGTCGTGCCAAAGGGCCCAACTCAATCTTAATCTTATGCTGTTACATTAGTTTAAGCCTAAAACTGAATTCCAGTTAATTAGGAGATCTCTGCAACTGTAGAATTTGAACCAATCAAACAGAGAACCCCACTGATATACTGTTCTTTTCACTTCTAAGATTAACCAATCTTTTCCCCTTCCCTAAGATTTGTCATCCTTCTTCTGTTTCGTTCCCCCCAAAGAGTCCATACAATGGAAAAAGGAAGAATATACCAAACTTTTTTTGCTAGTCTCCTGCATTTACCAGTGTGCCAAAGTTGTAATTGCTTTTTGATCTCATCCTTATGAGTCCATGTAAAACCATGTCAGATGTGAAGTGATTCCACACCTCCTTTGAAAGTTGACACTTTAGTAGCACATGGTTGACATCTTCTACTTCTCTGTAACATAGACTGCAATTTGTATCTTGAATCTGGCCTCCTCTTATGTTCAAATTATCTATAATGGGTATGACATTTTGGCAAGCTAACTAGGAGAAGAATTGAGCTTTTGGTGGCACCTCTTTTTTCCAAATATATTTGAAGTCATCTAGTGGATCCACTTGAGGTTGTTGGTTCATCAGCCAACTGTAAGTTTCTTTAGTTGTGTATGAGGAAGAGTTATTGAAACGCACTGTGTCTAGACTGGTGTTCAGAATATGAGGGGGTCCAATCAGTTGCAATAAGTCTTCCAGCTCAGCTCTTACCTCCAAATCTGGGTGTTGCAGCATCATAATACTCCATTGGTTTTGTTGCACCCGTTCTGCAACTTTTTCTTCTTTCCTAGCTGCCATTTTAAAAGCTTTTTTGTGAGTTTGACTGAATGAGATCTTACTTTTCCAAGGGTCCAACCAGAATTTGATAGAATTTCCATCTCCAATTGTAGTGGTAGAATTCCAGGTGAAGGAGCCTTTTTCATTCTCTATTCCTCTCTAGAAACCTCTGCCATAAGGTGGCATTGATTGCAAACCCTAATTTGAAGACTATATAAAGGAGAACTCTAGAAACTGGGAAACCTAATCCCCACACCTCTTGTGTGATACTAGTTGTATAAGCTAGAGTCTATTCTCCTTTAACCTTAGGCTTCTTCTCGAGACCCTGTAGGTTAATGACTTGAAGACTTCATTGGGATTACGAAGCTAGACCCAACTATCTTCTCTGTAGTTGTGTGATTTGATCTTGATGTTTCTATCATATTGAGTACAATTGTAAGATTGGATCGACATTGATTCCTCCGATATGCAAGATAGAAAAGTAGTCACAAACATCTTCGTCTCATCGTTTGTGATTCCACAATATCTAGTTTCGCCATTATACGATTTAGATTATTGTGAGGTGATTGATAATTCTAGGCTGTTCTTCGGGAATATAAGTCCAGGTTATCAATTGGTTCATGTTCACCTTGATTTATCAAAAGACGGAACAAAAACTCATAGGTATTTCTGTGGGAGACAGATTTATCTATTCCTGTAGACTTTTCTGTGTGATACAGATTTGTTTATTAAAGTCTTCGGCTTTGGGTCGTAGCAACTCTTAGTTTTGGGTGAGATCAGCTAAGGGAATCAAGTGCGTAGTATCCTGATGGGATCAGAGACGTAAGGAGCGCAACTGTACCTTGGATCAGTGTGAGATTGATTGGGGTTCAACTACAGAAAAGACCGAAGTTAGTTTGTAGTAGGCTAGTATCTCTAGCGGCTTAATACAATGTGTGTTCAATCTGGACTAGGTCCCAGGGTTTTTCTGTATTTGCGGTTTCCTCGTTAACAAAACTTCTGGTGTATGTGTTATTTCTTTTCCATATTATATTTTGTTATATAATTGAAATATCACAGGTTGTGCGTTGAATCGATCAATTGGGAAATCCAACCTTTGGTTGTTGATTGAAATTGATTGATACTTTAACATTGGTCTTTGGTACCGTTCAAGTTAATTTCTCTTGTGTTCAATTAGACTCGCAGATTTCTATTTGCTTGAGTAAGTATTGAATCGAGAAATTGAGACATAACTCTTGATATACTTTTTATAAGATTGAGTCTGACTGTCTAGTTGATTCTCTTAAAAGTATAGTGGAGTTTGTCCATACAGATTGCTAAGCGAAATATTGGGTGTGGTTGTTAGACCCCCGCTTTTTCAACTAGATTGATCTTAGATATTGATTTTTAAGATTTTCCAAGAACTCTTTTACCCAATCAGGTTTGCAAACTTTTAGTCTAAACATATTTATTGCGGAAGAGATAAGAAAAAAACTCTACATACATATTGTTCAATGATCTTTGTTAGATCTACTTGCAATTGTGTTAGGTTTTTTCCATGCAGGTTTCCGAACGAAAAATTTGGTGGTGTACTTGGTAACTTCTCCTTATTCAATTGGTATCAGAGCAGGAAAACACTATAAAGACCTAATAATTATGTGTTTGTAGTCATCTGACCTATAGACATAAAATCGAATATAGAACACACATGATTTGATTTTTTTTAACACCTGAGGGAACTATCTTATCAAAATCAATATCTGAATACTCTCATAAAATCACCTCGAGTGATTCTACTAGACAAGTTCATCTTGATAATTATGTAGAAAGTGTTGATAACTAGGAGATTCACGCCTAGGAAAACGGTTGGATGAAATTTCTGATGAACATGACTCAGATATTGATAAAGATGTAGATGAGGAAATCTCATAGTACTTTAAATTGTTGGACTCTTTTTTGAAATAATAAAGATGGTGACTTCTTGTATCATTTATATTCTGACTCCTCTATGTCGAGAAAATAAGAAATTCAGAAGAATTTACTATGTTTTTGATTGTGGTTATCACATTAACATTTCGATCATAAAAAATCGTGAGCAAGACCCAAGTAAAAAGTCACTTGAATGTGATAATTTTCGTCGAGATTTCTATAAGTTGGAAGAGAAACTTGCAGCAACTGAAACGAGGATTAGCTACCAACAAATAAGTTTTAAAAACGGAGAAAGTGCTTGTCTCTCCCGAGAAAACTCCTTGAGGCTGATCTAGTTGTTTCCCTTGATAAAATCAACATGTTGGAATAAGACATGAAATAGTTCAATACTAGCTCAAACAAATTAACCTCAATGTTAGGAGCAAGTAAAAATCATCGTGACACACGAGTATTGGGCTATAAGGGAATAAATGCTCCAAGTACTAGAAAAGAGGTAAAATTTGTCAAGGCTAGTGATTCTTCTCAACAAAAAGCTTCCACTCATTGACAAAGTGAAATACATTCATTGTCAGTTAATGTTCGAAAGATCAAAGTCCACCAAGATCCAAAGCCTGCACACCTGCATCTAGGTAAGAAAATTCCTTATGTTTGATATTATTATGGGAATAAAGGTCACCTACAAAGGGGATGTCGTTTTTGCATAAGGAGCGAGAAACTTCACGATGTTCTTGTTTAGGCATCACAAGAAGTGATCAAACCTAGATCATAAATTAAGGCTAATCCCCTGGATATTATGGTTGTATAGTCTGAACTATAGGTAAAGAAATCATTGTTGTGATAATCGTAGCTTTTCCTATAAACGTCACACTGAGCCCTTCATAATCGTCATGATCATAGAAAGGAAAAATTTGTAAAAGCGAAGACCAGATCCGATCCACCCAATTGGAGAAAGACTAACTTGCAAAAGAATAGTCAATCCAAAAAGGTTCCAATTGCGCTCCTCCAGGCATTCAGATGTGGATACCAAAAAACACCAATGAAGCATTAAGTGTCAAGAAGAATAATCTCCCAGAAAATTTTATGACAAAAGAAATGATTGAGTACTCCATTACTTTGAGAAAGAATGATATATATCTCAAGGGTTCTAAAAGTGATCCCCTTCATGATAATCCAAAAGTGAAAAACAAGAGTATTTGGAAGAAGAAACAAACTAAGCCAAAAACTGTAAATGGTGAAAAATCCATAAATGTGGAAACGTTTGTTACAATCTCATATGGTAAATAAATTAATGTTCACCCCAACACAACTTAATCATATTTTAAGTGCACCCTCACCAAGAAATGCCCTATTACGAAACATGGTGAGGGAAGCACAAGAGTTAGTGCACACATATTATAATGTTGGGTAAAATATGGAGTATTTGGTAAATCCGTAAGATTCATGATGTATTCTTCTAAAAATGTATGTTTATAAACTTGATCAAGATTTATGTTTATATGTTTGATGCCATGATCTATAAATACCAAAATATTTTCATTTATGTTGTTGGTACACTTACGTTTCGCTAAGTAATTTGGTGGAAATCCTAGTATCATCAAAATTAATTGTTTAAACATATACTTGAAGTTAAGTACCCAATGTTTCCTAAGACAATAATTTATATATCTTTTTCATGTTGAGTCGTTGCTCCATAAATATGTATCCATGATAAGAGGTTACGTGACCTTCTTGTGAGAATGGTTATGACTGCAAATCTCCCAAGTGATTGTCATAGTTGTCTCCTATGCACCTACAAATTGAAATAGTCAATATAGTTAAATTCAACTCAAGGTGTACCACATTCTAGTGAGTTCAAATTATAATGACTCGATGTGGGTATCAACAATTCTTACGCTCATTCTAGAGTTCTCTCTGTCTATCTGACTCCTAAGCAAGAAACGGGAACAGGATCCATATGAATTTATACATAACAAGCTCAGAAGGATATGTGCTAGATTATTTACTAATTATAGTGTTGATATTTAAAATTAGGTTAGGATTATGGGCAAAACTCTCAAGACATGATAATCATACATATTACGGTACATCATTCACCATTAGTTAAGAGATAGTGGATCAATGGTGAAGTACTTATGTTATAAAAACTAATGCGGCTAACGATCCACGTACCTTGTGTACCAATCATGTTTACCTAACTTGATTTGTGTTCAAGTTCTTAAATATACAGGTTTGTTGGCGATGGATTTTCGACAAAGGCTTAATCGTAAAACCATGATCTTACATGTTTCTGACACGGCTTCAGACACGTATGTGAAAATCATATTTTAGGATTTGAAAGCTCATTTCACAATCTATGACGGAACGTACACCCTTTTAGAGCTTTGTATGAATATTTTATTCGTAAAGCCTCTCAACTGAGCTTTTCGACACTTCACATATTTCATCAACACTTCTACGTAGAATCTAATTGATTGGGAGGCTCCTAGACATATTGCAACCTAGTATAGAGCGTTAACGTCTTCAGGATGCCACATTGTTCCCTGACTATGTAGAATGTATATGTATAAACTCTCTTAATGATTGGACGGCTCCTAGACATATTGCATGCGAGTATAGAGTGCTAAAGTCTTCAAGATGCCACATTATTCCCTGACTATGCAGAATCAATATTCAGAACGAGTATGATGCCTCTATCATCTCATACCTCGATTCCCGAATAAACATAATGCTCCTAGACATATTGCATGCTAGTATAGAGCAATTCACAGATTAAATTTAAGCGCAATTCATCAATTGAATTCCTAAAAAAATAATCTATTATATCTCATTAATCAGTTTCATGGCTTATTCCTGGCTGAATTCCATGAATTAGTAATGGATAATCAATCTATCTCATTACTCTGTTTCATGGCTTATTCCCGGCTGAATTCCATGAATTAGTAATAGATAATAGATCTATTTTATTACTTTGTTTCATGGTTTATTCTCAGTTGAATTCCATGAATTAGTAATAAATATTCTCTGTTCGGGCATATGGGCCACCACCGAGTAAGCCCCGAGAAAATGGTGCAAGTGTACTTAACAATGATGCACGAAAGAGCACCCAAATATGCATGAGAGATCACCCAAATGCATTGGTCGGTCCCTCCTCTCTCTCCATAATTAGGTTTTACCACCTAATACTCAGACGAGCATTATTTTAATGATGATTAAACGAGCATTTAATCATCCTTTCGCCATCTGGTATACAAAGGACTTTGGTGCATTCTCATTCGAGCACCTTGGCGCTACATGTTCAGGCCATCATCTCATGTAACCGGTTCCTATCTCACTCACGGTTGATTTTCAGTAAATCATCCATTGATCAACAATCGATCAGAATTAGGGTTTCAAACCAAATGCTCTGCAAAGCATAATTCTGAACACGTTCAAACCCTAATATTTTAATGTTGATCCAACAATCAAGATTCTAATTAATAATATTCGGTCCAGCTGCTATTATTTTAATCATATTAATCGGTCACGCTACCAATAATTCATTAATCGGGAAATATTTGCTCAAGCTAGCAATATTTGCTCAATCGAGCAACACTTGCTCAAATTAGTAATACTTGCTATCAATATTTAATTTCTCGACCGAGCAGTAATTCTCATATTTATCCAGCTATCAATATTGAAGTAGCAAGATCCCTCATGTTGATTCAACTATCAACATTCTAGAATTCTATTGATCCAACAATCAATATTCTGATTTATACCAATGTTTGGTCCTGCTACCAACATTTTTGCTTGACTGAGCAACATGGTTCGAACGGACGACCATCCAATATTTATGATTCCTACTTTGTCATTCGATCACTCATCGATATATTAGATCAGAAAAGAGCGTTCTGTATAATTCAGCAATATCTTTGATTTTTTTTCGAATACTCGACATATCAAAATAAGTCCTTGATCGAGCAATCTCATCGGACGCTCGATCTAAATATCATTATTACTTCGACTGGTAAATGATATATCACAATTCATCAAGACTCAACGTATTTCCATTATTGTGTCTCAGCAGACACTTTATGCTCAATCCATGAGTCTCATAGCATACTACATTCGTTCATTATGCTCGAGTCATCAAGGCTAAGACTCATCGTCTAGTCAAGTCAACAACTGACTAATGTGGCTACTAAGCTATTTCTTTGGAAAAAGGGATGGGACTGCTACGATCTTTAGATTTAAACCTGCCTTGCAGACTCCACATTCATGAGACATCAATCATGTCACATGGGGGGATAATTATTAGGGTTTTGGTCTGGCGGCCTACGGCACGTGTGTACACCCACGATGAGAAATGTGAGTAAATCGTGCAAGCGTTTGAGGAAGTTAGCAAAGTAGTGGATGGACAATCAACCAAGTGTCCGCACGACATGGAACTGGTTTAACCACGATTTTCCATTTTCCCACTCTTTCACTTCAGCAACTGTAACACTTACTGGGATCAATGTGTCTACTATTCTTGCAATATAAATAAGTTTCGAATCCATGATTGAAAACTCAAGAATCATCTGGTAAACAACAATTTCGACCTACAAGAAATTATCGCTCAATCGATCAAAACTTATCTCAGAACTCAACAATTCACCAACTTGCATAAATCGTCAAGACATCCACAATCCTTGATCATCATTGATCTCACATACACTTCTCAGCTTCCCTCTTACATATCTACCCTCATCTCTCTTTGTGACTGAATTGACTCTGGAACGACCATTTTCTTGGTTTAGGCCGGAGTCTTACAGATTGATCTCTCGAACTCAAAGCACTCTTGTGCAGCGCATCTGTTTGAAAAGGTTTAGGCAGTTTGCTCGTTCGAGGAGTCTCCACCCGCACGCTTCGAGTCTCCACTTTCATACGCTTTTGGTTGCCGTTTTTGGTGTAATTTCTTGCTGAAAAGATTAGTTCTTCCTTCTAAGAGTAAATCAAACCTTGTTAATACAAGTTTGTATCTTAGCTAAGATGATCTCGATACTTGATCCTCACGATTATTCTTATGTGTTGCTTTGACTTCCTGTGAGATTTGTTCTTTGCTATCATACATATATCTCATATGTTCTCATAGGTTAAGCTCTTAACTCTTGTTATTCGTAACTGACTAACAAAATCTCATTGTCTCGTCCAATGTGCTACTTGGAAACAATTTAAATCGTAATAGTAGTAGGTGATGAAGAATGTACAAACATGAAAAAATCAAATTTAATATACAAATCATATATAAATAAAAACAATATATATGGATTTGTATATCTGTCTGAACAATTCAAGAGATTCAACAATCCAATCTCCTCCAGAAACCATTTACAATTGAGTCGAGATCGCACGCATCATCATCAATCCGTCCTTTTCGATATACGAATTTGTAAGCCATTTACAAGTCGCGCCGATGGAAAGAATGACATTCTATCATCCTTAACTTGGCTCCACCTGCGGCATCGATCAATCAAAACCAATAGTAAGTTTTGAATCAGATATGAATCTAAAAAGGGCAAAAAGATCGGCAAAGAATTTAGAGTTAGCCAACCTGTATTTGGTGAGGAAGAAATGTAAAAAGATGGCAATTTGTAGGCGGGCTAACTCAGCACCGGGACAAAATCTTGCCCCTCCTCCAAATGGTGAATAGAAAGAACTAGTCCTCCAGTTTCTTTTTTCCTGTTTGTTATACAACTGATTAATATACCAAAGCCTCGGATCCTTGTGGTCGAGCAAGGGTTTGTGGATCAGATTTAACTGAATGTAGTTACCTTATTGTCAGGGTCCATCCATCTCCATGGATTAAAATTCACAGCACCCTTGTAGATGTTTTCATCCAAGTGAACTGCTGATAGAAATGGCACTACAAAGCATCCTTTCGGTATTACATATTCTGCATTACAAAAAAATTAAGAAAAATAACTACTTGATTGTTTACTAAATGTTTTGCAACACACCTAGAAAAATGCATGACAAAGACAAAAATAGCTACCTTGATATTCAACATCTTCTTTTGCTTCTCTCATCAACCATATCGCAATTCCCCCTATCCTAAGTGTCTCATCTATAACCTGCACACGAGCATGCTCATTAGTTTCAGTTGCATGGTAGTATATGTTGTTGACAATTAAATCTAGGTTCTTCCTTGAAAGCCAAAGTTTGTTAGGTCTCTTTAAAACCTCGCCTCCTATGAAATAAAAGAGACTTCTAGACTTGGATACTTACACACTGAGTGAAAGGCATAGCCTTGTAGTCCTCCCAAGTGAGCATGTGTTCATCACCAGAAGTTCCTCTGATACCATCTTGTTCTGCCTGTTGTGTCAAAACTTATAGACATGTTAGAACATTGATCAACTTATAAGTTTATTAGATTAGATGAACAATCTTATGTTAGTAAGGTATATATTACCAAAATTTCTTGAAGTGCCTTGGGAGATTGACTGAGAAAATATACTGCAAAAAGCATAGTTTTAGCAGTAGTTTCATTGCCGGCAAACAGTAAATTGATTATAAAATCCGCAACTACAGCATCTGGTAAGCTTTGTTCTTCTATTAACCTTCCGAGAACACCATTTCTGGCTTCAGATGTCGCTGAAAGTTGTTCATTTTTTATCTTCTCAACTGTCTTGTCAATTTTGCTAATTATATTGTCCCTTGCCTAATACACACATACACAAATGAAGGTCAGATAAGACACTACTATCACCAGAGAAAATTAAAACACACGTAGTAAAGGATATCATATATACCTTCATTGCAGTATGGTATGTAAACCCTGGCAAATTAATGGGAACGGAAAGACAACCATCCACAAAGTCTGAAAAGAATCCAGCCATTTGGTTTACTTCTGATTCACTTGAGACTCCCATTAGTTGATTCACCATCAATTCAATTGCCACCTACATATGTTTCAGACTTCCAAAATCAGCCTTTTTTTTTAATATGACTTACAAACAAGTACTAAATGCATGTTTAAGGTATGGCCGGTTTCTGTGTATATGTACCTTTCTGCAAACATCTTGAAGAAGATATGTTTGATCTTCTTGTAAATTATTTAAAGTCCGAAGCATAACCATCTGAATGTCTTTAAGGAAATGAACTCTGAGCTTATCTAGTCTCATCATGCTTGATGCAATTGCATGGAGTTTTCTTTGTTGCTCTCCATGTACTGTGATTAGCCCATTTTTTCCAACCAAGTCTCTAAATGATTTCGGATAACTTGATTGAAATAGTTTCCCTTCATTTAGCATGATAAACCGATTAAAACTTGGATCCGCCGATACGACAGCCCTTTTCCCGAATAAACTACATGAAAATATCCTTCCATACCTGCATATGATCATAAATATCAACATGTGCACTTCAATACTTTACCTTATGTGGGGTTCAAAAAGAGATGACATGAAAGCGCCATCATCTATGGCTTTGTATTACTCAGAACATATAATCAGCGTTTGGTTTTAAGTACCTCTTAACCTGCTCTTCAACGAAAGCGGGTGGATGAGAACCTGCAACAGCATTGTACCAATTAAGGCTATCGCCAATCAACGGCCAGCCTCTACCTCCTGGAGGAAATTTCAAGCAAGTGCCGTTTTTCCCAATCTTTTTATTTTTCGTTCGCAAAATCTTTACAAAAACGATGAAAAATAAAGTTGATACGACTATTGATGAAGCGCAAATGACATAGTAATTTTCTTCCATTTTACTAGTAGTACAAAATTGTACTAGTAATATGGCTACTTATGAATTACCATGAACAGACCATCACAGATGAATAAAAAAAAACCTGCAAGGAAATAAACATATATGTACATTAATAATAAGAACTAAAAAAAATCTCCTAAATAAAAAGGAGGATTATAAGTGTATAATGATGAACGAATTTTCAACACAGAAAAGAGCTTTAGTCGTGCTGGAAAACCTATTAATTCTTCATTTTTCAACATTAACACGACGATCTTCAATCGAATTGAATATTTCTTGCAACTATTTTGTTCAACATGTATGTTCCAGAGGTAAAGAAGCTACTCCTCTAGCACTCCCAAAGTAGCCCAAACAGCGAGTGCATCTAGTTACATCCTTGGTGGCTAAATAACGTTGGTAGAAAACGACCGAACTCTCATAATCTATGTAAGTAGATGTATGAGAATGAAAGGTATGAGTAAATAAATGTAGGTGACTGATGAAAAATTATAAATTACCTGGTGATAATAGACTGTGCTCAAAACATCATCATTACGGACATGTGAGAATGCTAATGAAATCTCTCAAGAAATTTAGGAGAAAGACCCTGCAGATGTGCATACAAAGATGAACAGACTGATGCTGTATTTTGTTTGTTTTTCTCTCTCTATCTGTATATTATTTATGGGGGTTGAGGTTTAGTTCAGTTATTATTAGGTTGCATCAAAAGCTAACGATAATACATAGTCCACTCTCATCTTTGATATAATACTAAGCTTAGACTAAATTAGCATTTAAGTAGAGACAGCTTTAGCCTTAGAGGATATGTTTGACTTTTGACCTTTTGTCGGTTATACATCGACTCGGCTTAGGTTACTGCTGCAACTGTGTCAGAGTTTTACGTGTGCTATACACGATCTGATACCGTTTTGGGCGTGGCCCGTATCCATAAATCAATGTCTTGATCCAAAGGTGGCTAAAGTGCCACCTCATTGTAATTGCAAGCAACTAGTTAGTAACAGGCAAACAATCAATCATTTTCCATATCGGAGTTGTGTTCAAAACTAAATTGAAGATTCGCGGGTAAAAAAGATTGTGGTCTGTGGAACACTGGCAGAGACCTATTTCGGGTACACAAAATGTACTGCTACAGTACTTTTCATTTTAACTTCCCAAGTCAGATGGATGTCAACGGGTGGGACTTTATCAATAATTCACGTTACACAGATTCCAAGACAGTCCGAGACTCCGAGTCGCTCAAATATGCTGAAAAACCGCCTTGTGATGGGTTTATACACCCAAGACAAATTTTGTGGATAATTCCTCCTTTCTCCAATAAGTTACACGTTTTTGGTGTGGAGCACTCTTTTGAGACACCAACCAAAACATAGTCGCAATAAAAAGAAGTTCACATTATCAGGTCTCGGGATCCAGAACAAGTCCCCGTATTTCTGCCCATGTTTCACGTGTGATCTCAAATTCTGCATCTGGTATGAGTATGACTTTATGCAACAGCATCTAAACACAGCAATCTTACATATCCAACATAAGCTCGCTAGGAAGGTTAATCAAGCTACAATGCTAGAAGTAGAAGCTAAAGCCAGCTGCCCGGACCAAGCTGCACTAAAATAACAACAAATTAGAGCTTAACCCTTAATATATTGCTAGTAGCCTAAGTAGGAGACTTTTTTGCAGGTTAGAAATACTGGATGAAGAGGCATTGAGCAGAGCATGTCTAGTGGTATCCAGAACCTCCACATATGATCCCATCAACTAGCATTTCTCTCTCTAGAAAAACAAAACTTAAAAAAACCATCAAACTTAGATTTCCTATCATTCACGTTTTCTGGATTAAAATATACGAAATTGTTTATGACAACAGTTAGCTGCTGGTTGTCATTCTAAACCCTTTATACCAATTTGGAGAAACTTCAACATTTATTATGTCCTTGGGGTCACATGGAATCTGTTTACCGCTTCTGCTAATTATTAGAAATCAATGGCAATAATTCTCATACAGATGAAATAAACAAATATATGAAATAAAGTATATAAAACCAAACAAAAAAAAAACTGCCGTTGTTGTATCCATTGTTAATCATCTTTCTCATGAATTTTAAGAACTAGATCTAGTTTGAGTTGAGATGCCAAATTCAAAGAGGCCATTGTAAAATCATGCTAAGTTAACCACAACGATTAAAATGAAACTAAAGTAACAAACAATCCAAAATGCTAGTAACTTGCAACATAGTCAAAAAGCATTACAAGTTTCCAAAAACTGAACAAAATCTGTGTATAAAAATCTTAAAAGAAATTAACCATCTTCAACATAAAGCAATGCAAAATGCTATACTTGTGGGTCTTACAATATATGTACTGCAGAAGTCACTGTTTTAGCGAATCAACTAACAAGCATGTCAACATGACAAAAACAAGCAAGCAAAATACTTCTAAGATGCCAGTATGTGAAGCAAGTAGGGTTTCCGCAGCAGCAAACCAAGGAAACCCTGTTAATGTAGAGTTGAAGTTTGAAAGACAAAAAGGAAAGCTGCCGAAATCCACAACTAATATGTATTAAAAATGGTAAGGAAAAATCTAAGGAACAGGGAAACATGATTTAACAACAAGATTGTGTTTCTAGATTGTTTAAATTAGAAATAACTCAATAAGATACATGTCGCTAAACTTCTCATGATTTCGGTTGTCATGGTCTAAGATTGAGAAAATAAAATCCCTGATTCACGAAATCTGCCTCTGATTTTGTCTTCTTAGTGACCAAAACTAATTCATGAATGTTCTTATCTCACAAGCTTACAAATAATTATGTCTAGAATTATGCATAAAACACCTAGCTGAGAAGAAACTAAATTAAAAAAAAAACTATAAAAGATATAAATGCTTATAGCCAAGGACAAAATTCAGATAATGGTTATACACATAATCAGTCACGCATAGTTATTAATCAATCAACAAACAAAAAAGAATAGTTATGGAGCTTGGGAACAACTAATCAGTTACAACTGCCATAGTGGGGTTTGGTGGCTAGGAATCTTTGGTTTGATACCTAATAATAATAAGAAAACCAATGTGAGGGTTCTATTTCGTTGGTCAGGACTTTCAATTCATAACTAACATCATCCCAATAGCCATGTTAATGATGCGGTGGTGCAACTCCTAGTCCTGAAACTGAGATATCCTACGCTATAGGTTTGCCATTCATTGGAAGAAAACTTAAAAAGAATAAAAAAAGAAAAGAAACATCAGCTTACTTGATTAAATCTGCAAATCTACTGCAAAAATTCCCCATACCCCTTGGCTACATCTTTCTCTTTTTTTATTATTAAATCTCCCGGTAAAATAGTCACTGATTGTTCGGCAAAAATGCATATGTTACTGAGTATAGGGTAGGGGAAAGGGACTTCCCAAAATCTTATCAGTATATACAACCAAAAGTAAATTGAAGATGATGTTGCTGACGGTTTGCTAAAGGAACATCAAGCTAAACCTAACACTGTTCTTCCACTAATGCCCCTGCATTTGAATATCTGAGGTATCTTACGCATTAATCATCAGAAGCAATGGATGATCCTTCATTGGGTTCTTCAGGATTCGAATTTCCAAGCATCTTTTGCAGTGACTCCACATCCCCAGACTCAGACAGAGTATGTGTTCGGAGAGTAATTGCATCTTCACTGGATAATGCATAACAACGGGAAAAGTAAATATACAGGAATCAAAAAGACAGAAGAGGCCACGACGTAAAAGACTTAGTTCATTCAATGAGGCCTACTCTGTAACACCAAATATGTCCTTTATGATCAAGGAGCTTTCCCTCGAACCGAACTCCGGTAGCTGGTTTGTAAACACAACAAAAGTATAATCAATTAAACATACCAAAGCCGCACATCTCATCAAACGCATAGAATTCACCAAAACTCATAACTGAAAATAATAACCAGGCTCCCAAGCAAGAAAGTAATAGAGGTTAGGACTCGTCAAATCCTTTGTTTCAATCTTCTTTTGTTGTGAATACAGAATCATTTGGTAAACTCATCCCACGTGTCGCGTGGCATATGATATGCAATCAATCTATACCCGAACAGTCGGGCATGTAAGCTGTTCACCCAAATAGGCCAATTTATTCAGGACTGGCATAGCTTCTGTATTTACACGTATATAGCATATCACCATGCAACTTAGTAATTCGGGTGCCAAAATGAAAATTAGGCATAGTATTTCTTTTAATATCATAGCTTCATTCAACTGCTGGTCAGACCCGTACAATCTTTTCCACAAAGTTCTATTATCGCAGCAAAAAATGAATGATGTAATAATCATATTAACCAAATACTGTGGAAAAACACAGGAACAAAAAAGCAATATTTGCAAACATATAATGCAATTAAATTGAATGTCCATCCATTTACCTCTGATAGATAAAAAATCTTCCCAAAAAGGGCCTGCACAGCAAGTTTTCTCTTGAAACCCTTCTCTGAGTATCCAGAAATATCCATGACAACAGGACCTGAAAAGGCATAGTAAAGATGTTAGCTGTCGCATCTGTGGAGCAATTACAGTAGATCACCAGATCAATCACTTATCATCATTTGTCTTTGCTTATTTTGGATCATGCACTCCATTTGACAAATTAAGAGGCGTCATTTGATACAAGATTCTTTATTCATAAATCGCAAAAATGTCTTAAACCTATAAGAGACACCGAACAAAAGAAGACTTCTTATTTCCAAGTTCCAACTGTACTCAAGTACCCACTACACAAAAGTCATTTTAAGCCTAAGTCTGAGCACATATCTCCTATTACAGATTTTGAAGAGTCACTGTATTCAGTTTGTGCTTTTGTGATTTTGAAGAGTCACTAAATAAGAATTACATTAGTGGATCAGACTACAGTTACATACCTTTGTCCCGTACAATTCGTCTTGAAATCTCATTTAGAATTTCAGCAACCTCATTATCATTCAGCATTGAAGCTTTTCTGAGTTGGATTAGATCAGCTACCATATCCGGGTTGAAGGGCTTTTCATTCATTGCATACCGAACATACTTCCTCAAGATCTCCTCCATCCCAAAACCTGTCTGGATGTAGAGCAGCAAATGAATAAAGACACATATGAAATGGAGTTAAAACAAAAATCCAGAATAGCTTAATATACTTAAAGTGGATGTCATGGCATAGGGACAAGAAAATAGGAAAAGGTGTTGTTGTGTAATCTAATAGCATCCATTGCCAACTGAATATATTGGGTACCTTGCATACTTCTTATGATAGTCTAAAGTGAGGGAAATGCTCCAATCAGATCAAATTTTTCAAGGAATCCGTACGAGCAACCATCTCTGATGGTGATCACACTCATTGTAACATGAGTTAAGGACTCGTTTCATTTTGCAAAATCAACTATCACGTACACTGATGCAAAATAACTGATAGATTGAACCACTATAAGAAGTCTGCAAAATGCGATGTAATGATGAAGGGGGAAACCCATCATGTAACATATGAGTACTGTTAACAGATAGAAAAAACTACCCATGGAGACAGTTTTTTGGCCCACGATGTATACTATATGTAATCCTTAAGTACTCTAGATTTCATATGATAATTCACAGAGGATCACTAATTGCACATCTTAATTCTCAATTCCAGATGCCTAACGTCATAGATTTGTTCAAAGCTTCATCCAACCATTCAGCTCGGTCAAATCATTTGTTCGCTCCTCTTCCAGAATTTCCCCACATGACTTACAGACCCAACGTATGACAAAACATAACATTATATGATATATACCAGGGCAACAAAACATTCATCGTCACCTCCTTCTGTCTAACCAGCAATATAGGAACCAGTTTACACTAATTCCCGAAGTTCACCAATAACTAACAGAGGCTTAACAACTGACCATTAAACCTAACTTGATACCACCGTGTGTTACACTGTTTCTAATTTAACTTACATTTATTTACCAGCAAGCGAAATGGCTCATATCAAATCAACTCCATAATATTCAACCACAATAACAATACCCGACTACAAGCCAAACCAACAACTTCAAATTCACATGTAATGTTTATATCTAACCTTTTGCATAAGCTCCTTGAGACTGGATGGTTCCACAGCATCTCTTCCCTTCTGAAACAACTCATCTATTGATATGCATAAGAAAGCATTCTTATTCACCTGCATAAAACAAAAAATTTCACCAATTATGCCCTAACCATATAAAACAATTTCAAAACAAGACATCAATCAACAACAATAAAACCCCTAAAAATCCCAATTTCTCTACAGAACCCTAAAATAGACAGAGAAATGGAGAGAGATTGTTACCAATTTTCGTCTCTTCTCTTTAGGCGAATTAAACTTCCGAACAGTCTTAACAAACGCAATAACAAACGTAATCCCTAAATAACCTAAAGGAACAGCAAGAAGCCATGGTAATTTACTTTGACCAACTCTAGGACCAGGTAAAGCTTGAGTAACTGAACCAGTAAACTCAACTACATCCAATGCTTTCTCTTGAATCCATGGTAAATCCTCTTCAACTTCTTCTTCATCCTCCTGTAATGGTTTTCGTTCTTCCTGTACTTGCTTAACAGTACTTATAATCTCTTCAGTCTTCTTTTTTGAAGCAGCAAACAGTCTAGTGGAAGAACCATTTCTGTTCACAAGAGGAAAAGGTTTTGGACTAAAGAAATTGACATTCTGATGGCGCACGTTAGTAGAAGGAGTAATCACAGTAGATTGCTTGATTAGAAATGATGATGATGATGAAGAAGTAGCCATTAGAGCTCAATTTTGTGCTTTCACTAGGGGTTCAGGGTTCAGAAATTCTCTCTCATCATCTTTTCTTTATTTTTGTCTGCTTGGGTTATATCGACTTTTGATGAAACCCTTGGAAGACATATAGGGAAAAAATTATTATCACACTACGCATTTTGTTAGAGGCGCCCCCTCACACTTTCTCCGGAAAACATTACTAGGGCCGCCGGCTCTATTTACAGTTTACATTTACACTCTCAAATACAGATCTAGTTCCCGCCAAACCCTTGGAATGACAGTCTAAAACGTTCATACTTTTCGTTTCTCTCTCTCTCAAAATCAAAATTTCAGTTCATAACCTTAAACAAGTTCTCGTCTGGTGATTGATTTTCTTGCAATTCATCTCTGAACTGTGTTAAATCTCTAAAATCATCGCAGAATGGCGAGGGTGAGTGTTTTTTTTCTAAGATTTAGAGTTTTAAATGATCAAAACTTGTGTGATTTACTCAGATTTAGAGTTTTAGATGAAGAAAAGTTAACCTAATTTCTTTGCTTTGGTTGTTGCAGGGAGAAAAAACACAAGAATGGGTAACAACATTAATGAGTACTGAGTTCGTTAATTCTTGTTCTAATCACCGAGAATTGAAATACAATGGGAGGAACTATTTCTGTATTGATTGTAAGATGAGTCTTTGTCTACATTGTTTGAATTCATCACCACATCGTCTTCACAAATCTCTTCGGATTCGCCGAAACACTTTCAGAAAAGTTGTTCGTCTTGGCGACATCAAAAATTTCTTTGATTGTTCACAAATTCAGGTTAATTTTCTCTTAATTCCTTATTCTATAAGTTAATCACATTTGATTGTGGTTCTCATCTTGAGATTATTGCTTATCTCTTGTTTCACAGATTAGTATGATTTGGGGTTTTTCTCTCCATAGTTTTATATTTTGTGTAATGCGATTTTTTTATGAAAACTTTGCAGACATATGCCTGCAACGGTGCAAAAGCTATTCATCTGAATTCATGGCCTTCAAAATCTTCAAAAAACAGGATCGGTCAACTATACGAGGTTTGCATTGTTTGTTGACCAATTTGGGTTTTTTTCCTCCATAGTTCTACATATTTTCTGTAATGTGATTTTTTTCATTAAACTTTGCAGACATATGCCTGCAATGGTGCAAAAGCTACTCATCTGAATTCCTGGCTTTCAAGATTTTCAAAAGATGATCCGCTATGCGAGGTTTGCAAACGGGTCCTCATACCCTACAGTAACAGTACTTCCTGTTCCATTGCATGTCAGGTAACAACATTCATATAATTCGGTGTTATTTCTACAACATAAGACTTGAAATTTCCTGTATTCTTATTCAGTTGATAGTTTTGCAATTCAGGTGTCAGTGAATTCTGATGAAGAAAGCAGTCCTACAGTTCGAACACCAAAGTCGTGTCAAAACGAGCATGTGGCAATGAGGACTTCTACTAAGGCAGCTTCCTTGAACGAGCATTTGGCAGTGAGCCATACCTTCAGAACATCCCATCGAAAAAGAAAAGGTGTTCCCCGCAGAGCTCCATTTTTCTAGAAGAACATATGAATCCTTTTTGTTTATAAAATATATATTCCATAGATATTATAGAATTACCTAGCGCTGCAAATGATAAATGAGAATGAACTTCTAGGCTTCGTATATGTAGCACTTTATGCATGTTAATGTACAACAGAAGAGGAGAAATCAATCTCTCTGTAATGCCTTTCTCCATTTCAGTAGGCTTCCAAGATCAATTGGTAACTCAATTGATTGACGAATGATTTACTAGGATGAAACCATTACTTTGGACCAGCTCTGACAAGTACGGCTGATTGAGTAATCCGACGTGAGCAGTGTCATGAAACATCTATGAAGGTGTTCATCTCCAACTTTGGAACATTGTAATGTAATACTCAACAAAAAGGTGATTAAGGGGGCTTGGGCAGTGCCATAGTGGTTCATAGCTTTTATTCATTTGGGCATTAGATTGTATTTAGAAAAGTAAACCATTTGTAGGTGAAGATTTGGCTTCATAAGAGCAAGTCTTATGGTGGAATCCAACCTATTCCAAGTGTGGAAAAACCATGGAATGTCAAGTCTAATGGCTTCCAAGTTGGGGTTTTCCACAGAAAATCCAAGCAAGGTTCCACCGTTTCGTGGAAGGGTTCGTGGAATCCATCTGAACGTCAATAAGAATAGCGTTAAACGCTATTAAGAATAGCGTGTTTTTTTTTGTCCGTAGATTTAGGATGAGTTGTTGAAATCTAACGGCTGAGAAAAAAACGCTATTCTTAATAGCGTTTTTCTAGCGCTATTAAGAATAACATTTTTTTAGCGCTATTAAGAATAGTGTTTTCACTATTCCACCACTATACTTGCACTTCCATCCACGGTTCCAAATGCTGAGGTGGCGTGGAAGATGGAAGATGGAACTCTTCCACCATAAGACTTGTTCTTATGCAGCATCACCACAACACATTTGGGAAAAAATGGGAACTGATTCAGCTAATAATTCAGTTGAATCTGAAACAACAAACAACAAAGATTGAAAATGAAATCTCTAAATTATTGATAATAAAGAAATTGAAACTGAATAAACATTTCATTAGAATATAAATTATTTACAACTGAAATCTGAAAAATCTGAATAATGCTCAAGCTAAACCAACTAGAAGACCTCAAAATAACAGACGAACTTAAAAGTGTACTGCAGTATAAGATTCCAACTTATGCTCAATTATAATGTGCGGAACAAGTAACAAATGAACTTCAAAAGCACACCAAACAATAATGAAGCAGGGCTATCCGCATCCAACCTGAGGAGATGGTTTGCCACATGAAATAAACGTAGCAATTCTGCATTCCCGAAACACTGTGTTACAATGCCCCTGCAACAAGTTGTAAATTCATAACCGATTGTCATGGTTTCGGTTCTGGTTTGCAATAAAATCGAACCGTACCATGTCAACCTTACTTTTATGATTTTTGAGAAGTACATTTGCGATTTTTTTATTTTTACTTTGTTGGCAACGTAGTGAAAAGAATAGTGAAAAGAATACAACTGCTAACATCTTTCTCACATATCTGGACTAAGCGGTGGCTGGAAAAGGATTTCAATAGCACATATCAATTCTCCGTAACGATCATGATTCCTCTACTGAGCAGTAATCACCTTACAACTGATTCCTCTACTGGATAGAACGCTACATCATCTTCCTCGATCTTCTAACCCGCGTGCAATGAAAGCAACTTTCAGCCACCACTTAATCCACTTATGTGAATCATAAGTGAGTATATTTGCAAAAAAAGAAGCAATTTTCACACAAAAGTAAAAATAACTGAGTATATTTCAAAATAAACAATTTTCAGCCACCATTTAACTGTGTATTTCTTCTCCATACTTTATCCACACAAAAATAAAAATAACAGAGTATATTTCAAAATAATTGAAGGAAGGTGTTGTTTGCAAAAAAGAAAAAGTAAAAAAATTTGCAGACATAAACATATTTCCCAAACAGTGTTATAGTATTAATATTAATAAATAGTAAGGTGTTACCAACCTATGATTACCAACCAACCTTGATCGGATTTGGGGTCGTCATTCAACCTTGATCGGACTGCATGAGCTTCTATCGCTGCTTATGGGGAAGGTTCGATTACTGAATACATAATGAAAGCATACATTCACAGAAATTCTAAGAACCGCCACCAATTATAACTATTAGTAAGATAGATACCAGGAGAAGATAAAATTATTTTCTTTTGGCAGTGACTAAATACAATCCACGCAAAAGTTAAATACAACCGTTCATAAAATTTATGGACTTCAGTGCTTCAGTGTGATTGGGTAAACAAAACTCTCGTTTATTTATTTACTTAATGACTCGTGACTCTAGAAAAACTCTAATCTGATTCATCTTCTATCTCATTTTGCTCTGTTTTCCGCTTTGCCTAACACGCCATAACCCCCAAATCTTGGTTTCTCTACTCAAGGTATACTTAATCAATCCAATCCAATCCAATCCAATCAATACATATATGTATATATACAACCGAACCTTAATTCTCAATCAGTTCTCTAAGTCTTTTTTTTTGTCTAATTTTTTATCTAATTAAGTGGATAAGCAGCTTTCCCATTATTGGTTCTGGTTTAGAGCGACCAAGAAAAAATAAGTTTTAAAACCAACTGAACCATGATCACTACATCCAAAGATTGTTGTTATCGTGGAAAAAACAATCAGGTGATCTTGCACATGAACCTAGCTTTTTGTCTCTGTACATAATGGGGATTGATGACTGAAAATTGGGGGGATATAATCAAGTAATGATTCATGTCCATTACAATATCAATGATCACCCAATCGTATTTTCACTCGGTTTTTCAGTTTGCCCTAAAATTTATTTATTTTTCGTTTTGCGTAAATGTTCATCTGTTAATGTTAATTAAAACGGTTCAGTGATTAAGGAAAACGACGATGGAGAGGAGAGAGTTTCCTCTACCCATATTAATAGGGTGTATAATGTTTTTGAGCGGTTGTATTTAACCTTTGTGTGGGTTGTATTTAGTCAACGCCTTTTCTTTACCTTGTTGAAAAAGTAAGGAAAAAAAAGTACACTCTAATGTCTTTCTCACATAAAACTGAATACAACTCACCTAATAATATCTGCTTCCTCGACTGGATAGAACACCACATCGTTTCCCTTGTCAAACAAAGGTGCAATGAAAGCCATTTCCTGCCCCCACTAAATCACATATGTGAGAAAAGGTATTTAGCAGTGAATTTTTTCCATACTTTCACCGAACTAGAAAGAAAAAAACACATTCCATATTTTGATAGTTTTTCGTCAAAATTACAAGGGACGCTGTTTTGCAAAAAGAATTAAAATAAATAAACATAGATCCAAAATTTGTAATAATATGGATAGTAAAGCGCTACAGAAAGATGATATTACCAGCCAAAAGCCACCAAACCAAAACATGTGACTTGTGAGTTTGACTTCGGATTTGGGGTCCTCAATCAACCTTGAGCTTCTACTGCCGGTTATGTGTGGCTGCAAGGTTCACTTCCAGGATCATTTGTAATTTAATTTTAATAGAGAAATCAAATATAATCATATATACACTGCTAATGTCTGTCTCACATAACAGGCTTAAGTGCTGGGTGGAAAACGCTTTCAATAGCACATATCACCATAACAATCATGACTGAACTGAGTAATAATCATTGTTTCTTCGACTGGACTGTATGCATCATCTCCCTCGATCTAACCAAAGCCTTTTTCAACCCCCACTTAGGCCATTTATGTGAAAAAAGGTGTTTAGCAGTGTATTTCTTTTCCGTACTTTCTCCAGCAAAATAAAAAATTAAATTAATTTTACATTTCTAATAGTTTTTTCCGAACGCGGCATGGGAAAAATAACTACAAACATATACACAGTGAAGTGTTACCGACAAATGATATTACCAGCCAAAAGCCTCCCAAACATGCCGCGGCAACATAAGTACAGACTACAGAGATCAAAAATGATATCAGACAATCGTTTTAGTATTGTGTATACATATATCTCACCATCAGACACGTGTATATAGAAAAATACGTGGAAAGCAGGCAGGCCAAGACATCAAAATACGATGTACTACGGAACACCAAATAAACCCCAAGGAGTTACTTTATCTCATCCCAAAAGAAGCTAAGATCAACGGTGGAGAGAAAGTTAGCTGACACGGACGTGACAGGGGCAGAAAACACTTGTCTGACACGAGCAGGCATCTCAACCACCCTCATTAAACACTCTGAGCAGTATACGTGTCGATCAATCCGTGGGACGAGCGAGGATGTCTCTGCGTGATCAAGTGGCAAACGCAGACATCTGCGTGATGGACACAAGACACTAGAAGATAAGGTTCCAACGGCCTTCAGAGATGGGTCCCACACTCTAACCCTATAAATACCCCTTCTCCACCAAGAGGAAAGGGGATCGGAGAAAAACAGGAAGGAAAGGAGAGAGAAAGATTACGAGTGTAAGTTAATCCTTTAGAAGGGAAAATACATGTAAACCGAAAAGTCATTCGACTACTCTTGTAACCGTGAAGAACATAGTGAAACAACAAACCCCGTGGACGTAGGCCTTAGTGCTGAACCACGTAAACCTCGGTCTTGTTTACATTTCAGCACTTTATATCTGTCTAACCCCGTGGATCTTTACTTATACGTTTTGTTTTCTTTGTGATTATCTATATCCCGTGCGCAAACACCCTGCATGGAGTTGTTGGATGAGGCTGTGATAAACCCGAAGGTTTTGAGCCAAGGAATCAACAGTAAGATATCATCATCACAAATTATTCTATATTATGATTGGTTGTGAGCATTCTGATGCCTTCGTGATCAGTGTGTTCACAATTTGGCGCTAGAAACAGGGACTTCGTCCCGGTAAAAGATTTATCTTGTCCTGTGATTTCGTCTTAAACTGGCATATGATTGCTCTGATTTATTAGCTCGGACCGAATAGATCAGTTGTTAACTTCATTATATTCAAAAACGCACCCATTATCTTAGATAAGATTTATTGTTTTGATCCATGGATTTACGTTTTTCTTTCGCAAACTAACCCGATTTCGCAAACTAACCCGATTCACGCGGATATTCCCGTTTTTCGCTATTTGAAATTCCCTTATGCAGAAAGAACGGATTGTGAGTAAGGAAGGCGAGTTTCTGCGAGATCTCATTGTCGACAAAAGGACCCGTGATGGAAAAAACGCAGGAAGCAGGAAAATCCAAAGCTTTCTCAAAGGAAACACCCAGAACAACCCCGGTCATCACCCGAAGCAAGCAGAAAGGAGACAAAGCTAAAATGACCAGTCAAAGGCAAGATACTGCGGAAATCACTTCACCTATGAACGCTAATTCAGTTGCAGCCGCGGCTCTCAGAGCAGCGGCGACAAAGTACGGTGCGGCTGCGGTAGTCCCGAAGGCTGCAGAGGCTAGCAAAACTTGCGCTATGAATCAACTTCATCAACCAAGAGAAAGGGTGGATGAATCCAGAACATTCCAACCCGTGCACCTTCCAACTTTCGGAATGCCACCAACAAATGATCAAAATCAAACCATACCGGCGGCTCTAGCACCGCAGAGGGGCACTCACCCCGATTTGGAAATGCCAGCGACCGAGGCTGAACCTCTGCCACCGTTAGTGCAGACCGTAGAGGAAGGCGGCACCATGGCCGTAGTGGCACGAGCTGGGACTCCCAATCAAGGGTCCAACCAATCACATCGACTGATGGCTGAGCTTGAAGAATTGAAGAAGAGCCAGCAGGTTTACGCAGATGTTGTAGCCCTGTTGGCCAGGGAAAATCAAGATTTAAAGGAGCGGATTGCTTTAAGCACGAAGACCATCCAACAACTTGATGAAGCAAATTCCAAAGCACCAGAGCCAAACCGAGACCATAGAGTCGTCATAGCAGTTAATGGAGACGCGACTAGGGGAAGTAGCATATCCGACCCGGATTATGACGACGGAGAATCAGACGGTAACGAGCAGAAGAACTTAGGGCACCACCGCGCGATGGAAGAGCTACGAGATGAGATGATGGCCGAGATCAGGCAATTAAAAAATAGACAAGGCGTGGGGAGGTTAGAAGAGGTCATGAGAGAAGCTAACTCTACGCCTTTAACTCATCGCTTGGCCAACACCCCTATTCCACTGAAATGCCCTGTCTCATCGTTCGAATGCTATGATGGATCCAGCGACCCTGCTGCACATATTCGGTATTACAACCGTGTCTTAGCTAGATGGGGTCAGAACGACGCCGTACTCTGCAGATACTTCCCGTCAAGCCTGAAGGGATCGGCATTATCATGGTTTGATAATCTGCCACCAGACTCCATCCACTCATACGACCAACTCGCAGAGAAATTCTTAAGAACATACATGTATAACAAGACTGTAAACACCGGAATGGATAAGCTCTTTTCACTAGCGATTGGCTACAAGGAAACCACGAGGGAATACACTAACAGATGGCACAAGATCTGCCAAGCCATTGGGAGCGTGGACCCAGTGGTAAGCATCAATTGCTATAAATGGGGATTAGACCGAATGAGTCCCCTATTTGTTGAGATTCATGGAAGCGTGCCTAAGACAGAGGGAGATCTTCGAATAATTATCGAAAAGCACGCTCGACTTGAAGAAATTCAACGGGAAAACCCGAGGGCATATCCGCAGAGTCTCACCGCACCAATTCAGCGGAACAAACCAATGGGGCCAAAAGGAGTTGCTCATGGAGAGACCTCACGAAGATAGGAAGGAACGAAGGGATGAACGAAGAACAGGTGACCGAAAATTCGAAGATCAAGTTTACACGAAACTCAACGCTAGCTATGCTCGTATCCTACGAGAGATCAAAGGGAGGGAAAACTTGGAGTGGCCATGGTCTAAGGGAAAGCAGCCCCCGAGATCCGAGAAGTCTAAAGATTACTGTGAATATCATTGTTTCAACGGACACCAGACCGAAAAGTGCAAGAACCTTAAATAATGATCCAAAAATTAATTGATGCGGGAGAGCTCAAACATTACGTACGAAAGGATGTTACCGAGGATAGATCCAACGAACCAAACCAGTCCAACTTCCGGAAGGAAACCGAACAATCAACACCATCTCGTGTTCCGAAGCCACAGGCCCTCACTTACAGCGCAGATAGGAAAGAGGTTACGGAAGCAATTCGAAGACCGCTGCGAATTTATAAGGTCGATGGGATAGAGGTGGACGAACACGAAGATGGATGGAATCTCCTATCATCTTCGATGCCGAGGATATCGAAGAAGATATGGAAGACCATAACGATCCCTTGGTCCTAACACTACCAGTAGCTGGATGTAACCTCAAAAAGATCCTCATAGACGGGGGAAGCTCCGTAAACGTCCTATTTTACGATGCATTCAAACGGATGAAGCTCCATGATGAACAGTTAATGACCTCTTATCACACCATCTACGGATTCAATGGAGCAGCCACGAAGCCCTTGGGAGACATCGTGTTGCAGGTAACGCAGGGCCCATGAAACTGGAAACCCGATTCAGTGTGGTGGACACCCCTTCCCCCTACAACGCTATTATTGGACGAAAATGGATACATAAACTCAAAGGAGTTGCGGCAACGTACCACCAATATCTCAGATTTCCAACACCTGAGGGAGTAATGGAAATCAAGGGAGATCGGTCACTACGAGAGAGTGCCAGGCCACTCAGGATCATATCAACAACGAGCAAGAAGAGCAGCGAAAAATCCGAAGAGTAAAAATCAAGAAACCGCGAAAGAGAAGGCCATAGACCTGTTCCTCAAGGAAACTACAGGAAGGGCTTGACGAAAGATGATAATGTCCTAAGCACAGACAAGTACTTCAACAACCAGCGAAGAACAGAAACACGCTAAATAGCAATTAAAGAACGTCCCAGTCCTCGGAAACCCGAAGCCTGTGTTCACACCAGTGGAGCCCGTAAAGAAATCAACATAGGAACGGAAGAAAGCCCGAAGATGATCAAAATGGGACCATAATGGACGAAGGAAGGGAACATTCCTTAACCAAATTACTTAAGGAATACGCGGATGTGTTCGCCTGGAAGCTAGGAGATATGCCGGGGATTGACCCAAAAGTAATCCAACATGACTACGCATCAAACCGGGCACACCCCCGTTCAGGCAGAAAATACGAAAAGTAGCTCCAGAGTATCATGAGGCAGTAGAAACAGAACTTCGGAAACTACTAGACGCAGGATTTATCAAGGAAGTCAAGTACCCTACCTGGATCTCCAACATGGTCATTGTTCCTAAGAAAAATGGAGGGGTTAGAATATGCATCGACTTTACTAATCTCAACAAGGCATGTCCAAAGGACAGCTATCCCCTGCCGAGCATAGATCAGCTGGTAGAAGCAGTAGAAGGATATGAAGAACTGTCATTCATGGATGGACATTCTGGCTACAACCAAGTAGCCCTGGCAGAAGAAGATCAGCCACACACAGCGTTCTACACCCACATGGCCTTTATTGCTACACTAGAATGCCTTCGGACTTCGAAACGCAGGGGCAACATACCAAAGGATGGTCGATGCTATCTTCAAGCCATGGATTGGAGGAACCCTAGAAGTCTACGTTGACGACATGCTCGTCAAAAGCAAGCTGCGCAAAGATCACCACCAGGACCTGAGGAATATCTTCGAAGCAATGAGAAACATCACATGAAAGTGAATCCGGAGAAATGTACTTTCGGTGTCACCTCGGGGAATTCCTCGGGTATCTGGTAACAAAAAGGGGCATCGAGGTAGACCCAGCAAAGATTCAGCCATAGTAGAGATGCCGTCCCCAAAGAATTTAAGGAAGTACAGAACTCAATGGATCCATAGCAGCGTTGGGCAGATTTATTGCCGTCTCGGACAAATGCAAACATTTCTTCAATATTCTCAAAAAAGGGAGCAGGTTCGAATGGACCGCTGAATGCGAGGAAGCATTCCAAAAAATCAAAGAACACCTAGCCTCAATCCCGATCCTGCAGAAGCCAGACCCTGATGAGGTTTTGGCACTGTACATAGCAGCAACAGAGACGCAGTCAGCGCGGTATTGGTCAAAACCAATACAAAGATAGAACAACCTATCTATTACGTCAGCAAGACCCTCAATTCTGCGGAAAGAAACTATACTAAGATTGAACACTCATCCTCGCATTGGTATGGGCTACCAAAACTGAGAACCTACTTCCTAACTCACCTCGTCAGGGTCCCATGCAAAGCACCATTGGAAGCAGTCCTCAAAAGCACGGGAAAAGTGGGCCGAATAGCCAAATGGAACACCCATCTGGACCAATTCAACATCATTCATGAAATTCAACATTCTCGGAAGTCCCAAGTTCTGGCGGATTTCTTAGCAGACCTCCCCCTTGACAACGACGAAGAGATTAAGGGAATACCAGAAGCCGAGGAAGAAAACAAGGATCCAATGGATATCCTCGAACCTGCGAGTCAAAGACAATGGGAAGTCTTCGTCGACGGATCCAAAAATAAGGAAGGAGCAGGAATAGGCATTGTCATCATCACCCCAACTGGAGAAAGGATTATACAGGCACTTAGTTGGAATTCAAAGAGCATACCAACAACATGTTGAATACGAAGCTGTCGTACATGCCCTCCGTATAATAATAGAGATGGGGGTAACCGATGTAAGGCTGACAAGTGATTCGCAGCTTGTCATACGGCAAATAGGGCTCGAGTATAATGTGTACGATGACACCCTCTCAGCTTACATGGCCTTGGTCCAAACATTGGCATCACAAATCCCGAACATTAAGTTCCGGCACTTATGCAGAAGGGACCTCAGGCACGCGGATGCCCTAGCATATATATCATCCATGCTGAGGGATAAAAATCGAAGCTATTAAAATAGCAAGGGTATACGAGCCTTCGATTGCATCTCAATTCTCCTTCGCTACCAATCAAGATACAGTGGAAGAAAATATCGAAGACCAGGTAGGAGAAGACATCCATAACGACTTTGACGAAGAGATATCCTGTCAAGAGCAAATCAAGACGAAGACTTCAGCAACGAAGATGACTGGAGGTGATGATCCATGCCTTTCTCGAAAAAGGAAGCTTACCTGCGGATCAGAAACAAGCTAGGAAGATACTCTCCAAAGTGGGAAGATATGATCTTCGGGATGGGGTCCTGTACAAGAAATCCTTCCGGACCATTACTACGTTGCTTGTCCCGGAAAGAGGGGCATCGAATTCTAAATGATATCCATTATGGTGACGCGGGGAATCATAGCGGCATGAGATCACTAGCTGACAAAGCAAAAACGCAAGGATATTACTGGCCGACAATGATACAGGATGCCGCGAGGATGTCCCGACGATGTGAAGAATGTCAGCGCTTCGCAAAAAGATCCACGCGCCGGCAACAATGTTAAACTCCGTCGATAGCCCGTGGCCATTTGCAAAATGGGGCGTAGACATCGTCGGGCCTTTCATCGAAGGATCAGGGAAAAGACGATTTTTGATAGTAGCCACGGACTACTTCAGTAAATGGGTGGAGGCTAAGGCCTTGGCCAGGATCAGAGACGCGGATGTGTTTACTTTCATATTCCAGAACATCATTTGCAGATTGGTATACCGCTGAAATTGTATCTGATAATGGTAAAGCAATTACAGGGGAAAAATATAGACATGCTCTTCGATACTTTCAAATAAGAAAGAACAAGTCCACCCCCATATACCCTCAAAGCAACGGACAAGCGGAAGCTACCAACAAGACCCTCGCCCTTATACTCAAAAAACAATTAGACGAGCATAAGGGAAGATGGTGCGAACACTGCACAATGTGTTATGGGCATACAGGACAACACGAAGATCCGCCCGGGGAATCCCCGTTTCTTCTAACTTATGGAGCTGAAGCAGTCATCCCTACGGAATCCTCATGCCAACCACGAAGACCGAAGCTTGGGAGAAAAACCTCACAACAGATATGATGTTAGAGGTTGGACGACTGGAAGGAAGAAGGGAAGTAGCATTGCAAAGATGGAAAATTATCAACGAAGACTGCAAGGGAGTACAACAAAAAGGTAAAGCTACGGAATTTTGTAGAGGGCAGTATGTGTTAGAACAATCCCACGTATCAGCAAGAAGAATGGGGAAAGTTAGCACCTACGTGGGGAGGACCTTTTATAATACATGATATTGCGGGAACGGTTCCTACTACCTTCGTAATCTAAAAGGCGAGTCCTCCGCATCCTTGGAATGCTAAGTGGCTCAAACCATACTTCCCATAGGGCAACGCAGCCTTGAACTGTGAAGGGTGTACCAGAAGAAGAAGGGAGTGACCACTCACATGTTTCTATCTCTGGAAGAGGAATTGCAGGCCTCAACTATCAATCAAACAAGCTTTCAAATTATCACTAAATCTATCGACAATATTGGGGAAAGTAGTTAATCTACAATCTCTCAGGGCTCCCCCATCAGTGTCCATAAGTGTAAGACCAGGGGGAAGGCACCCAGCAGAAAGAGATACCCAACCAATCTTAAGGCAACGGGTCGACGGAATGGGTGTGTAAATTTTTAACCCCATATCCTAGAACGTTGCCCGGCCCCCACCGTCTGGGAATCCTCTGGCCCAGGATTCGCCAGCGGGGAGACAGGTCTCAAGACGATCACGAAGGTACCTTCCTTCAGATCGCACCCAAACACTTAAAACTTTTTTTTTTTTTTCACAAATGCTTAAAATAAAAACAAACCAACATTGCAGGTATATCAAGAAAAGGATCCATTTCATAAAGGATGATTAAAAAGTGGAAGGCCAATTCAAGAAGATACACATCAAAAAATATTCCTTTTACATGATACTAGCAAAAAATATTCTTTTTACATGATTACAAAAAGTGGAAGGATAATGCCGCTGCGGTCTCTACAAAATGCAGCGGTCTCTACCTAGATGATGCCGCCCCATCAGATCAATGTGCTTGAACGTTACTTTTTTCTTACTGACCGAAACGCTGCGTATCAATGGGGCAGCCTCATCCTCCTCGGCGGGGCCGGATGAACCAATGAAAGCCTCGGAAGCCTTTCTCTTCAAAGAAGGATTCTTTGAAGACTCAACCCTCGGAACACTATCTTTGGTATTCTTCCCTCTAAATGAACTTATAGGAGGGGGCGGCAGACGCTCGGGCTCTACAGAACGTAAGGGAGGAACATCAAAACAGACAACACGGGTCGGTGACTGCGTACTCCTAATACCATCCCGCGGACGAGACACCGCGCGATCAACAACTCTTCGAGACCCAGAAGGATTGGTCGAAGGAACCTCTTCCCTAGAAGATGAGGCCTTCGCCCCAGAAGAAACTCGACTTCTACGAACATCATCTTGAGACTCTCTACGCGGAGGAGATCTCGATAGACCAGAACCAGGAGTCTGATAAGGAAGCCGCGGACGGTTAGACATGGCTGCGAAAAGATTAATCATAAACAAGTCAAAAACAAACTCAAGGACATTACCAACGATCAAAAAAACCACATGAATAGAAACCCACACACGATAACGCAGAAACCCTAAAATTAGCATACATGATCAAAATTCCATAAAATCCCTACCCTAACACTGGCCTCCTTGATTTAAGACGAAGAACAGGGGCAAACTAGCATGCAAGCATTGAAAGAACTTCTTCATCACAAACAAGGAACAAAAGTAGCAGAAAATTTACAAATCAACATAGCGTAAAACCATGGAAACAAAGAAAAGAAAAACTTACCAGCAAAAACAGCAGCAGAAAGAACAAATCAGAAATAAAGAGGAGGCAAGCGTGATTAATGCTCAATGGAAAGAATTTAAGGGCTGAAGAATGAAGACTGACAGAGAATTTAAGGGCTGAAGAATGAAGACTGCCAGAGAATTTAAGGGATGAAGAATGAAGACTGACAGAGAATTTAAAGGCTGAAGAACGAAGAACTAAAATTGAGAGAATGTTTAGGAAGAATGAAATTAATTTTCTTTCTCTCCTTAATATACCCGAAAGAAAAGGAAAATAATGGAGGAATGGGAAACGTGTCCGTTACATGAGCAGTTAATGCACAAATAAAAGACGTGCCCAAGTATCTAGGAAAAGTTATTAGGAGAGATAGAAGAATATGCAACGACTGTTTTCTTCAGTGCACCCATTAAACATTCAAGCCCGAAGAAAAGGGGCAAATTGTGTATACATATATCTCACCATCACACACGTGTATATAGAAAAATACGTGGAAAGCAGGCAGGCCAAGACATCAAAATACGATGTACTACGGAACACCAAATAAACCCCAAGGAGTTACTTATCTCATCCCAAAAGAAGCTAAGATCAACGGTGGAGAGAAAGTTAGCTGACACGGACGTGACAGGGGCAGAAGACACTTGTCTGACACGAGCAGGCATCTCAACCACCCTCATTAAACACTCTGAGCAGTATACGTGTCGATCAATCCGTGGGACGAGCGAGGATGTCTCTGCGTGATCAAGTGGCAAACGCAGACATCTGCGTGATGGACACAAGACACTAGAAGATAAGGTTCCAACGGCCTTCAGAGATGGGTCCCACACTCTAACCCTATAAATACCCCTTCTCCACCAATAGGAAAGGGGATCGGAGAAAAACAGGAAGGAAATGAGAGAGAAAGATTACGAGTGTAAGTTAATCCTTTAGAAGGGAAAATACATGTAAACCGAAAAGTCATTCGACTACTCTTGTAACCGTGAAGAACATAGTGAAACAACAAACCCCGTGGACGTAGGCCTTAGTGCTGAACCACGTAAACCTCGGTCTTGTTTACATTTCAGCACTTTATATCTGTCTAACCCCGTGGATCTTTACTTATACGTTTTGTTTTCTTTGTGATTATCTATATCCCGTGCGCAAACACCCTGCATGGAGTTGTTGGATGAGGCTGTGATAAACCCGAAGGTTTTGAGCCAAGGAATCAACACTAAGATATCATCATCACAAATTATTCTATATTATGATTGGTTGTGAGCATTCTGATGCCTTCGTGATCAGTGTGTTCACAAGTATCTAAAACTAAAACACTATATTAAAGAGCACGTTAATTAAACCCAAAGAAAGCACTTCACTGGATCTAAAGGAACTCGGACTAAAAGAAGTTATGACGGGTAAGTTGGCTAACATAAACATAAACAAAAAAATACACTGAGATCGAGATGAAAAAAAGTTATGTCGCGTAAGAGCATCTCCAATGCAAGGGGTAAAGGTCTTAAAATTGAATGACACCTAAGATTTAAGACTTTTTGTACCAAATTTCCATCTCCAACACAAGGGTCAAGGTCACAAAGATAGATGACATGGCTAAGTAGGGTAATGGAGAAAGTCTAGATAAGACTTCTCTAATAAAATTTATTAGATATTATCTTGGGGGTTGGAGATCAACTTAAGGTAAAAAGTTTAACATTTAATATATTTTTTTGTCATTTAGTGATGACCCACACATAAAAATGCCCTCCACATGGGATGACGTTGACCCTTTGCATTGGAGATGCTCTAATGACAGGATTAACACACTGAATTCTCCAACCCAAACTCGGTCCGGGATCTTATTAGCAAAATCAATTTCGACGAGAACGCTAGCAAAGAAATCAAAGTTCATATAGTGTTTTTATCTACCTGGATGGGTTTGCCAAAAGCTTTCGTCATTGCCAATAAGTTTTCCAAGCTTAGTCCCGGAAATTTAACCTTGTGTGTTGTTACCAACAGATATATTACCGGCCTTTGGTCAATCAACCTTGATTGACCGCATGAGCTTTTATCGCCGATTATGTGAGACTTCCAAGGTTGAATTCCTGATCTTCAAGTACAGAAATCATATGTACACTGCTAATGTCCTTCTCACATAACGGATTAAGTGCAGGATGGAAAATGCTTTCAATAGCACATATCAATTCTCACTGCAACAATCATGACAGAACTCTGAGTAATAATCCCAATGACCTTAAATATTGTTTCCTCGACTGGATAGAGAACACTGCATTATCCCGGGTGCAATGAAAGCACTTTCCAACCCCACTTAATCCATTTGATGTGAAAAAATGGTATTTAGCAGTGCATTTTTCCATACTTCATCCACCCAAATAGAAAGAAAAAAACAACATTCCATATTTTGTTAGTTTTTCATCAAAATTACCTGGCGTTTTTAGGGGCCACACGAAAGGATTTAGGGGCCATCAATTTATACCCAGTCAAAGACTCTAGTTAAGGGGTACCCTATATGATATTGAAGTTACATAAATGCGCTTCTGGTAAAACTGTATAAAAACCAAATCAAAAACAATTCTACTCATTTCAACTCTTCTTCTTCCAGTTTCCTATTATCTTCCGATTGTGGAAGAAAAAAAAAAATTCCACTCCAAAGTCAAATGGCCCCAATTAGGTAAGAATTTATCATTTTTGGGGTTTATTTCGCTTTAATTCGACGAATCGAGAAAAAAAAATTCTAGGGTTTTCGGTTATTTATCCAGATTCGGGCGATATTCATGCTCCTTTACTTCCGAATGTAGTCGTGTTCTTCATTTCTCAAGAACATCGACAGTATTCGGGAGAAAGATTTGATGGTTATCTGCCGAATATTGGTGGCCATATCTTCCTGGATACAAACTGCTAATAATCGGTAGTTTAATGAATTTTTTTGGCTACCGAATATATTTAAGTAGACACACAGTATTCGGAAGAACACTCACTACCGAATGTATATATTGAAAAAATCTCAAAATTTCTGATATAGGAAAAATCCCATTTTGGGGCCAGTATTTATTCGGAAGACAATATAATGTTTAATACCTTCGATTATTTCAATTTCAAAATTTGAAAAGTATAAGTTTTTCCCAAATTCTGATTTTTGGGCCATCGTACATTCGGGACTTTACAAAACAATTATCCTCTGAATATAGCAAGTTCAAAACAAACCACGCCATGACTCTAGGTGGTTCCAAGGGCCAATATAGAATGTTAGACAGCCCATATTCGTACGTTTTGGTAACTAATTATACTTCCGATTATTTCAATTTCAAAATTTGAAAAGTATAAGTTTTTCCCAAATTCTGATTTTTGGGCCATCGTACATTCGGGACTTTACAAAAAAATTATCCTCCGAATATTGTAAGTTCAAAACAAACCATGTCATGGCTCTAGGTGGTTCCAAGGGCCAATATAGAATGTTAGACAACCCATATTCGGAAGTTTGGGTAACTAATTATACTTACGATTATTTCAATTTCAAAATTTGAAAAGTATAAGTTTTTCCCAAATTCTGATTTTTGGGCCATCGTACATTCGGGACTATACAAAAAAATTATCCTCCGAATAATATAGTCGTGTTTAGAAATACCAACTTAATCGGTAGATAAGAATTTAAGTTTGCCACCGAATGTCTTATTCGGAGGGAATACGTGTATCGTTAACAACCGATTGTAGTGCACCAATGATACGAAACCTCAACGGCCATATTTTCAGAAACCTCAACGGCCATATTTTCAAAAATTAGATCCGTTGGAACTCTAATCTATATAAGGAGGGTAACCCCTCTCAGTTATTATTGAGTAAAAAATCTGAATGAAAAACCTTTTCAATGGCAAGTCCATCATCAATCGAAAACATACTTCGAAGATGCAAGCGAACAACTACATCAATTGCAGCAATGGAAGAAGAAATACAAAAAAGGAACAAACAACCCAAAAAAATTAAACCATCGTTAGTGGCAACGGAGGAGGAGGAAGAGGAAATCAAGGCTAAGAAGCGAGGTCAAGAACAATTCCATCATAGAGAAAGATTAAAACAGGTTGAGGAAGAGACCGAATGGATAAAAAATTATTACATTGTGAAAGATCTACCCAAAGAACAGCAGGACGATCGTATATTTTGGATTAACGTTTCATTGGGTTCTTTTGTTGGTAAGTACAAGAAGCCACGCCACAATTATGAACCATCCCATGTTTCTTCAAGGGTGTACCATGTTATAAAATTGTGTACCGAGTACAACCGTATTCTTGCTAGGCACAGAGACGACAGGTTTGCGGCACAAGATGCTTATTCCAAGTGGAGAGGAGAGTCGTTTCTACATTTCGAACCCGCGTTGATTGTTGCATCTCGGACTGGGAAAAAAGAATAACATGTGATGTTTGAGTGCTGTAAATTCAAATTTTTAATATTAATCGGCGGTTTGATAAAATATGGAATTCCCGAATATGATTAATCGTATTGAAGTGTTATAATACTGATGTTCCGATTACATAGTTTCAAAAAAAATTATAGTCGTGCCTCGAAAAAAAAAGATCAAACATCGTCATCATCCGAGGGGATCAATTCGAGTAACTCAGTGGGAAAGTTGTTGTCCATAACACGATCCCAATCAACCATGTTGGACTCATATTGTTTAACCCAATCCTTGCAATGGTTCATCGGGAAGTAATCGTGCCACTTACTCTTTGTATATTGTATATGTGGATCGATTTGGTCTTCCATTAAGATCTCTAGGGCAACGAAGAGTACCTTTGTCCTCTTTTATAGTAAGAATTTCCATTGGTTGGGTTTGTTGAGAGGCGTTCATTTGCTCAACAACTTCTTCGACAACATTGGGTTGACTTACTTGAGAAGGCTCTGTAGAGATCTTTGGCCTTACTTGTCGGGTGGTTGGTCCACTTTGATCATTTCTTGGACGACCTCTTTTCTTAGGTTCCGGCTCATCTTCAAATTCGGCTTCCGAACGCTCGTGCCTAGACAATATTATTTTATTACACAAATACTCCTTCAACTCTTTTCTTTGGATGGTCCTCGACACTTCGGTGTTAGGCCTACCGGTGTTCTTTTGCTTAATAGGTTCATCAACCTCCCTTAAACAAGGGTGAAGGGCTTCCTCCAAATTATGCATCAATATTTGCTTTTTGGTGCCGTTTGATGTAGCGTAACACTCGGCTATTTGTGCACACAATTCCGACTCGAAGAAAGACGGAGCATCAACTACCGGGGTGTTCGGAGTGAAATTTAATTGCTTCCAAAATGGGTGAATATCATCAATGTCAATCACTTCAACATACCTACCCAACTTATGACGACATGGGAGTCCAATACCTATCATATCCTTGCAAACACAAATCGTATTCTCTTCATCATAAGTTTTATATAACTTCAATTGTTTCATCATGCGATTTATTGCCCATCTTGAAACTTTATGAACAACTCCCCTTAGAAGCAATTTTTCCTTAATATGTTCCATCGGGAATTGGGCCGACTTAATTGTAGACAAAGAAGACAAGTTGTCGGGATCGTCCGACTTTATCTTACTTAAGATAGCACTCGCTTTTTGGATCCGCATAGACCTCACCGTCTGCATTTGATGTGGTTTTAACTTGGCAACCATTACATGTCCAATTAAATCCAACGGATCATCATGGTTGTGACAACCGTTATCAATTTTATACATTTTATACTCTTTACCTTTAATACCATCGGGCTTATAGAAGACAATCTTAAATGGGCATCCTATCTTCTTGGTATTGCTTCGGTATTTCCTATTTGTCTTCCGTATGTACTTACTATTCTTTCCCTCGTGACTCTTTCGCGTCCCACCTCGCTCACAAATCATTTCAAATCGAGTGTCACTAACATGATTATTTTGAACTACCACGCACATGTTAGCTTTTGCCTTGTTCATAAGCCATTCCTTTACCTCCTTCTTACTTCCAAATGTCTAAACGTGTATAAAACAAAACAAATCTAATAAGCATAACCATTTAACATATAAATTTTGCAAAAAAAAAAAAAGTAGTTATGAGGATACCAAATCGTTTGCATAGTATAGGGAAGTGTCGGGCCTCAAATAGAAGTCATCAACAAACTCTTCAACGGTCTGCATATGAAAGCAACAAATTATTATACAATAATCGGAGGTTATAAAATAAGTCAAACTTCCGAATATTCTATATTCGGAATTCTATCGGTTACCCAAAACATCCGATTTATGCAAATGAATGTACACAGTTTACTGAGTGAAAAAAATGATATAATCGGAGGTTATTAAATAAGTCAAACTTTCGAATATTTTATATTCGGAATCCTATCGGTTACCCAAAACACCCGATTTATGCAAATGAATGTACACAGTTTACTGAGTGCAAAAAATGATATAATCGGAAGCTAAAATATATAGTAAACCAGCCGAATATAAATAACCGGGAGATAACTTTAATCGATAAACATACGATTTTCAAGTTTTCGGAAATTTTATTCGGCAGTCAAATAATGTTAAACTATTACCGATTGTAAAGGATAAGAATACTGAGTTTTGAAATTTTCTGAGGAATTCGTTTTTGGGGCCATTCGGGGGTAAATAACTCTACATAACTACCGAATGTAGATATTTTTGGAAAACCAGTTTGGGGTTTTTCTCATATTCGGCAGTAAACTAGTATCTTGGAACTACCGAATATACATATTTGGTACTCAGTGTGTTATATTCGTAAGTTTAATCTAGAAATTATCTACCGAATTTGGGTAGTTCATGGCATTCAATGCATGCAATAATCGGGTTTTCTTGTTTACAAAAGCACACAAACCATGCAAATCGAGTATTTTAGTTTCTTAACACAATACCTGTGTTTTACATGCATCGTTAGCTTCAATATCATGCGATTCTCCATTTTCTTCCATGAAAGGGTCGTCTAGGTTTTCCTCTCCACAAAAGTTTGGATCATTCAACATATACCCCAAATCGTCTTATCTAAACGGTCGTGAACCCTCAACATTTTGTTCTTCGTCATGATTCTCATCTTCTTCTTCATATCCATCCATTTTTGTAGTGAAAAAAATGGTTTTTCCCTTTTTTCCTTCAACCTCTTCTCTATAACTCTAATAACTCACAAATGCAAAAGAAATGAAAAAATGAAACAAAAATCATTCTAATACTGCACCGACCACAATCGGAAGTCTGGGAAATATTTTGGCTTCCGATTGAAATCGGAGGATAACAATGTTATCATATCCTCCGAATATATAAGGGTAATTTCGCCATTACGAATTACGCGAGATAAAGGCTGGCTACATTTTCCCTTTGGGTGACCTTTTTTGTTTTATTGTTGGCCCCTAAATCCTTTTGAGTGGCCCCTAAAAACGCCAGGCAAAATTATAAGGGAAGCTGTTTTGCAAAAAAAGAAAAAAGAATTGAAATAAATATATAACAAGCTACAAACATAAACATTGATCCCAAAAATTGTAATAATATGGATAGTAAAGCTTTACAGAAAGATGACGTTATCACCAGCCAAAAGCCACTGTGACTTGAGTTGAGTATAAGTTTGAGAACGGATTTGGAGTCGGCAATAAATCTTGAGCGGACCGCATGAGCTTCTACCGCCGCTTATGTGAGACTGCAAATAGTAATTTTAGTACAGAATAATAAATACACTACTAATGTCTGTCTCACATAACAGGACTAAGTGGGGTTGGAAAACGCTTTCAATAGCACATAACAATTGTCATCGTAACAATCATGACTGAACTAAGTACTAATCCCCATGACCTTAATTATTGTTTCCTCGACTGGATAGAACATCATCTCCCACATCTAACTCGGGTGCAATGAAAGCCTTTTTCAACCCCACTAACTCGGGTGCAATGAAAGCCTTTTTCAACCCCACTTAGGCCTTTTATGTGAAACAAGGTATTTAGCTGTGTGTTTTTACCGTACGTAAATAAAAACCTTGAAAAAAAATTACATTTCTAATAGTTTTTCCGAACGCGGGAAGTTATTGTTTACATGGGAAAAAATAACTACAAGAATCACTACAGAGATCGTACATAATGTAAAACTAAAACCATATATTGATATGGGTGGTAAGCACGACCATTTATCAAAATCAGACAACTTTTTCGTATCTAAAACTAAAGTTATAACGTTTAACAAAGAGCACGTTAATTAAACCAAAATAAAGTACTTCACTGGATCTAAAGGAACTCGGACTAAAAGTTATGATGAGCAAGTTGGTTAACAGAAAAAACCCATTAATCTGATAAGAAGAAAAGAAAACATAAACAAAAATACACTAGATCGAGGTGAAAAAAAGTTATGTCGCCTTTTCGTTTCTCTAACTCATCTCTAGATCTATTCTGTTTTTTGGTTGGAAAAAAGAAGTACACGTAAAACCTAATCAATACGCTTAAACATAAATTTGATTATTCTTGTTTTTGAAGACGAAAAGAAATGGAAAACTCATCTATACCTATACGTACCGAAATGGAAGAATACGAAAAGAGAAGGGAAGTGATGTTTAGACGGCTAGGTATTTTTCTCTATAGAGGTAAAACCCAAATTCTATATATATACAGTAACAGGAGGAAAACCCTAAAAGGAGGAGAACCCTAAAGTCGGTTAATCTCGACCGAATTTGCCACGATACCGCCGATAATACCGAAATCCGATATTGACTAACGACGTGTTTTTTCACCCTGTGGATTGTGGGCTAACTTATTATCCAAACTAGAAGACCATTTGTAAGCGCCCACTTGTTCATGGAGCGGGGCGAAGCCCGATTTTGCCTTCATTCTCCATCCATTTATGTCCGTTGGGACAAATCAGGTATCGCTGAGTGATCAGCTTCCTTGAACGAGCATTTGACAGTGAGTCATGCCTTTAGAAAATCCCATCCAAAAAGAAAAGGCGTTCCTCGCAGAGCTCCATTTTCTAGAAGAACATATAAATTCTTTTGTTTATAAACTAATACTATGTTTTTACATCCATTAAAAATTATAGAATTACCTAGCACTGCAAATGAAAAATGAGAGTGAACATCTAGGCTTCGTATATACATGCATGTTAATTAACGTACCACGGAACAGGTTTCTTTTGTGATTCTTTTTGCTAGAATTGTAACTGTGATCTGTTTGAGCTCTTCCGCTACTTGTGGTTTGTGCAGCCTTATGGCATTTCAGCGAGGCTTCCAAGATATGAAATTGGCAACTCACCTTTAAAGAGGAACGATTTTTTGGGGACCATGGTTTTTTTGGGGACCATGGTTTTATTTTGGGAAAGGTATTAGAAGTAATTCTAGGTCATCCCATATCTAGTTATTTATTTAATACTTAATCTACCCTCTTAATTAATTTTAGGTTATGATTAGTGAATGATTTAGTTAAAAACAATTAGTGAGATTAAATTAAAAGATGGGTTTATTATTAGTTGAGTAGAATTATTGAGAAAGTAGAGTTAGAGAAGATGAAGGAGAAAAACATGGAAAATAGATTTTTTTTCCAATTCACTAAGTTTGAGTATTCAAATGATGAAAACTCATCTGATTCTTCATCTCCATCCTCTCCTAGAATATTTGTTAATCTTCAAAATGATCCGGATTTGAACTGGATTTTGAACAGTTCGGTTACTTTATATGAAGAACAAGTAACCGAACTAATCTGAAGCTGTAGTTCGGTTACTTTATATGAAGAACAAGTAACCGAACTCATCTGAAGCTGTAGTTCGGTTACTTTATATGAAGAACAAGTAATTGAACTCATCTGAAGCTGTAGTTCGGTTGCCCCATGAGATGAACAAGTAACCGAACTCATCTGAAAGTGTAGTTCGGTTACTTGTTCCAAATACGCAGGTTACCGAACTCTCTAATAATTTCTAGGAGTTACAGCGTTATGTTCGGTTGGTTCTCAACTAACCGAACTTTGGTGTACAAAGTTCGGTTGGTTCGCAAACTGCATGCACTTTTGATCTAACCGAATTTTACGTAATATAAGAGTATATAAGTTTACAAAGTTCGGTTCTTTCGCAAACTTGAACCTAATAGCTAACCTACCGAACTCTGAGTTCGGTTTCTGCGATAAAATTGTGAAGTTAGCGAACTTAACAAACAAAAAAAATGTGAAGTTCCAGCGTCTATTGGCTAAGTTCGGTTACTTTATAGTTTTAAAATTTTTTGCGAACAAACCGCACTTTATTGGCTAAGTTCGGTTATTTTGGAACTCAACATAGTGGCCACAACAACACAGTTCGGTTAGACTGGATTTTTTTTTTTTTTTCGGTTCTAAGGGTGGAGTTCGGTTACTTTGTAATTTTAAATTTTTTTGCGAAACAACCGAACAGAGAGTTCGGTGACTTAGTTTTAAATCCAATAGAACCGAACTGTTCTTCGTGTTCTTCATTTTCAAGAAGTTCGGTTAGTAAACTAGGGTTTTTTGGAAAATCGACCTAACCGAACATGGCTCTGTAACTCCTATTAAAACCATATTTTGATGATTTCTATTCGATTGAAGCAATCAAAATCAAATTAAAGCGAAGGGTTTGTTGGAAAATACCTCCGGAGTGGTCCCATGGCAGAATCAGGTTGCGGCTGGCGTCTTTTATACTCGATAAAATTATTATGTAACCGAACTTAATTTTGATTGCATTGATGTTGTTACATTTCTTAAACAGGCGGTGGTGGTGGTGGTGGGAAGAGGTGGTGGTGGTAATCGGTGGTTGGTGGTGGTGATAATCGGAGGTGGTGGTGGTGGTAATCGGCGGTGGTGGGCGGTTGGTGGTGGTGATAATCGTAGCTGGTGGTGGTGGTAATAGGCGGTGATGGTGGGAGGAGGTGGTGGTTATATATATATAGGTGGTTATTAGGTTGGTTTTAAATTAAATTAGGTTAAGGATATGTTAGTCATTTCATTGTTTTAGGACATCCCTTGTCACTATAAGAAAGGTGGCCTAATAAAATCATGGTCCCCTCAAAAAAACCATAATCCCTGAAAAATCATTTTTAAAGAGACTCAATACCGTGCTATAATCGGTTTCAATCAATTGCTTTGTTTGAGGGAGATTCTAATACTCGGGTGATTGGGCTTGGGTAGTGGCGCTGGAATTTAGATAACTGAGTAGGAACAGTACAGTTGTTTTGGTTCATTCTTAGTGGCAGTACTTCTGCAAAAGTTGGCTTATTCGTTTTAACGGATTTTGTTAAGTGGTCTCGCTCATTGAATGAATCAAAAAAAGTTGTGTTAGGCTAAGTCTTATCGACTAGATATATAACTGTTAAATTGGCCATTCACGTCAGCATGCGCAAACTCTTAAATCCTATGAGAAGATGAATCTAGCAGCGAAACGTTTAAATTCAGCGTTTTTTTTTCACTTTTTCCTAAAACACTAAAATGGAAAGTGTGTCGTAATAATCTTTATATTAGTATCTCATGCACTAAACAGCACTTGTACGACTAGAGAGAGAAAAAGAAAGCGACAGACACTCATACAGTAGTTGATTAAATCACGGAAAGTGAGTGAATTTAATGGTGAGAAGAGAGGGTCTAGTGAGAGGATATAAGTATAGGTATTAGTCTAGTGTGAGGATAGATGACATAATTTAATTTAAATTTATTTACTCGATTGTGATGCATGTGAGACACATTGAGGGACTAGTTAGTCTAGTGAGAGGTGTGAAGTGACGGATGAGTGGGAGGATATAATTTAATTAATTTTTGTTTGTAAACTTAGATGCGTTTTCATTCGGCGTCCACCTAGAATATTCTCCAAAACGCTGAACCATTCAGCGTAAAGTTACTTTTTGAGCAATGAATTATTCAGAGTTTCAATCTCGCTGATAGTTGAAAGTTGTTAAGAGAGAAAACTATCAATTATTAGTGTTAAGTTTTTTCCAACACTTTTTTCATGATTTGCAACATTTTTTGGCCAATCTATCATGCGCATTAACCCACACTGGTTTGAAAAGTATTGGAGCATATATAAAAAAAAGGGGGAACTGATTCAGTTGAATCTGGAAACAAAGATTCCGAACGAATTGAATGTGTTTAACCAATATGAGGGTTTCGTGGCTAGGATTTCAGGTTTGACACGTAATAATAAGAAGAAAACAAGTGTCAGGGTTCTATTTCGTTGGTCCGGACATTCAATTCACAACTAACATCAGGAAAACAGCCATGTCAATGATGCGGTGGTGCAACTCCTAGTCCTGAAACTGAGATGCTAATTGCTATAGGTTTGCCATTCATTGGAAGAAAACTTAAAAAGAAGAAAAATAAAAACATCAGCTTACTTGATTAAATTTGCAAATCTACTGCAAAATTTCCCCATATCCCATGGCTTGCCTACATCTTTCTCTCTTTCTACTATTAAATCTCTCGGTAATAGTCACTGATTGTTCGGCAAAAATGCATATGTAACTGAGTATTGGGTAAGGGGAAAGAGACTTACCAAAATCTTATCAGTATATACAACCAAAAGTAATTGAAGATGATGTTGCTGACGGTTTGCTAAAGGAACATCAAGCTAAACCTAACACTGTTCTACGACTCATGTCCCTGCATTTGAATATTTGAGGTATCTTAGGCATTAATCCTTCATTGGGTTCTTGAGGATTCGAATTTCCAAGCATCCTATGTAGTGACTCCACATCCCCAGCCTCAGACAGAGTATGCGCCCGCAGAGTAATTGCATCTTCACTGGATAATGCATAAACGACATGCAATCAGAAAAGACAGAAGAGGCCACAATGTAAAAGACTTAATTCATTCAATGAGGCCTACTCTGTAGCGCCAAATATGTCCTTTATGATCAAGGAGCTTTCCCTCGAACCGAACTCTGGTAGCTGGTTTGTAAACACAACAAAAGGATAAATCAATTAAACATGCCAAAATCGCACATTTCACCAATAGTTAGAATTCACTAAAACTCAAAATTGAAAATAATAAACCAGGGGTTCCAAACAAGAAAATGAAAGAGGTTAGGACTCGAGCCAAATCCTTCGTTTCAATCTCCTTTTGGTGGGGAAAACAGAGTCATCTGGTAAACTCACTCACGTGTCCTGTGGCACATGAGATGCAATCTATCTATACCCGGAACAGTTGGGCATGTAGGCTGGTCACCCAAATATGCTAAGTTATTCAGGACCGGCATAGCTTCTGTATCTACACGATATCACCATGCAACTTAGCAAGTCGGGTGCCTAGATGAGAATTAGGCCTACTATTTCTTTCAATAATATAGCTTCATTCAACTGCTGGTCAGTCCCATTCAATCTTTTCCATTATACTATTATAGCAGCAAAAAATGAATTACGTGATAATGATATTAACCAAATACTTGAAAACAATGCGGAAAAGAACAGGACCAAGCAAATTGATATTTTTGCATACATATAATACGATTAAATTGAGCGTCCATTGATTTACCTCGGATAGATAAAAAAAATCTTCCCGAAAAGGGCCTGCGCAGCAAATTTTCTCTTGAAACCCTTCTCTTAGTATCCTGAAATATCCATGACAACAGGACCTGAAAAGGCATAGTAAAGTTGTTAGCTGTCACATCTGAGGAGCAATTACAGTAGATCACCAGATCAATCACTTATCATCATTTGTCTTTGCTTATTTTGGATCATGCACTTCATCTGAAAAATTAAGAGGCATCATTTGATACAAGATTTTCTATTCAAAGTAAATCGCAAAAATGTCTTAAACCTATAAGAGACACCGAACAAAACAAGACTTCTTATTTCCAAGTTCCAACTTTACTCAACTACCCACTGCGCAAAAGTCGTTTTAAGCCCAAGTCGGCTTACATATCTCCTATTACAGATTTTGAAGAGTCTCTCTATTCAGTTTGTGCTTTTGTATAGAAAGTTCTTATTGTCTTAAGCATTTGTCCGGAAGTTCCTGCCTTCCACATTAGACCAAATAGCTGATGCTTCCTAAATAATTGCAGTGACACTGGCAGCTTGTCATTTTTATACTCTTAACTACACCTGCTATATCGAGTTTAATCTTAGAGTGAATACAATCAAAGGGACCCGAAAGACTGGAATTGCCAAACAACAATTGGAAGAAATAATCTACTATGAACTTAAGGCAACAAAATATGGTAGAGCTGATCTCTTGCATCAGGCAGTCAATTGGGCTGGGTAATGTTCCAATGAAGAATTTGCTTGATGAGACCCGCCGACATGTTTGCGGCGACGTACTATGAGCGTATCACATAGTACCAACAAACTAACAACTTTTGTGCATCTCCGATGATTTACCCTTCCAGAGAAGTAAAGGGGAAAATGGAAATTCTAAATTAGAATTACATTAGCGGATCAGACTAGTTACATACCTTTATCCCGTACAAATCGTCTTGAAATCTCATTTAGAATTTCAGCAACCTCACTGTCATTCAGCATTGAAGATTTTCTGAGTTGGATTAGATTAGCTACCATATCCGGATTGAAGGGCTTTTCATTCATTGCATGCCGATATACTTCCTCAAGATTTCCTCCATTCCAAAACCTGTCTGGATGTAGAGTAGCCAATGAATAAAGACGCATATGAAATGGAGTTAAAACAAAGAATCCAGAATAGCTTAATGCTTAAAGTGGATGGCATGCGATAGGGACCAGAAAATAGGTAAAAGTGTTGTGTAATCTAATAACATCCACTGTCAACTGAATTTATTGGAAATCTTGCATACTTCCTATGATAGTCTAAAGTGAGGGAAATGCTCCAATCAGATTAAATTTTTCAAAAAATCTGTACTAGGAACCACCTCTAATGGTGATCACACTCATTGTAACATGAGTTAAGGACTCGTTTCATTTTGTAGAAATCAACAATCACGTAAACTGATGCAAAATAACTGATAAATTGAACCATCATAAGAAGTACGCAAAATGCGCTGTAATGATGCAGGGGGGAAACCCATCATGTAACATGTGAGTACTGTTAACAGATAGATTAGACAACTAAGACAAGAATCTACCCACGGAAACAGTTTTTTGACCCATGGTGTATACCGTATGTAATCCCTATGTACTCTAGATTTCATGATGATTAGTAATTGCACATCTTAATTCTCAATTCCAGATATGTACCTCCCGTCATAGATTTGAAAGTCACACGCTTAAGGTCAAGTATATCATGATCAAAGCTTGATCCAACCATTCAAGCTCAGTAAAATCATTTGTGCACTCCTCTTCCAAAATTTCCTCACATGACTACATGCCTACAGACCCAATTTACGAACCAGTTTACTTTACACTAATTTCCAAAGTTCAATGATAAAGGCTTAACAACTGACTATTAAACCTAACTTGATACTATCGTGTGTTACACTGTTTCTAATTCACTTACATTATTTACCAGCAAACGATCAGCTTTATAATATTCAACTATAATAACAATGCCCTATTACAAGCAAAACCAACAACTTCAAATTCCTGTAGAATGTTTATATCTAACCTTTTGCATAGGCTCCTTACGACTGGCTGATTCCACTGCATCTCTTCCCTTCTGAAACAACTCATCTATTGATATGAGTAACTAGCATTCTTATTCACCTGCATAAAATAAAAATTCTCACTAATTTATGACCGAATTATATAAAAAAAAAAATCCAAAAACAAGTCATCAATCAACAACAATAAAATCCCTAGAAATCCCAATTTCTCTACAAAACCAAAAATCAGACAGAGAAAGGAAAGAGAATATTACCAATTTTCGTCATTCTCTTAAGACGAATTAAACTTCTGAAACAGTCTTAACAAACGCAGTAAAAAGCGTAATCCTTAAAGAAGCCATGGTAATTTACTTTGACCAACTCTAGGACTAGGTAAAGCTTGAGTCACTGAACTTTCTCTTGAATCCATGGTATATCCTCTTCAACTTCTTCTTCATCTTCTTGTAATGGTTTACGCTCTTCCTTAACAGCACTTATAATCTCTTCCGTTTTCTTTTTTGGAGCAGCAAAGAGTCTAGTGGAAGAACCATTAAAAGGTTGTGGTGTGGATTAAAGAAATTGACATTGTGATGGCTCACGTTAGTAGAAGGAGTAATCACAGTAGATTGTTTGATTACAAACGAGGAAGAAAAAGTAGGCATTTGAGAGAGATGAAATGTAGTCAATATTTGACATTGTGATGGCTCACGTTGTGAAATTGGATCACACATAGGTCGTAGATTGGATTTTGACAACAGTATAAATCTAGAGTTTCCTACACAAGAGAAAACCTATGATGAAATGAAAACCTAAGAGAACGCTCAAACAAACAAAATGACAAAACAAAAAAACCTTGCATTAAAAAAAAAACTATCGATCAGTTGTAACCTTAAGCTCCTGTAAAGGAATAATCCTTGAGCTCACATAGAAGTGAAGCAGACGAAGTCCATGCTTCATCTTTTGTTGGAATGATGTGTATCCATATTCCAAAAAATAAAATAAAATTATCATTCTATCAATAGATGAATGTGGTACCAGGGAATATGCTAGGGGTAGAAAATGATATAAGGGAAATCTAAGTTGTTTCATTTTTTTCCTCTTCAGTAAATCTTTAATTTAGTCTTTAAGCACTGAAGCACCCTGATGTCAGGTCATTTAAGCAAGGTGGAGCGAGATTTGATCCTTTTTCTACAACAGGAGGTTCCCAAATTTCGTCTCTCTCCCAACTTAAAGATATTGCTTTTCCAAGTTCATTGACCGCAATTCAACAGGCTTTAAATCCAGTTGCTACCTCTGCACCTCCTCAGCCTCAGGCTGCAGTACCTTCTAGACCGGCTTCACCATATGCGCGAAAGCCAAGTCCTCCACGCTCTGCGACTCCTGTATTTTCTAAGAGTATTATTGATAGCCTCAAGAAAACAAATGAGCTTTTGAACCAAGAAGTCATGAGGTTGCAAAACCAGGTAAGTGTCAGACTTTTTTTTTTCTCTTGATATTTTAACATGTCAACCTCCTGACCATAAATTGGTTTATATGTGATTGTATTTAATATAGGTTAAGAGTTTGAAACAGAAGTGTGACACTCAAGAGGTAGAGCTACAGAAATCACAAATAAGAGCAGAGGAAGAATCGTCCAAATGTATACAAGCGATGGAAGTAACCAAGGCTACCGCTGCCCAGGTAATCTCGTCCATCCCAACTTATAATGGTGCAAAATAAGAAGAAGAAAAAAATAAGCGTTCAGAATGAATATCCGAATTAGTTCACATATGATCTGTAAATTGAATGGCTCTAAAGTGTGAGCCTGAAAGTTCATAAAACTAAAAGTAATGGTACATTACCCTAAGCCCTTATTTTTATAGACTTGTGATTTTTGGGTTAGCAAGTTGAGCCACTTGATACTAGGAGGAATGATACATTATCGCATAAATATGTACCCGCCGTGACACCTCTCGGATGCTTGATTTCTGTAACTTCACTAACTTAACTTCCTGGAAAACAAGGAAAGGTACAGTCTTTGGAGAATAATTTAAAAGGTCTTTCATCTTGAAATAATCAAGCCTTATTTAAAAGTTAGTTCTAATCAGTTTTTGCTACTTAAACTCTATAGAATGCACAACCGGCTATGTGTGATATGATATTAGCACACCACCCTTCTCTTGTCAATTATTATAATATCGTAGTTATTTTTAGATCACAAAATGAATATAAAGTGAACAATGATGTGATGATGATTTAAATTAAAGGCTTGTTCTCCCTTCACCCGCATCCTTATATTTCAGCAATTTATCAACTCGTTCTAATCAGACTGTTATTTGTTCTAAATGTTGTTCAGTTGAAGGCGATGACAGAAACGTTACCTGCGGATGTGTATGACAGTGAAACATTAAGAGCCATGCATAGTCAAGTGGAAGCTTTGCTATAAACTAATGGAATGGACACATCAGAAACATCTTCCTTCCGGTTTAGAAGTTCAGGGGCTGACCAACAACATATGGACAAGCCTCCTTTGGCCAACGGATCTTCTAGACCATCTACATCTGCCATCATACCTCATCAAGGCAATGAGAATGGTGTTACTAATAGACAATATATTTATAGATATTTAGTTACCATAATATTCTAGGAGAATACGAGATTTCCTGTAATACTGAAAACGTATTCCCCTTTTCTCTTTCCCCTTGTCTAGGCTCTTCCCCTACTCACAACCCACAAATCCATCCTCTCTACTCATTTCTAGATTCTTTCACCTATCCACCACCTGCGACTTCTCCTCCTGTTGAGCCTGTACCCACGCTCGCTTCCGCTCCACCTCCTGAACAAGGCCCATCTCACTCGACCTTGTACGCTCCTCCACGCCGCAGGCTAACTTATCCCTCTCAGCCCATTTCTACTCCACCCACTTCAACTCATCCCATCTCTTCTCAGCTCATTTCCAATTCACAGCCCACTTCCCTCGACGCTTCAACCACCTCCCCAGATCAACCCATCTCCGTCCAGCCCATCTCCCTCGACACTCCAACTACCTCCCAGACTCAGCCCATCTCCGTGCAGCACATCTCCGTGCCTGCATCTTCCATCCCACTACATCCATCCACACCTTCCAGCCCACAGCTTCCAGCGACATCTCGCCCAACCACTAGGGCCTCCCGGGGCATCTTCCGCTCCATCCACAAACTCAATCTTCATGTCCAATCCACAATTACCATTTCCCCTCTTCCCCGTTCTCATCTTCATGCACTTAGGGACCCAAACTAGAATCCTGCCATGCATAACGAATACAATGCTATGAAAACGACCGGTACTTGGGATCTTGTTCCTCGCCCCAGGAATGCTCCTATCATTCGGTCAATGTGGCTTTTTCGTCACAAGTTTCACGCTGACGGCACCTAGCACCGTTACAAGGCTCGTCTAGTGGCCAATGGATAATCTCAACAGGTTGGAGTTGATTGTTTTGAGACGTTTAGTCCAGTTGTTAAACCAGCGACTATACGCACTGTGCTCAGCATCGCAACATCTCGTTCTTGGGGCATTCGTCAACTAGACGTCAAAAATGCCTTTCTTCACGGTGACCTGGATGAAACAGTATATATGCATCAACCACCGGGTTTTGTTGATTCCGCTCATCCCGATTATGTTTGCCGCCTCCGTAGGTATCTTTATGGCCTTAAACAGGCCCCTCGAGCATGGTTTCAACGGTTTGCACAACTTATTATTGGTTGCGGTTTTCGTGGAAGTGTTTGTGATCCGTCACTTTTTGTCTATCACTCTGGTTCGGACACTGCATACTTATTACTATATGTGGATGATATTGTCTTAACCGCTTCTACTGATGCACTTCTAGAACGTTTCATTGGGTTGATGAAACGTGAATTTGCCATGACTGCTTTTGGTACGTACATCAATTTCTGGGTATTACTGTGACTCGTTCAGATTCAGGATTATTTCTATCACAGTCCTCATATGCACAGGATATTATCGCTCGTGCATCGATGACGAACTGCAACCCAGTCACCACTCCTGTTGATACACAACCGAAGCTCAGTACTACATCTGGCCCTGCACTCGAGGATCCGACATTATACAAAAGTCTGGCCGGGGCTCTTCAATACCTGACCTTCACCCGCCCCGACATTTCATATGCCGTGCAGCAGGTTTGTTTATTTATGCATGACCCCAGGGAGGCACACATGCAAGCTCTTAAGCGCCTTCTCAGGTATCTTCAAGGCACTCTTGATCACGGCTTATTTCTCTCCGCTTCCACTATCACTGGCTTGACTGCATACTCTGATGCTGACTGCGCGGGTTGTCCGGATTCTCGTCGGTCGACATCTGGCTACTGCATCTTTCTTGGAGACAACCTGATTTCTTGGTCTTCCAAACGACAAGCTACTGTATCTCGTTCTAGTGCGGAGGCCGAATAGAGGGGAGTTGCTAATGTTGTTGCTGAGACTACTTGGCTACGCAATTTACTTCTCGAGCTTCACATTCTGTTACGACGTGCCACTATTGTCTACTGTGATAACGTTAGTGCGATTTACATGTCCAGGGATCCTGTCCAGCACCAACGCACTAAACATGTGGAGATTGATATTCATTTTGTACGTGAGCGTGTACGTATCGGTGACATTCATGTTTTGCACATCCCGTCTGACAGTCAATATGCAGATATCTTCACCAAAGGCCTTCCACGAGTATTGATTGTTCGTTTCCGTTCCAGTCTTAACGTGTGCTCTTCTCCCGTTACGACTAAGGGGGTGTAATAGACAATATATTTAGATATATTTAGAGATATTTACTTACCATAATATTCTGGGAGAATACAGAGATTCCTGTAATACTGAAACTCTATTTATATGAGTTTATGGAATAATAATATCACGGATTGATTACCGTCCGACAGTTACAACACCTAGGATTTCATCTGCTAATACAGGAGTGGAAGTGACAGAACAATTTGAATCTGGTGTCTACATAACTCTAGTTCAACTACTAAACGGCACCAAAATTTTCAGACGTGTCAGATTTAGATATTTTTCTGCTCAGAGTGTGTTCCACCCTAGATAACTTAATTAGGTTTGTGGTTTTTATGAAGACTATGATGGGTTTGCTTGTTCTATTTCTCACATTATGATCCCTATTCCACCATATAGCACATTCATAGTAATTTATAAATTACTGCATCAATTTAGCTATAAAATAATGTGTCCAGTTTTATACGAGTACTTTTATTGCTCTAGGTATTTTTAACAAATATTCAACATTTCTGCAGTAAAAGAAAATTTGATGGGCAACAAGCAGCAGAGTGGTGGAAGGAGAACAGTCATAGAGTGTTTATGAAGTACAAGAATCTTGGGGGTGACATCACTCAAATTGGATCCTCTAGCAATGGGAAAACTGCTGAGCAAGAAGATTTGGCGAGGCATTCAGTAAACACAAAGCTGCTGAGGAAAAAAGCGGAGAGAAGAAGAAGAGCCAGGACGCCTTCTGCCAATGCAAAAACGGCACAGGAAGAAGAGCCAGGGACACCTTCTGCAGACAGGAAAACTACCAAAGAAGAAGAGCCCTCTGCAAATGCTACAAATGAGGAAGAAGAGCCAGGGACACCTGCAGCAGGCAGAGAAAAACTACCGAGGAAGAAGATCCTTCTGCAAATGCAACAAATGCCGAGGAGGAAGTGGTCGACAAGCCTTTGACTGAGAAACAACTGCTAAGAAGAAGAAGAAGCAACAAAACTTCTGCCAATGCCACCGGTGATGAAGAAGAGGCAGCGCCAACTTCTGACAAGGAAACAGGTGACGAGGAAAAAGAGCCTGCGCCACCTCCTGGAGCCTAGCTTCTATAACAGGAATCAACCGCTTTAAAGAAAATACGTGTACGACTAGAAGAAGATATACGGTGTCAGGATATGAGATTAGTCAGCTTGCCCAGCTCGAGATTAATTTTTAACCCCAAAAAATTAGGTAGGTAAACAATTTTTGTCATTTTCATTTGATTCATCTCTACTGCTGAAAAATGTTGCAGCAAGGTACAGTTTCTTACTTGAACTATAGCTCGTTACAAATACAAGCAAAACATTCCAACACAGATAAGATGCATAACATAACTAACCAATCGCACACAAAGAACACAGAGCAGTCACAGTTCAGAGTTTATTCCTTCATAACAACTCAAAAAACAGTTAGCAAAATCAGAGATTTACAAAATCTTGAATTGTAGAATGGGACGTCCTAAAATCATTCTTTCATCGCAAGATTTCAAAACTCCTGGCCACAATTCGCACACGTTGTGATTCAAACTCTCGTCCTAGATCTAGTAGTCTTCTAGTAACCGGCCCACTTATAGTACCTGCTAGCGGTACCTGTCCAAAGCCCACCAAAATGGAGAATATCATCAAACGGATAAGAACGAGAATTTGTTATAATCTCTATTTCTATCTCTGTTTCTGTTTATGAAACATAACTAAAAACTATCATTGACTTCTGTTTCTGTTTATGAAACATAACTAAAAACTATCATTGACTTCAAATATAGAACTAGATTTGTGGAGTTTATATATTTTTTCCTCAAATTTTTGGAAAAAAAAGGTCCTAATACGGTTCTAATTCGGACTTCCATAAAAGTCCCAAGTCTTAAGATGTCGTAGCCTACTATTCTTGTTCCTGGTTTGGTTTCTATAACTCGGCTATAGCCTACGTATAAATATTAATCGTGTTCCCTGAATGGGTACTTAAGTTCACATAAACGAGTAATCGTATAGAATCTTAAAAACCCCTCTTTCATCATCTTAATTAATTCTTCTCCTTTTTCAGAATTATCTGATCAATGGGTAAACATCCATGCATCGCTTGGGCTCCAATTCTACGGGGAAAGTGTCTTGTTTTATTTCTGAGAAATAATAATAAAGCCAAGTTATCAAAAGTTGACAATGAATCTGTTCACGAGGGACATCCTATCCCTGATCTTCCTTTTCATATCATCACCAACATACTCCTTAGACTTCCCGCAAAGTGCATCTTCCAGTTGAGGCACCATACTAGATCAACTGACTTGTTATATGATTTAACCACGGATCCGTACTTTATGCGCGCACACCTAGACCAAGCCCGAGCTATTCCAACCATTGTTGTGCAATCTCGTTCGCAACCCATTGACAATTGCATAGAGCTTTTTCTTTTTGATGATAAAGCTGAGTACGTTGAGGCTACAAGATTCGATCTTAGTTCATATGGCGAGGAACGCCCAACTGATCTCTGGGGTTCATATGATGGGTTTCTTTTATTCACAAGCCAAGCATGGCATTTATGGCAATTCTGTATTTGGAACCCGATCACAAAAGAACAAGTAACCGTCACTTCGCCAAGTCGTCTTTTATCTGTCTGTGGATTTTACTTCCATCCATGTAAAAAGGAGTACAAAGTGGTTTTATGTCGCTTTGCTGCACGAAAATTCGACTTTCAGATTCTTAATTTAAGAACTAAGCATAGAAGAAGTGTTGGTAGATGCTCTTACCCTCCAAGTACAAAAAGACCGCCTGTATTTATCAACGGGATGATTTACTGGATGGTGGATTATTTAGCGTATGGCTCGTGGAACAACTATGTTCGCCCTAGCCTATCAGACTCAATATTATCATTCAATATTGAAACCGAGGAGTTTAGTACCATGGAAGCTGCTGTGCCATGTAATTATACTCCAACGCAAAGAAGATACCCAGGAAATGAGTTTCTTTTCGATTTGGAAGGCGAATTGAGCCTATTCGATCCTTCGTCAAGAACTGAAGTTGTCATATGGGTGTTTAACAACAATACCAAACGTTGGGATACGAAACACTCAGTGATTAGTCCCTATCACGAGCACAAGTGGTATTTCTACTCGTACTTCACTGAATTTGAATACATCAAGATGAAAGGAGAATTCATAGCATATCACTGGTTGGGTACAAGAGAACCATATATTTACAATGTAAGTTCAGGAACTTGGAAGCTGTTTGAAAAGAAGGGATTTGAAAGAGATAGATTCCCAACAACAATTCATACTCAAAGTCTTGTCTCTTTGGATGCTGCAGATTCAGTTATACCACTAGAAAATATTGATGTATAAATTTGATCTCTTGTCTGGCTTTTTCTTTCTTATCAAATGAATCTACATACCTAATGGTTTTTATCTTAGGATTTATTGATTTATATTTTATACACGTCTTTATTAGCATTACAAAAAGTAAATAACAAAAGAATAGAAAACAAAATAAAGTCTTTGACAGTGGGAGGATTGGACCAACTCAGCCATATCAATATTGTTGGGATGGAAGGAAGATAAGTAATAACGAAATAAATTAAGATAGATGTTAAAACTGCACATAGAAAGTTCTTTTCCCTAAAACAGTCTGTTTGGATTTAAAATTGACTAAATAACCCATATATTATTCACAAAATTGGTTAAAAAGACCAAAATTAATAATTCCTTGGTGAAAAAGACTTGTACATTTTGATACTGTTTAAATGGACAAAAATTAAAAAGATACTGTTCAAATGGACAAAAATATAAAAATAGCCAGGATGTAACCAGTTTCATCCTACCCATTTTCAAATACTTTTTCTTATTTTTAATTTACATGAGGATGCATCCATTTTCATCCTTGCTATTCTTTAAGTTTAAGCCAGGATGAATCCAGTTTCATCCTTGCTAATATTTTTTTGTCCATTTCACCCATACTAATTTTTTACTCGTCCATTTGAACCATGTTTTAAAATTTTTTGGACAAATGACCCATTTTCCGTATATTATTTTTCGTGTGTCAAATAGACATGTAAAAAAGATACTTTTCTAATATTCTAGGATTTAAAAGATACTGTTTTAATATTCTATTTGGTTATTTTATCCAAAAAAATTTATAACAGCGGACTAAAGCGCCCTCTCCATATATTTATTAGAATTTAACTAACGTGTTCTATATTTCTATTGCATTCACCGGTCTACTGGTTAGTACCCTACAGTGCTCGTAGACTTGTACGATCCATGAATATAGGACGGCTCAATTAGTTGATAGATGCTAACTAACTAATGCATGTTAGCCACAATACTACAGTAATGATTGTACTTGGAAAAAATAAAATAGTGTGTAATATTATTTGAATAAAGTAAAAGAAGAGTTGGTAGCTGTTCGGGGTTTTCTTTTGAGGTGAAAAATTAGGATAGAAATCCGTTAAACGTGTAGTTCGCGACATCGAATTAAGTACGATCCGAAAATTTCATACTCAATTAGTAAGTTAATTAAGTTACTGAGGTGCAGATGATATTCAATGGGATTGACACAATTTAATAGAATCAAAATATGTCCATACTCGAATACATGACTTTTCAAACTCATCAATCAAGTTTTTTTTTATAAAATCATGTACATTGTATACTAAACCTTGAAATTTATCCTAGTTTAAACCTTGATGAAACCAATTTTATCCTTGTATAAACATTGATGGAACCATGCACATCACAAATTAAACCCGGATGAAACCAGCTTCATTTTAGCTTTAACATAGATGAATACGAATTTCAACTGAATATAAAACAGGATGAAACTAGTTTCATACCAGTTAAATATGAATAAAAACAAATTTATGGAAACCTAAAGGAGGATGATACCGGTTTCACCCTAGCAATTTTTGAATAATATCTTTTTTCTCATTTTATTCAGGATGCATCCAGTTTCATCCTACCTATTTTTTGAATAATTTATAATATCTTAGTTTAAGTCAGAATGCAACCAGTCTCATCGCAGCAAAAAAAAATTGAATTTTTTTCTTTCGAATTTAGTATCAACAATGGGCCTTGTTTAGTAGATCTTCTCATACCCTTTCCAAAATTATAAGTTTCATTAAAATCCGACTTATATTTCATAAGTTGTGAATTTTTTCGTGATTAATTTTAAATTGTAAAGAAAAAAAAGTAAACTAGAGAGAGAAATGAATAAAAAGAAAAAAAAAAGAGGTGAAGGGTATACGTGTCTGTGAGATATAGTGTCCACTTTACCCAACCATAATTTTACTTGTCTTTTACAACCACACTTTATGTTTTTTTTTGGGAATTTGACCCATTTTCTCATGCGGGATACCTCTCTCCGCCTCATTCTAATCACTGCATTTGTTCCGATGGACACATTTTTTTGTCCGATTTGTCTCGATTCTATATATTGTTAGGGCTCACTTTTGTACTTATGATGGTGTTTTTTGTGCGTATAGGTATTTTTGGCCAATAAACATTTTGGAAAAACTCGGCTCGAAAAGTTGTTAAAGGCATCCTGGGGAATTACTAAAGGCACCCATAATTCGGATAAGGGGCACCACAATCAATAAGGGACACCCTTCAACATGTGAATGCTGGTTTTTTGCGAGAAATAAAGAACAAAATTAGGTTTCGATTTTTGGACAGATACAATCCCTGGGTTGGGTACAGGTGAACTCTAGTTGACTAAACAGGCCTGGTATATGAGTTTGATTCAAATAAATTTGAGCAGATAGTTGGGTATTTGAAGAAACAGAGACTCGGTTTTTCTTCTCTCCTTCCCGTGTTTCTATACGCTTGGCCTGTATTCATAGAAGTCCTGACTCAATCTTTAATGACTTTTCAACGAGTAAGAATGTGTAAGCATTAGGTGGCAAAGTGAAGGATGAAAGAAAAGGAAGATTTCACGTAAAAAAGGAAACAAATTCATGTATCCTGCATAGAGAGTAAAAGAAAATATTTTCATTGATTGTTGCGATATTTTGAAATACCTCGTGGTGTGGTAGAGGATGTTCCGATTGAGATTGATAAATTTATTTATCTAGTGGATTTCGTTGTTATAGATACTCAGCCTGTTCAGGACTCTAGTGCACAAATACTAGTGATTTTAGGTCGCTCATTCTTAGCCACACCTAACGCTGTCATCATCTGTAGGACCGGACTTATGAACATATCCTTTGGTAATATGACCACTGAACTAAATGTATTTTTAATGTTACCAGACAACAATCTGATGATTTGTAGGAAGTGAATATGATTAACCCTTTAGTTCGGGATCTAGTTCTGGATAATTGGGATGAAACTTTATTTGGTGATTCTCGATATGAATTTGATGAGACAATTATCTTAGGTCAGATAGATGACCATACTTTAGAACTAGAAGAAGCTCTCGGATATTTTAAATACTCTATAGACCCGTAAATTCAAGCCATAGTTAAAGGTCTTATGGAGAGTAGTGATTACCCTAAGTTTGGGGGTAGTGATGGTTCAAATGATCGTCAAGTATCCCCATTAGAAGTCCCTAACTTGGGACTCGAGATTTGTGCCTCTAAGGTATTACTTGAGTTTCTTCAAAAGGCAAAACTTTAACAAAAGCAAAAGTGAGCCTACACTATATGTGGAAACAAAAGGTACATCTATTCATCGTTGCTTTATATGCTGATGATCTTATTTTTATGGGTAATGATGCTCATATGATTGATAAATTCAAGAGAGATGATGAAATATGAGATGAGTGACATGGGTTTGCTTAAGTACTTCCTTGGTATTGAAGTTCATCAAAATAAATATGGAGTGTTCATTTCTCAAAGCATGTTTGCCCAAAAGGTATTGAATAAATTTGGTATGCTTGGTTGTAATCCCACATCAACACCACTTGTAGTGAATGAGAAACTCAAGAAAGATGATGGTGAGAGAAAAGTTGATGAGACTTACTATAGAGGTCTCATTGGAATCTTATTGTACCTTAAACATACAAGACCCGACATCATGTTTGCTTCAATCATGTTTTCAAGGTTCATCAGTTCACCTAGTCATCTACACCTTGGCGCGACAAAGAGGTTGTTGAGGTACATACAAGAAACAATGAATTTTGAAATCATGTATTCAAGAAACTTGGATGTCAAATTAGTTGGATATTGTGATAGCGACTTGGGAGGATGTATTGATGACATGACGAGTACATCGGGGTATGCTTTTTCTCTTGGTTAGTGTATATTTTCTTGGGCATCGAAGAAGCAACCAACCGTAGCTCTATCCACTATAGAAGTGGAGTACATTTCGGCATCAATAGCTAAATCTCTTGTTGCATGGCTAAGAAGAATCATGGAAGACATCCAAGAGAAACAAGAAAGGTGTACCGAAATTTTTTGTGACAACAAATTGGCAATTTCTACGTCCGAAAATTCGATTGAGCATTATAGAGCAAGGCACATCAAACTCAGGTATCACTTTATTCGAGAAGCGGTTGAATATGGTGAGATAAAACTCAAGTATTGCAAGACGGAAGACCAATTGGAAGACATATTCATCAAGGCACTTTCCAAAGACAAGTTTCAAATTTTTTGTGAGCTACTAGGAGTAATTTAATGAAATAGAATTAAGTAGAAGAGGTAGAGAGTATCAAAGAGCCTTCACCTCCATTTAACAAAATTACTTCAAATCTCCATACAAGTTTAATCATAAAACCAACAGAAAATTCAAAATTGTTTTTTAAGCAGTCCAGAGAATATCATTCGTAGACAGATTTTGTTAAAAATTTCATGTAAGGGTCATGGGTTGAAAGTTTACGTTTTCGTTTGTGTATTTGTGGTATAATAGTTAACAGTTCAGTTCTGACTGCCGTCTACATGTGTGACTGTGTAAAGGTTCCATGTCTGAGCTTCTCTAAGGATGTCACGGTCTTTTTTAATCTTTTGATGGGTTCAGCATATCACTCATTTGATGGATGCCATATTTTGGATGTTTATATTTTTTTTCCTTCAGTTAGAGGATTGGTGGTTGTTATCTATTGATTCTATTTCACCCCCATAATGTGTTTCTTTGTCATTTTTGCTTTTTTCGTGCACCTTTACGTTTTTTTTCTAGTTTAATTAGCATTCAGTGTTGTAAAACTTAGCATTTTTCTTACCTATATTTTAGGGAGTTAGCATACTTTCTAAAGATGAGACTGTTAGGGATCCCAGTAACACAATATTATTCAAGAATCCATTTCTAGCTGGACTGCTTGAAAATTAATTTTGAAGCTTCTAGGATAAATATAAAGAGTTTATGTTGGTTTTATATTAATTTTGCATTGATCAAATAGGAATTGTTGCAGGAGGAAAGTCAAGATAAAAGACTTTCTATAAGAAGCTGAAGTGCATTACAATTTACAAGTAGTGTAGTGGACACAAAAGAGGCTCTGGATGGTCTATTCCCAAAAATCCATATTCTTCTATTTCACCCAATCTCCATTCGACACGTTTCTATGTTTTTAACTAACAAAACTTTCGGTTTTGCAAAATATATTGTCGACTAATTTAACGATTTTCTGAAGAGAAAAAAAAAGGAAACAATGTAGATTTTCCTTATATAATTTTTCTACCACTAACATACTCCCTAATATTATCGTATTTTTTGTAGCCCATCAATTATTTATTTTTTGTTTCTGTTCATGGAGCATCAGCAGGTAACATTTCTTGCCTATAATCTTTTTGTATAATTCTTTGCTTGTATAGAATTATATTCATCATTTGTAAATGAAAAGTATAATTAATTTTTGGAATCCGGTTAAATACATTTGGTTTGTATATTCTTGAAGACAATCTCTACAGAATTATATAAATGTTACCTAATCTCAGTTTTTTCCTTTTAATTTTTTATAAACAATCTATGAAGATGTATATGTGAAATTGGATCACACATAGGTCGTAGATTGGATTTTGACAACAGTATAAATCTAAAGTTTCCTACACAAGAGAAAACCTATGATGAAATGACTAGTCCTGTAAATTTTATTGACCATCTCAATCTAGTTCACTCTAAAATTCGTAAGGAACAAGTTCCAATAATCGGGATGGAATTTGAAACTGAAGAGGAAACCAACTATAGAGAGCAGACTGCAGAAACTAATGTATTATAACATCGGCGTTATATGATATTAACATCCCAAGAAACAAACTCAGATATGATATGATTTTTAATAAGTGAGCAATCTTCTAGACATTTATGTTTGGTAATTGTGTTTGAGCCTGGAAAAGTCCACCCTTTGCATGATTTGAGCTTTTGTCTGACGTAATCATAATTCGGTATAGTAGTCGTTTGTTAGGCTCACGTTATATATGACTGTTATCACCATTGCTACATATTGTGGTTGTGACAGATAAGAGAACGCTCAAACAAACAAAATGACAAAACAAAAAAACCTTGCATTAAAAAAAAAACTATCGATCAGTTGTAACCTTAAGCTCCTGTAAAGGGATAATCCTTGAGCTCATATAGAAGTGAAGCAGACGAAGTCCATGCTTCATCTTTTGTTGGAATGATTTGTATCCATATTCCAAAAAATAAAATAAAATTATCATTCTATCAATAGATGAATGTGGTACCAGGGAATATGCTAGGGGTAGAAAATGATATAAGGGAAATCTAAGTTGTTTCAATTTTTTCCTCTTCAGTAAATCTTTAATTTAGTCTGTAATTTAGTCAACAATATATTTTGCAAAACCGTAAGTTTTGTAAGTTAAAAATTTAGACACATGTCGATTGGAGACTGGGTGGAACAGCGGAACAGGGAGATTTTGTAATAGAGGATCCGGAGCCCAAAAACGATGCCTCTACGAAGGAGATGGCAGAGGCGGCATGCACTTTTTTAGTGGGTGTGTTCCTAATTCTTTTGGTTAACTATATCTATTCAATTGAAGACGGAAAGAAAGAAAATGTTTTTATTTTTATTTTTTGTAATATCTTCTAGACCGGCTTCACCATATGCGCGAAAGCCAAGTCCTCCACGCTCTGCGACTCCTGTATTTTCTAAGAGTATTATTGATAGCCTCAAGAAAACAAATGAGCTTTTGAACCAAGAAGTCATGAGGTTGCAAAACCAGGTAAGTGTCAGACTTTTTTTTTTCTCTTGATATTTTAACATGTCAACCTCCTGACCATAAATTGGTTTATATGTGATTGTATTTAATATAGGTTAAGAGTTTGAAACAGAAGTGTGACACTCAAGAGGTAGAGCTACAGAAATCACAAATAAGAGCAGAGGAAGAATCGTCCAAATGTATACAAGCGATGGAAGTAACCAAGGCTACCGCTGCCCAGGTAATCTCGTCCATCCCAACTTATAATGGTGCAAAATAAGAAGAAGAAAAATAAGCGTTCAGAATGAATATCCGAATTAGTTCACATATGATCTGTAAATTGAATGGCTCTAAAGTGTGAGCCTGAAAGTTCATAAAACTAAAAGTAATGGTACATTACCCTAAGCCCTTATTTTTATAGACTTGTGATTTTTGGGTTAGCAAGTTGAGCCACTTGATACTAGGAGGAATGATACATTATCGCATAAATATGTACCCGCCGTGACACCTCTCGGATGCTTGATTTCTGTAACTTCACTAACTTAACTTCCTGGAAAACAAGGAAAGGTACAGTCTTTGGAGAATAATTTAAAAGGTCTTTCATCTTGAAATAATCAAGCCTTATTTAAAAGTTAGTTCTAATCAGTTTTTGCTACTTAAACTCTATAGAATGCACAACCGGCTATGTGTGATATGATATTAGCACACCACCCTTCTCTTGTCAATTATTATAATATCGTAGTTATTTTTAGATCACAAAATGAATATAAAGTGAACAATGATGTGATGATGATTTAAATTAAAGGCTTGTTCTCCCTTCACCCGCATCCTTATATTTCAGCAATTTATCAACTCGTTCTAATCAGACTGTTATTTGTTCTAAATGTTGTTCAGTTGAAGGCGATGACAGAAACGTTACCTGCGGATGTGTATGACAGTGAAACATTAAGAGCCATGCATAGTCAAGTGGAAGCTTTGCTATAAACTAATGGAATGGACACATCAGAAACATCTTCCTTCCGGTTTAGAAGTTCAGGGGCTGACCAACAACATATGGACAAGCCTCCTTTGGCCAACGGATCTTCTAGACCATCTACATCTGCCATCATACCTCATCAAGGCAATGAGAATGGTGTTACTAATAGACAATATATTTATAGATATTTAGTTACCATAATATTCTAGGAGAATACGAGATTTCCTGTAATACTGAAAACGTATTCCCCTTTTCTCTTTCCCCTTGTCTAGGCTCTTCCCCTACTCACAACCCACAAATCCATCCTCTCTACTCATTTCTAGATTCTTTCACCTATCCACCACCTGCGACTTCTCCTCCTGTTGAGCCTGTACCCACGCTCGCTTCCGCTCCACCTCCTGAACAAGGCCCATCTCACTCGACCTTGTACGCTCCTCCACGCCGCAGGCTAACTTATCCCTCTCAGCCCATTTCTACTCCACCCACTTCAACTCATCCCATCTCTTCTCAGCTCATTTCCAATTCACAGCCCACTTCCCTCGACGCTTCAACCACCTCCCCAGATCAACCCATCTCCGTCCAGCCCATCTCCCTCGACACTCCAACTACCTCCCAGACTCAGCCCATCTCCGTGCAGCACATCTCCGTGCCTGCATCTTCCATCCCACTACATCCATCCACACCTTCCAGCCCACAGCTTCCAGCGACATCTCGCCCAACCACTAGGGCCTCCCGGGGCATCTTCCGCTCCATCCACAAACTCAATCTTCATGTCCAATCCACAATTACCATTTCCCCTCTTCCCCGTTCTCATCTTCATGCACTTAGGGACCCAAACTAGAATCCTGCCATGCATAACGAATACAATGCTATGAAAACGACCGGTACTTGGGATCTTGTTCCTCGCCCCAGGAATGCTCCTATCATTCGGTCAATGTGGCTTTTTCGTCACAAGTTTCACGCTGACGGCACCTAGCACCGTTACAAGGCTCGTCTAGTGGCCAATGGATAATCTCAACAGGTTGGAGTTGATTGTTTTGAGACGTTTAGTCCAGTTGTTAAACCAGCGACTATACGCACTGTGCTCAGCATCGCAACATCTCGTTCTTGGGGCATTCGTCAACTAGACGTCAAAAATGCCTTTCTTCACGGTGACCTGGATGAAACAGTATATATGCATCAACCACCGGGTTTTGTTGATTCCGCTCATCCCGATTATGTTTGCCGCCTCCGTAGGTATCTTTATGGCCTTAAACAGGCCCCTCGAGCATGGTTTCAACGGTTTGCACAACTTATTATTGGTTGCGGTTTTCGTGGAAGTGTTTGTGATCCGTCACTTTTTGTCTATCACTCTGGTTCGGACACTGCATACTTATTACTATATGTGGATGATATTGTCTTAACCGCTTCTACTGATGCACTTCTAGAACGTTTCATTGGGTTGATGAAACGTGAATTTGCCATGACTGCTTTTGGTACGTACATCAATTTCTGGGTATTACTGTGACTCGTTCAGATTCAGGATTATTTCTATCACAGTCCTCATATGCACAGGATATTATCGCTCGTGCATCGATGACGAACTGCAACCCAGTCACCACTCCTGTTGATACACAACCGAAGCTCAGTACTACATCTGGCCCTGCACTCGAGGATCCGACATTATACAAAAGTCTGGCCGGGGCTCTTCAATACCTGACCTTCACCCGCCCCGACATTTCATATGCCGTGCAGCAGGTTTGTTTATTTATGCATGACCCCAGGGAGGCACACATGCAAGCTCTTAAGCGCCTTCTCAGGTATCTTCAAGGCACTCTTGATCACGGCTTATTTCTCTCCGCTTCCACTATCACTGGCTTGACTGCATACTCTGATGCTGACTGCGCGGGTTGTCCGGATTCTCGTCGGTCGACATCTGGCTACTGCATCTTTCTTGGAGACAACCTGATTTCTTGGTCTTCCAAACGACAAGCTACTGTATCTCGTTCTAGTGCGGAGGCCGAATAGAGGGGAGTTGCTAATGTTGTTGCTGAGACTACTTGGCTACGCAATTTACTTCTCGAGCTTCACATTCTGTTACGACGTGCCACTATTGTCTACTGTGATAACGTTAGTGCGATTTACATGTCCAGGGATCCTGTCCAGCACCAACGCACTAAACATGTGGAGATTGATATTCATTTTGTACGTGAGCGTGTACGTATCGGTGACATTCATGTTTTGCACATCCCGTCTGACAGTCAATATGCAGATATCTTCACCAAAGGCCTTCCACGAGTATTGATTGTTCGTTTCCGTTCCAGTCTTAACGTGTGCTCTTCTCCCGTTACGACTAAGGGGGTGTAATAGACAATATATTTAGATATATTTAGAGATATTTACTTACCATAATATTCTGGGAGAATACGAGATTTCCTGTAATACTGAAACTCTATTTATATGAGTTTATGGAATAATAATATCACGGATTGATTACCGTCCGACAGTTACAACACCTAGGATTTCATCTGCTAATACAGGAGTGGAAGTGACAGAACAATTTGAATCTGGTGTCTACATAACTCTAGTTCAACTACTAAACGGCACCAAAATTTTCAGACGTGTCAGATTTAGGTATTTTTCTGCTCAGAGTGTGTTCCACCCTAGATAACTTAATTAGGTTTGTGGTTTTTATGAAGACTATGATGGGTTTGCTTGTTCTATTTCTCACATTATGATCCCTATTCCACCATATAGCACATTCATAGTAATTTATAAATTACTGCATCAATTTAGCTATAAAATAATGTGTCCAGTTTTATACGAGTACTTTTATTGCTCTAGGTATTTTTAACAAATATTCAACATTTCTGCAGTAAAAGAAAATTTGATGGGCAACAAGCAGCAGAGTGGTGGAAGGAGAACAGTCATAGAGTGTTTATGAAGTACAAGAATCTTGGGGGTGACATCACTCAAATTGGATCCTCTAGCAATGGGAAAACTGCTGAGCAAGAAGATTTGGCGAGGCATTCAGTAAACACAAAAGCTGCTGAGGAAGAAGAGCCAGGCACGCCTTCTGCCAATGCAAAAACGGCACAGGAAGAAGAGCCAGGGACACCTTCTGCAGACAGGAAAACTACCAAAGAAGAAGAGCCCTCTGCAAATGCTACAAATGAGGAAGAAGAGCCAGGGACACCTGCAGCAGGCAGAAAAACTACCGAGGAAGAAGATCCTTCTGCAAATGCAACAAATGCCGAGGAGGAAGTGGTCGACAAGCCTTTGACTGATGAAACAACTGCTAAAGAAGAAGAAGAAGCAACAACACCTTCTGCCAATGCCACCGGTGATGAAGAAGAGGCAGCGCCAACTTCTGACAAGGAAACAGGTGACGAGGAAAAAGAGCCTGCGCCACCTCCTGGAGCCTAGCTTCTATAACAGGAATCAACCGCTTTGAAGAAAATACGTGTACGACTAGAAGAAGATATACGGTGTCATGGATATGAGATTAGTCAGCTTGCCCAGCTCGAGATTAATTTTTAACCCCAAAAATTAGGTAGGTAAACAATTTTTGTCATTTTCATTTGATTCATCTCTACTGCTGAAAAATGTTGCAGCAAGGTACAGTTTCTTACTTGAACTATAGCTCGTTAAAAATACAAGCAAAACATTCCAACACAGATAAGATGCATAACATAACTAACCAATCGCACACAAAGAACACAGAGCAGTCACAGTTCAGAGTTTATTCCTTCATAACAACTCAAAAAACAGTTAGCAAAATCAGAGATTTACAAAATCTTGAATTGTAGAATGGGACGTCCTAAAATCATTCTTTCATCACAATATTTCAAAACTCTTGGCCACAATTCGCACACTTTGTGATTCAAACTCTCGTCCTAGATCTAGTAGTCTTCTAGTAACCTGCTAGCGGTACCTGTCCAAAGCCCACCAAAATGGAGAATATCATCAAACGGATAAGAACGAGAATTTGTTATAATCTCTATTTCTATCTCTGTTTCTGTTTATGAAACATAACTAAAAACTATCCTTGACTTCAAATATAGAACTAGATTTGTGGAGTTTATATATTTTTTCCTCAAATTTTTGGAAAAAAAAGGTCCTAATACGGTTCTAATTCGAACTTCCATAAAAGTCCCAAGTCTTAAGATGTCGTAGCCTACTATTCTTGTTCCTGGTTTGGTTTCTATAACTCGGCTATAGCCTACGTATAAATATTAATCGTGTTCCCTGAATGGGTACTTAAGTTCACATAAACGAGTAATCATATAGAATCTTAAAAACCCCTCTTTGATCATCTTAATTAATTCTTCTCCTTTTTCAGAATTATCTGATCAATGGGTAAACATCCATGCATCGCTTGGGCTCCAATTCTATGGGGAAAGTGTCGTGTTTTATTTCTGAGAAATAATAATAAAGCCAAGTTATCAAAAGTTGACAATGAATCTGTTCACGAGGGACATCCTATCCCTGATCTTCCTTTTCATATCATCACCAACATACTCCTTAGACTTCCCGAAAAGTGCATCTTCCAGTTGAGGCACCATACTAGATCAACTGACTTGTTATATGATTTAACCACGGATCCGTACTTTATGCGCGCACACCTAGACCAAACCCGAGCTACTCTAACCATTGTTGTGCGATCTCTTTCGCAACCCATTGACAATTGCATAGAGCTTTTTCTTTTTGATGATAAAGCTGAGTACGTTGAGGCTACAAGCTTCGATCTTAGTTCATATGGCGAGGAACGCCCAACTGATCTCTGGGGTTCATATGATGGGTTTCTTTTATTCACAAGCCAAGCCAGGCATTTATGTCAATTCTGTATTTGGAACCCGATCACAAAAGAACAAGTAACCGTCACCTCGCCAAGTCGTCTTTTATCTATCTGTGGATTTTACTTCCATCCATGTAAAAAGGAGTACGAAGTGGTTGTATGTCGCTATACTGCACGAAAATTCGACTTTCAGATTCTTAATTTAAGAACTAAGCATAGAAGAAGTGTTGGTAGCGGCTCTTACCCTCCAAGTACAAAAAGACCGCCTGTATTTATCAACGGGACGTTTTACTGGATGGTGGATTGGTTAGCTTATTTCATCTGGAACAACTGTGTTCTCCCTAGCCTATCAGACGCAATATTATCATTCAATATTGAAACCGAGGAGTTTAGTACCATAGAATCTGCTGTGCCATGTAATTATACTCCAACGCAAAGAAGATACCCAGGAAATGTATTTCAACTTTTCGATTTGGAAGGCGAATTGAGCCTATTCGATCCTTCGTCAAGACCTTAAGTGGTCATATGGGTGTTTCACAACAATACCAAACGTTGGGATAAGAAACACTCAGTGATTAGTCCCTATCACGAGAAAAAGTGGTATTTCTACTCGTACTTCACCGAATTTGAATACATCAAGATGAAAGGAGAATTCATAGCATATCACTGCTGGGGTACAAGTAAACCATATATTTACAATGTAAGTTCTGAAACTTGGAAGCTGTTTGAAATTAAGGGATTTGAAAGAGATTGCACAACAACAATTCATACTCAAAGTCTTGTCTCTTTGGATGCTGCAGATTCAGTTATACCACTAGAAAATATTGATGTATAAATTTGATCTCTTGTCTGGTTTTTTCTTTCTTATCAAATGAATCTACATACCTAATGGCTTTTATCTTAGAATTTAGTTGATTTATATTTTATACACGTCTTTATTAGCATTACAAAAAAGTAAATAACAAAAGAATAGAAAACAAAATAAAACCTTTGATATTGGGAGGATTGGACCAACTCAGCCATATCAACATTGTTGGGATGGAAGGCAGATAAGTAATTACGAAATAAATTAAGATAGATGTTAAAACTGCACATAGAAAATTCTTTTCCCTAAAAAAGTTTGTTTGGACGAAGGAAACCTTATTTTGTGGGATCACAAAATTTACTAAACAACTCATATACTATTTTTGGTGTGTCAAATAGACATGTAAAAAAAAATACTCTTATAATATTCTAGGATTTAAAAGATATTGTTCTAATATTCTATTTGGTTATTTTACCCAGAAAAATTTATAACAGCGGACTAAAGCACCCTCTCCGTATATTTATTAGAATTTAACTAACGTGTTCTATATTTCTATTGCATTCACAAGTCTACTGGTCAGTACCTTACAGTGCTCGGAGACTTGTACGATCCATGAATATATAATTCATAAAGCATTAGGAAATACCCTAAGTACTACTAGCTATAGAAAAAAGGAAAATGATTTGTGAATATAAGACGTGTCAATTAGTTGATAGATGCTAACTAACTAATGCATGTCAGCCACAATACTACAATAATGATTGTACTTGGGAAAAATAAAATAGTGTGTAATATTATTTGAATAAAGTAAAAGAAGAGTTGGTAGCTGCTCGGTGTTTTTTTTTTAGGTGAAAAATTAGGATAAAGATCCGCTAAACGTGTAGTTCGCGACATTGAATCAAGTACGATCCGAGAATTTAATACTCAATTAGTAAGTTAATTAAGTTACTGAGGTGCAAATGATATTCAATGGGATTGACACAAGTTTTCTTTATAAAATCAAGTACACCCTATACTAAACCTTGAAATTTATCCTAGTTTAAACTTGATGAAACCAATTTTATCCTTGTATAAACATGGATGGAACCATGCACATCACAAATTAAACCCGGATGAAACCAGCTTCATTTTAGCTTAAAATAGATGAATACAAATTTCAACCGAATATAAAACAGGATGAAACTAGTTTCATGCCAGTTAAATATAAATAAAAACAAATTTATGGAAATCTAAAACAAGATGATACCGGTTTCAACCTAGCAATTTTTGAATAATTTATTTTTTCTCATTTTATTCAGGATGCATCCAGTTTCATCCTACCTAGTTTTTGAATAATTTCTTATATCTTAGTTTAAGTCATAATCCAACCAGTCTCATCACAGCAAAAAAAATTTGATTTTTTTTTCGAATTTATTATCAACAATAGGTCTTGTTTAGTAGATATGCTCATACCATTTCCAAAATTATAAGTTTTATTAAAATATTACTTATATTTCATAAGTTGTGAATTTTTTCGTGATTAATTTTAAATTGAAAAGAAAAAAAAGTAACCTATAGAGAGAAATGGATAAAAAGAAGAAAAAAGAAGAGGTGAAGGGTATACGTGTCTGTGAGATATAGTTTTCATTTTACCCAACCATAATTTTACTTGTCTTTTACAACCGCATCTTATGTTTTTTTGGGCATTTGACCCATTTTATCTTCCGGGATACCTCTCTCCCCCTCATTCTAATCACTGCATTTGTACCAATGGACACATTTTTGTGTCCGATTTGTCTCGATTCTATATATTGTTAGGGCTCATTTTTGTACTTTATTATGGTGTTTTTGTGTGTGTTATTTTTGGCCAATAAGCATTTTGGAAAAAATCGGTTCGAAAAGTTGTTAAAGGCATCCTGGGGAATTACTAAAGGCATCCGTAATTTGGATAAGGGGCACCTCAATCAATAAGGGGCACCCAAGCTGTTAAAGGCACACGAGGTTTGGTTCAGGACACTTCATCTTCAACATTTGAATTCTGGTTTTTGGCGAGAAATAAATAAAAAAATTAGGTTTCGATTTTTGGACAGCTTTTGGACTGATTCAATCCCTGGGTTTGGTACAGGTGAACGCTAGTTGACTAAAAAGGACTGGTATATGAGTTTGATTCAACTAAATTTGAGCAGATAGTTGGGTATTTGAAGAAACAGAGTCTCGGTTTTGCTTCTCTCCTTCCCGTGTTTCTATACGCTTGGCATGTATTCATAGAAGTCCTGACACACAATCTTTAATGAGTTTGCAACGAATTGGAGTGTGTAAGCATTAGGTGGCAAAGTGAAGGATGAAAGAAAAGGAAGATTTCACGTAAAACAGGGAAGAAATTCCTGTATCCTGCATTGAGAGTAAAAGAAAATATTTGCATTGATTGTTGCGATATTTTGAAATACCTCGTGGTGTGGTAGAGGATGTTTTGATTGAGATTGATTAGTTTATTTATCCAGTGGATTTCGTTGTTATAGATACTCAGCCTGTTCAGGACTCTAGTGCACAAATACTAGTGATTTTAGGTTGCTCATTCTTAGTGACAGCTAACGCTATCATCAACTGTAGGACCGAACTTATGAACATATCCTTTGGTAATATTACCACTGAACTAAATGTATTTAATGTTACCAGACAACAATCTGATGATTTAGAGGAATTGAATATGACTAACCCTTTAGTTCAGGATAATTGGGATGAAACTTTATTTGGCGATTCTCGAGATGAATTTTATGAGACAATTATCTTAGGTCAGATAGATGACCAGACTTAAGAACTAGAAGAAGCTCTCGGATATTTAAAAGACTCCATAGACCCGTAAATTCAAGACATAGTTAAAGGTCTTACGAAGAGTAATGATTACCCTAAGTTTGGGGGTTGTGATGGTTCAAATGATCCTCAAGTATCCCCATTAGAAGTCCCTAAGTTGGGACTCTTGTTTGATTCTGAATATGAAGCTTGAGTTTCTGATTTTGGTACGGCGAGGATTTTGAAACCAGATTCATTAAATTGGACTTCACTTGCAGGGTATCCAACTCAAAACCAATTGGCCAATTGGCAATAAGTGGAGTGGCCTTTCTAGATTATATTCAATGTTTATTAATGGGATATTAGCAATGTGGGACTATTATCCTTCACAGGCCCCCTCACGTGTAGGGTACTCTTTGTGGGCCTCTAACACGTGGACCAGTGTTGTTATAGGTGGCCGTTGGGCCTACTTACATAGGGGCCTGACTCTGATACCATGTTAGAATAAGGGAATCCAATTCAAAACTAATTGACAATGGGTGGAGTGACCCTTCTAGATTATATTTAATGTTTATTAATGGGATATTAGCAATGTGGGACTATTATCCTTCACACCTTAAAACTTTTGTGATTTACTGTTATCAAGGTATCATATATCTGAAATCAGTAAGTAATTCACGTCCATTTATTTGTTAATAATGATGTTTGCAGAGCTTGCCTATACAGTAAAAGTGACCGAGATATGTGATGTTTATAGCTTTGGGGTGATCATATCAGAAGTACTTATGGGGAGCCATCCATCTGAAATCATCACATTGCTCTCAGAAATTCTTCTTTCATCCCCATCATCGAGTAAGTTGGAGCCAGACATAAGGTTGACAGACATCTTGGACCCATGCATTGGAGAACCATCAGATATCATGAAGAAGGAAATAATGTACATCCTGAAGGTTTGATTTTCCTGTTTACGGGGTGATCCATGCAGTTGGCCAACTATGAAAGAAGTATCCGTGGAGCTATCATTGGAAGCTCAGAGCAGGGCTGATTTAGCAAAGCCTTTGGAAATAATTACACTGGGAGACACTCTGCAGTCATAATAATTTGTGTAACCAAGTCATCTTCTTTTTTTCTTTTCATTTTTTTTTTACTCTTTTTAAGTTAATCAGTTATGATTTTATCTTTTTCAATTGTAATCTTTTGTCTCTTTGGGTCCTATGAATATTTTGTAATATAAGATGTAATACTCCATTGCAAAAAAATATGCAACAGCAGCAGGGAAAGCTTACATCCACGAGGGGAACTCTTCTTAAAATAACCCTCAACTGTAGAGTTGCACACACAAGCCGCACAACTAATCCAGGTTGTAATTAATTAATCACCTCGTGTTTGTCAAATCAAATAATCATACACATTTGGAGAAGTTCAAGATTCTCGGTACAAGAATATATCATGAAAGCTCTCAACACTTAACTTGGCCCAACATACATGTGCTCCGGTATCAATCTCGTCTACTCAGTCCCCTGGCATGTCCTACCCATCCTGTCTTTATGTTGCATCCGTGTTTGTTAGGTTAAGACTCTAGAGTTACAGCAATAGAAAGCTGGATGTTGTGGCTACAGAAAGATTGGGTCCATTAAGTAAAGGAGATAGAGAAAACTAAAATAACTCATATAAGTTTGTTTACAGACTTTTCAATTAATCTAGTTGTAGGAATTCCCACAAAAAACACCCAATTTAGAATAGAAGATCAATCTAAGACATTATGGAGAACATACAGTTTCATTTCATTAAAAGTTAGAACAAACATGAGCAACAATGTTGAAACCCTAACTTGGAGAACTAGAATTACTTTCTCTCTTCTAAATTCTTTACTTAACTTTCCAAGATATCTCCCTTGATACAATGGCCTCTCATCCTTTTATAGTGTGGTTACATAGTGGAAGACAGCTAATAAACCTCTTAATTTCGGATCTGGGAGGGCGTCAATCTTCTCCCTGCTTAATAAATTCCACCTTGACATTTGAACTACCGCGTTGATCTTCACACTTTTGGTGTGACTTGGTGACGTCATCTCTTCCATCATCAGAGATTTGTTGGATGCATATTCGTCTGCTAGCAAATGTATTCCTTCGCGCTAATAACACTTGTGCGGTATTTTGTACCCACAATAAATATAAGTTTGTTTATAAACAATGACCAAATTGTGAATCGGTGATGCAAGGTAGAGTCATGACACTGTGTATCACCTAAAGTTGGGAGTCTTGGGACCAATCTGTCTATATATATATATATGAAATGAAATGTAACATTACTAGTTAAATATATAAAGATGATGAAATATACATTAAGGTTTTTGGTTTACATATGGAGCAATTTTTCTTTGTTCACTTCAATAGTCAATAAACAATGGCGTTCCTCTTGCAGTCTCTTTTTCATTTCTTTTCAAGTTATCTGTTGACAGGGAAGGGTCCATCCAAGATCTCATAATTAATGCAAATAACCCAAGATGGAACCTAACTTTCAAGAGAACACTGCATAATGAATAGGTAAATAAATTGTGCACCCTACTGCAATATATTGGTCATTCTCCTCCTATATCGGTTGGACCTTCAACTTTTAGGTGGAAAGCATCTACCACCCCTGTTTTCACTGTCAAAGATTGTTATTTCTGGTTACTCAACGAGAAGTTTTTAATTGAAAGCATCCTATCATTCCCTTCAAAGTTATCTGGCTTCACCAATTGCCTACAAAGATTCCTTTCTTTCTATGGCAAGCTATGTTAAACAAAATGGGTACCAAGGATAACTTTCTTATTAGATACATAGACTCTGATGGTATCCGAGTCCTCTGTCAAGTCTCATTGGAATCAGTCGATCACATTTTCAATACATGCACCTTCGTTTGAGCTCTATGGGCTTCGGAAACCATATGAGTTGACAGTTATCTTGAGTTTCCAACATGTACGACTCGGAAGAATAAAAAGATTTTGGATTGAAAGATATATATTCATAACAGAATTATTTAAAGGAAACAACTGAAATTGAAAAATATAAAATAAAACTTGGTTGCACAAATTATTATAACAACAGAATGTCGGCTAAAGTAATAATTTCTAAAGGCTTTGCTAAATCTTCCATATTCTAAGCTAACAAAGATAGCTCTACTGCGACCTCTTGCATAGTTGGTCGAGTACACGGGTTACCCCGTAAGCATGAGAATGCAGCTTTCACCATATACATTATTTCTTTCTGCGCAATATCTGTTGGTGCTCCAATGGATTGGTCCAAGATGTCTTTCAACCTTATGTTTTGCCCCACAATACTCGATGCTGGAGGTGAAAGAAGAATTTGCGAGAGCAACGTGATGATTTCTGATGGATGTTTTTCCATAAAAACTTCTAATATAATCACCCCAAAGCTATAAACATCACATTTCTGTTGGAAATGATTTTGGATTTAATGGGCTAAATGGGTATTGAAAATGATTTGAGAATGGGCTCACAGACACTCAACTGTGGTTTAAGAGAAATGAAATTTTATTTCTCTCAAAAACTTTGTTTGGTGGTACAAGACCTTACTTCTTACACACACTCCATTTAATTCTCACCTTACCATTAACTTTGGTTTTCACTCAATTACATCTTCCCCATGATGTCCATTGCCCTATTTATAGGAGATCTTAACCAACTCTTCACACTCTAGTTTGGTCTAGAATATTCATGACTCATTCACTTTACCACTAACTAGAATATTCTAGAGAACTTGGGCTCTAATAGCCATGAAGTCTCTAGATGGGCTAGAGTATTCTGGACTAATCTACAATATACTAGTTGGGCCTAGATAATTCTAGACACTTCTAAACTAAAATCAAGTTTACGATTTTAACAGCCGCCCTTAAACTTGATTTGAAGTAACTCCAAGAATTTCTCGTAATTTGACGAAGACCTCGTTCTTTATAGGTTTTGTGAATATGTCCGCAACTTGGTCTTGAGACTTTGTATATTTCAGTTGTAGCTTATTCTCCGATATGCACTTTCGGATAAAATGGTACCGTGTGTCGATGTGCTTGCTGCGGTCGTGGAACACTGGATTCTTTGCTAAAGCTATTGCTGACTTGTTGTCCACAAATATTGTAGTCGGTTCTTCCTGCTCCATTTTAAGTTCCTTCATTAAACTCCTTAGCCATATCGCGTGACAAACACACGATGATGCTGCGATGTACTCAGCTTCACAAGTGGAAAGTGTGACGATCGGTTGCTTCTTCGAACTCCAAGTGAAGCCCGTATTTCCGAGGAAAAATACAAATCCAGTAGTAATTTTCCTTTCATCTAAATCTCCGGCCCAATCACTATCACTATATCCAACGAGTTTGTACTTGTATGATGATGAGTAAAATAAACCGAAATCAAGTGTACCTTTTAAGTAGCGCAGAATTCTCTTGGCAGTCTTCATATGGGTAACCGTAGGTGCTTCCATGTAGCTACTGATTATATCTACTCCGTAGAGCATATATGGCCTTGTACAAGTTAAGTATCTCAAACTTCCATCAAGGCTCTTGTAAATAGTCGGATTGACCTTCTCGCCTCCATCGATCTTTGATAGCTTGATTCCGCATTCCACTGGAGTAATTGCCGGATTACACTCCTCCATTTTAAATCTCTTAAGGATTTCCTTCGCATATCCTTATTGAGATATAAAAATTCCATTTTTCCGTTGGTTTACTTCGAGCCCAAGATAGTATGACATAAGACCGATGTTCGTCATCTCAAATTATCTCGTCATTGCTTTCTTGAATTCTTCGAACATTATTGGATTATTGCCGGTAAAGATCAAATCATCCACACATAGGCAGACGAGCAACATATCTTCTTTTTCATTCACCTTCACATAGAGAGCATGTTCATGCGGGCATTTCCTAAAATTATTTTCTTTGAAGTACTTGTCGATTTTGCTGTACCATGCTCGTGGTGCTTGTTTTAGGCCGTATAAAGCCTTTTTAATTCAGGACTTTATTTTCTTGTCCTTTTACTTCGTACCCTGGCGGCTGCTCGACATATACCGTCTCTTCAAGATGCCCATTTAGAAAGGCTGACTTGACGTCCATTTGATGGACTTTCCATCTATTTTGGGAAGCTAGAGAGATAATTATTCTTATAGTTTCAAGACGAGCGACATGAGAAAACACCTTATCATAGTCGATGCCCTCTCTTTGGTTGTATCCTTTTACTACCAATCTTGCCTTGTATCTTTCAACCTCCCCTTTAGCGTTTTTCTTGGCTTTGTACACCCACTTTACTCCAATTGCTCTTTGTCCTTTCGGAAGTGTTACAAGCTCCCAGGTGCTATTCTTCTCAATAGCCTTAATTTCTTCATTCATCGCCTTTCTCCATTTTTCACTTTCCACGGCTTCGTCAAAAGTTATTGGTTCATTATCTGCAAAGAGACAAAAGAGAGATATATTGTCTCTGTAGATATCATTTAAACTCCTCGTCCGTATGGGCCTTTCGCTTGAGCTTTCATCTGCTGATGATGGATCATTCTGGTGCAACGCTGAAGGAGATGGAGGTGGTGTATTATCTGGAGATTCTGGTACCGGTGGTTGTTGTTCTTCTTTTTCTACGATAGGGAGAAAATTGTAATCCTTTTCTTGAACACCGACATCCCAGATGCCTTCTTCATCGAACTCCACATCTCTGATTGTGATGACCTTTCTATTGATTGGATCGTACAACTTGTATCTCTTGGATCGAGAGTCATAATCGATAAATATATACTTGGCACTCCTGTCATCCAGCTTCGTTCTCAGCTGACTCGGCACATGAGCATATGTGATACTTCCGAATACTCGTAAGTATGAGACGACGGGTTTCACTCTTCTCCATGCTTCTAAAAGATTCATGTTCCACACGTTTTTTGTGGGATATCGGTTTATCAGGTAAGCCGCACAGTCAACCGCTTCATCCCAAAACTCCCTGGGCATTCTCTTCGTCTTCAACATACTCCGGGCCATATTTAGAATTGTCCTGTTTCTCCTTTCGGCAACTCCATTTTGTCGAGGTGTATATGGAACCGTAAGAGGCCGAAGGATTCCGTTGTCTTCACAGTAAGACTCGAACTCCTTCGAGGTAAATTCACCTCCTCTTTATGATCTCATAGCCACAATTTCGAAGCCGCTTTCTTTCTCCACAAGGGATTTAAATTTCTTGAAATTGGAGAAAATCTCTGATTTTTGTTTCAAGAAATAAACCCATGTTTTTCGACTAAAATCGTAGACGAATATGAGGAAATAGTTATTTCCACAATACGATCTTGGCTTTATTGGTCCACAAACGTCTGTGTGAACTAACTCCAGTGGCTTTGTGGCTCTCGTCAGTGTTTCCTTAGGAAAACTTTTTCTGAAATCTTTTCCAAGTAAACATCCTTCGCACAATTGATCCGGGTGGTCTATTCTTGGAAAACCTCAAACCATATTTTGTTGGACAATAACTTTAATCCTCCAAAATTTAGATGTCCATATCTAAGATGCCAGAGCCATGACGAGAGTTTCACACAAACGGTCAGACATCTCGCGATGTCATTTTAAAGTTCAGATAGAACATCCTATTTCCCGTCATTGGCACTTTGGCAATTAGTTTTCCTCTCCCATCTCTTATGAAAAGACTAAGGTTTTCCATGTTCATCCTATAGCCCTTTGCTAAGAGTTTTCCCAAACTTAATATATTCATTTTTACGTTGGGGACATAATAAACATTAGAAATAAATTGATGGTTTCCATTTTTGAATCGAATCAAAATTTTTCCAAGACCACTCACCGGAGTTTTCGCTCCATTTCCGAACGTCACGTTGCCGGAAACTGATTCATCAAGATCCACGAATTTCTCCTTTGTGCTGCATATATGGTTGCTTGCTCCCGTATCAAGCACCCATGTACAGTTTTCATCATTGTCACCTCCTTTGCATGCCACCAACAAGGTATGGTCTTCTTGATTTACTTTACTAGCGTAGTTTGCTCCCTCCTCGACATTATTTGAAGAAGATCGACAGTCCGAAGCATAATGACCAAGCTTATGACAATTATAGCATTCGATTTGAGATTTGTCATACCTTGGCCTATTATTGTTGCGCCATGAATTGTTCCTCTACCACGACCTATTGTGGAGCTTGACCTCTGGCCTCTCTGATCATTGTTATTTTGTTTGCCTCTTCCTCTTCCGCCGTAGTAGCCGCGTCCTCTTCCTCTAGCATTACTACTAGAGCTCTCTCCTTTGTCTTTTAAAGTAAGCTTAGCTTGTAGAACTTGTTCTACCACTCCCTCTTTACTTCTCTTTCTCATTCTTTCTTCATGGGCTTGAAGAGATCCCATGAGCTCATCCACGGTCATGGATTCAACGTATTTGGACTCCTCGATTGCTACGACGATATAGTCGAATTCTGGAACAAGTGACCGTAGTATTTTTTCGATCACACGACTATCACCCATGACCTCGCCATTTTTTCTTAGTTGATTAACAACAACTAAAACTCTTGAAAAATAATCCGATATTAATTCGGACTCTTTCATGGAGAGAGATTCGAACTCACCTCTTTGAGTTTGCAACCGCACCTTCTTTACTTTGTCCACGCCTTTGAATGAATTTTACAAAATCTCCCATGCTTGCTTTGCATTAACAGCTCCCGATATCTTCTCGAACGACGACTCATCCATTCCTTGATAGATGAGGTAAATAGCCTTCTTGTCTCTCTTTCTTGAAATGCGCAACACATCTTTTTCATTTTGCGGAAGCGTCGCTTCATCCTCCGATTCAACATAACCTTTATCTACTATCTCCCAAGCATCTTGCGAACCTAGTAACGCCTTCATTTGGATGCTCCAATTTTCATAGTTATCTTTAGTGAGTTTAGGGACGTGAAAAGGAAACATTTCACTAGCCATTAGAATCTTATAGCTCTGATACCACTTTGTTGGAAATGATTTTGGAGTTAATGGGCTAAATGGGTATTGAAAATGATTTGAGAATGGGCTCACAAACACTCAACTTTGGTTTAAGAGAAGTGAAATTTTATTGCTCTCAAAAACTTTGTTTGGTGGTACAAGACCTTACTTCTTACACACACTCCCTTTAATTCTCACCTTACCACTAACTTTGGTTTTCACCCAATTACATCTTCCCCATGATGTCTATTGCCCTATTTATAGGAGCTCTTAACCAACTCTTCACTACCCTAGTTTGGTCTAGAATATTCATGACTCATTCACTTTACAACTAACTAGAATATTCTAGATAACTTGGGCTCTAATAGCCATGAAGTCTCTAGATGGGCTAGAGTATTATGGACTAATCTACAATAGACTAGTTAGGCCTAGATAATTCTAGACACTTCTAAACTAAAATCAAGTTTACATTTTTAACAATTTCTCCGTCACCTTCATCGTAGATGCAAGATCTGTAACAAAGTAAATGGATGTGAAATTTTATTTATTAACTTCAGAAAAATGGTACCGACAAAAAATAAATTATAAAAGTTTTAGTTGGATTATATATTTACCTGGAGCAACATATCCATAGGTTCCTGCAACGATGGTCCAATTCGTTGAATCCGTCTTCAAAATCCTTGGCGTACCAAAATCAGAAACTCGGGCTTCCCATTCAGAGTCCACCAAAATATTGTTGCTAGTTATATCCCTGTGAACTATTGTTGAATGCAATCATGGTGCATGTAAGCAAGTGCCTCAGCTGTTCCCTTGATGAACCTTACCCTCTCTATCCAGTCGAACTCCATTGCTTGTTCCCCATCACATAAAACATTTTTCAGACTTCCCCTTTCTATGAACTCATAAACCAAAAATGAGATTTGCATTTCAGGATAAAATCGGAAACCGAAAAGCTTGACAATATTCCGATGTCGGATTTCTGTCAGTGCATGAACTTCACTTTAAAATGACTTGTGATCCAATATCTCGGAATCTTCATCCAAAGAATGAAATTTCTTCACAGCAACAATCTGACTTGTTGACAGTTCCGCTTTATACAAACTCCCATATCCTCCCGTACCAATGCAATATTTAGTATCAAAATTCTCGGTTGCTTCAATAATGTCTTCAAACACTATTTTTCCATCGTAATTCGATATTGAAAATAAATTTCCACCGATATTGGTTGTTGTAGCTTGTTCTGTAGGCCTGGAGTTTGTTATTGATCTTTGTAGATGAAACAAAATGGCAAAAAGTATGAATAAAAGAAACAACGAATCAATCAATGGAAGTAGGATTATTAGCAAAAGTTTGTTATTATTGGCCTCTTTTCTTCCGATCACAACTGAGGAGTTACATGGATTTATACCTCTAAAATTAATACCACTTAACCCTTGGTTGTCCCTTAGTGCATCAATTGGAGCATCCACAAAGGCCTTGGTATTTGGAATAGGACCGCTCAACTCATTGTACAATGATCAAGCTGAGCATTTGATCAAATGAAGATGGAATTGAGCCGAAAAGCTTGTTGTGGGATAAATTTAACCTTTCCAACTTGTTTAATCTACCAAGAGCTGATGGTATCTCTCCATTCAAATCATTATAACTAAGATCTAACAAAAACTGTAACGAATCCAAGTTTCCGATCTGAGGTGGGATGCTTCCATTAAAATTGTTTGTACCCAAATATAAAGATAATAACGTTTTACATTCCCCTAGTTGTTTTGGTATTGACCCAATGAGTTTATTTTTCAATAGATCGAGATATTGAAGGTTGGAAAATTTTCCAATTTCAGAAGACAACCTACCGGAGAGCTGGTTATTACTCAAATCTAAATGAATTAGTGAAGACATATTCGACAACTCCGTACGAATTTCTCCTACTAAGTTATTTGAATCAAGATAAAGTTCCTTTAAAATCATCAAGTTTCCCAAATCTGATGGTATTGTACCAGTTATATAAGATACCTAATGACCTTAGTTTTCCAATATCTTTAGGGATGTCACCAGTAAGTTGATTTGCATGAACTGATAAAAATGTGAGGTTGGTCATGTGGCATATAGAAGTAGGGATGAGACCAATGAGATTATTTCCACACACATGAAAGGTAGTAAGAGATCGTAGCCTTCCTATATCTTGAGGAATGATGGCTGAAATTTCGTTATCAGATAAGGCAAGAGTGTTCAAGCTAGTTAAATTAGTTAGAGAAGTGGGGATTGAACCAGTGAGATAGTTTTCGTACAAATCTAAGATGGTAAGAGAACTTAATCTTCCGATATCTCGAGGTATGATGCTAGAAAGTTGATTATTATTTAGTCGAAGAAATGCTAGACTAGTCAAATTGGTCAATGAAGTTGGGATTGAACCATTGACATTGTTGTTGGACAAAGAAAAGAGGGTAAGAGAAGTCAGTTTGCCAATTTCTCGAGGGATGGATCCACTGATTTGATTTCGAGAAAGTCTTAAAATTTTCACACTCGTGAGAGAACCTATTGCTGGCGGAATAGTTCCAGAAATTTTATTCAAGGAAAGATCAAGGTGGACGAGGGTTGAAAGATAAATGATTTGGGAGGGAATTTTTCCAAAAAGTTCATTCCGGCTCAAGTCAAGACTAACAAGGTTTGAAAATATGAGAAATTGAAATTATTGAGCGTACCTTGCAAACCAAAACCTGTTACATTCAGTTCAGCAACATTTCCCTCGTTGTTACAAGTGATCCCATACCACTTGCATGGACTCGTTGTACTCACAGTAGAATTCATCTTCCATGAAGATATGCGAGAATGATTTTTGTTGACAAGTGTAGATTTCCATTTCAAAATAGCATCTACTTCTTGTTCAACAGTTACTAGTTGTAAATGTTGTTTTGTATTATTGGAAGCAAAAGAAGAACCGTATGCAAAATTAAGAACACCGTGAGATGAAACCAATAATAGTGCCAAGACTAGTAAACTATCAGAGGAAGCTTTTTTTCATTGCGACATATTGAAAGAAGAAGAGCTTTACTTTGTGGCTGATATGGTCAGCTAATTAAGCATAGGGGGGTTCTTATAATAAAATCTTGTTTTATTTTATTTGGAAGACTTCAGGTGGATATTTTTTGTATATAGTCTACAGACACACACGATAGGGCTTTGTGTGGTTGAGTGTAAATTTCATCCCAACTTATAAGAAGGGCAATAATTGTAAGAAGTGCAATATAACCATCTCCACAACTATAGCCGCCAATGAATGGATTGAAGATAAAACCTCGACAAAGAATGTACTACAATTAAGATTTGTCGGTTGATAACTACGACCTATAAGATTCAAACCTGAAATCTATCACACCTCTGACTATCAGAGAAATACATACAAATCTGATTCCCATAAACATGTATTTAGCATAAATTCATTTAAGTTATTTTCCAAGTGATCATGACTAGAAGTAATTTATATATCTATCGTGATGATATTTCAATTTACCATTCGTATGATACTAGTTCTCAGTTCTCTATACTAGATAGATAGTAAGAGTTGATGCACCATTAATGCTAAGCGTTTAACCTTAATTCACCATTAAGACTTGCGTGAATTATAATTGAAGTTGTCTTTGCCATCGTTTTCGACTTTTTGTACAAAGGAAGTTTTTTTTCAAAATTATTTAATGAGGGTGGAAGACACAGTACTGCTGAATATATATCTTGCCATAGAGTGCTTTGTATGATGAGTCCATCGACAGCTGACGTGAATGATTATGGCAGGTAGTATCGTAATGTAGAGGATGCTTTGCTGGATACAAATTCCCCATTGCTAATATCCCCATATTAACCACGAAGAATCACCATAATAAATTCTAAAATAGATTTATTTACTTTTAGACATGGAATTTGTCCACCTAGCATTTTACTCACGAGATCTCACCCAAGAGGATATTCACAAGGTATCATAATGCGTGCCACACAGAAGCCTCTACAAGTTCGTTTTTGGCGGTGAAACCCGTCTGAAGAAAGCCCTCGCACTGGTAAACAAGCTTGCACTGGAAAAGCTCGTTGAGGTCATCAGGTTTGCGAGGAGAAGAGGGATTTGATTTTAGCTGGAAGGGATCGCGACAGACATTTGGAAGGTATGTTTGAAGAAACGACTGAAGTTCAAGCCCTTGTGGGGTAGTTGTTGCTGCAAATGCACCTGGTGTTGCTGCTCCTGATGCTGGTCATTTTCACAGTCTCCATAATATTTATTGCACTTATTTCCAGTAAGGGTAATATATTCATTTTCGCAGTCTGTAATATTTACCTTACTTAATTTCGATGTCGGGTCATTTTCATTCTCTCCATAATATTTATTGCACTTATTTCCAGTAAGGGTAATATGGTATGTAATATTTACTTTACTTATTTCCAATAAAGGTAGTCTGGTTATTTTCGTAGTCTCCATAATATTTTCTTGTACTTATTTCCAGTAAGAGTAATATGGTTGTTTTCACAGTTTGTAATATTTACTTTAGTTATTTCTGATAAGGGTAGTCTGATCATTTTTATAGTTTCCAGAATCTTTATTGCACTTATTTACAATAAGGGTAATATGGTCATTTTCACAGTCTGTAATATATACTTTATTTATTTCCGATAAGAGTAGTCTGGTCATTTTCATAGTCTCCATAATATTTATTTCACTTATTTCCAATAAGGGTAATATGGTCATTTTCACAGTCTGTAATATTTATTTTACTGATTTTCGATAAGGGTAGTATGGCATTTTCACTGTGTCCATAATATTTATTGCATTTATTTCCAGTAAAGGTTATATGGTCATCTTCACAGTCTGTAATATTTACTTTACTTATTTCCGATAAGGGTAGTCTGGTCATTTTCACAGTTTCCAGAATATTCACAGCATTTATTTCCGGTAAGTTTAATTTGTCATTTTCATAGTTTTCAGAATTTTTGTTGCACTTATTCTGATAAGGGTAGTCTGGTCATTTTCACAATCTTCGAAATAAGTACATATTTTGTAAACTTGCTGAGATATCCAACGTACAATTTAGGTGCTATATTTGTATAGAAGATGACATATTGATGTATAAATTTGATCTCTTGTCCGGTTTTTCTTATCAAAAAAGTCGACGTATACCTAATGGATAAATTTGATCTTTGATTTGCATTACAACTCACGAATCAATGCATAGAACTCCTACAAGATAACCTGCTTGGAAGATAAAGGGACCAAATCAGCCAACACAATTTTGTATACTTGTATTCATTGAAGCGTCCAGCTATAACCTAACTCCATCTTTAGAAGTACAGCCAGGTATGGGGAATTATATCATCACATAGTCTTCTCCATATACTTTGGCCCTTTCCATAGGTGCACAAGAATTTGACACATCAAAGATACATACACCAGTAAGTTAAAATGTTTCATCACTATCTATACTTGTTCTTTATCAGAAATTTTCAAAAAGACATCTAGTTGACATCGTTAAAAATTAAAAGTCGAGTTTCCGAGTGAACAAATTTTGTAAATGTACAATGTATGTGCAGTTCTTCATTCTACTACTTGGAATTCTTTCATGCTCTTGGATTTATATGCTTCAGCAGCTGGTGAAAGTAATTGATCAAAATAAAAAAAGATTTTTACTAAGTAATCATATTTAACGAGGATAAGTAAGTTTACAGGTAGTCTTTTTTAAACGATGATCCGAATAAACTCTTATCAAGATAAAAAAAAACCAGCCTAACCAACCATGCATAGGGCACATGTTAACGAAAGGCTCTGATTCTTTTAATGCAGTGCAAATAGGGTATCCAAACACCCGTCCTATCAAGTGATCTATGTTTCTGTTTAGGAAACATAACTAAAAACTTTCATTGATTTCAAATATAGAACTAGATATGTGGAGTTTATATATTTTTTCCTCAAATTTTTGGAAAAAAAGGTCCTAATATGGTTCTAATTCGGACTTCCAAAAAAGTCCCAAGTCTTTAGATGTCGTGGCCTACTATTCTTGTTCCTGGTTTGGTTTCTATAACTCGGCTATAGCCTACGTATAAATATTAATCGTATTCCCTGAATGGGTACTTAAGTTCACATAAACGAGTAATCATATAGAATCTTAAAAACCCCTCTTTGATCATCTTAATTAATTCTTCTCCTTTTTCAGAATTATCTGATCAATGGGTAAACATCCATGCATCGCTTGGGCTCCAATTCTATGGGGTAAGTGTCGTGTTTTATTTACGAGAAATAATAAGAAATCCAAGTTATCAAAAGTTGACGATGAATCTGTTCACGAGGGACATCCTATCCCTGATCTTCCTTTTCATATCATCACCAACATACTCCTTAGACTTCCCGCAAAGTCCCTCTTCCAGTTGATGCACCATACTAGCTCAACTGACTTGTTATATGATTTAACCACGGATCCGTACTTTATGCGTGCACACCTAGACCAAGCCCTAGCTACTCCAACCATTGTTGTGTGATCTCTTTCGCAACCCATTGACAATTGCATAGAGCTTTTTCTTTTTGATGATAAAGCTGAGTACGTTGAGGCTACAAGCTTCGATCTTAGTTCATATGGCGAGGAACGCCCAACTGATCTCTGGGGTTCATATGATGGGTTTCTTTTATTCACAAGCCAAGCCAGGCATTTATGGCAATTCTGTATTTGGAACCCGATCACAAAAGAACAAGTAACCGTCACCTCGCCAAGTCGTCTTTTATCTGTCTGTGGATTTTACTTCCATCCATGTAAAAAGGAGTACGAAGTAGTTGTATGTCGCTATACTGCACGAAAATTCGACTTTCAGATTCTTAATTTAAGAACTAAGCATAGAAGAAGTGTTGGTAGCGGCTCTTACCCTCCAAGTACAAAAAGACCGCCTGTATTTATCAACGAGACGTTTTACTGGATGGTGGATTGGTTAGCTTATTTCATCTGGAACAACTGTGTTCTCCCTAGCCTATCAGACGCAATATTATCATTCAATATTGAAACCGAGGAGTTTAGTACCATGGAATCTGCTGTCCCATGTAATTATACTCCAACGCAAGAAAGATACCCATGAAATGAGTTTCAACTTTTCGATTTGGAAGGCGAATTGAGCCTATTCGATCCTTCATCAAGAACTGAAGTGGTCATATGGGTGTTTAACAACAATACCAAACGTTGGGATAAGAAACACTCAGTGATTAGTCCATATCACGAGGAAAAGTGGTATTTCTACTTGTACTTCACCGAATTTGAATACATCAAGATGAAAGGAGAATTCATAGCATATCACTGCTGGGGTACAAGAAAACCATATATTTACAATGTAAGTTCTGGAACTTGGAAGCTGTTTGAAATTAAGGGATTTGAAAGATATTGCACCACAACAATTCATACTCAAAGTCTTGTCTCTTTGGATGCTGCAGATTCAGTTATACCACTAGAAAATATTGATGTATAAATTTGATCTCTTGTCTGGTTTTTTCTTTCTTATCAAATGAATCTACATACCTAATGGCTTTTATCTTAGAATTTAGTTGATTTATATTTTATACACGTCTTTATTAGCATTACAAAAAAGTAAATAACAAAAGAATATAAAACAAAATAAAACCTTTGACATTGGGAGGATTGGACCAACTCAGCCATATCAACATTGTTGGGATGGAAGGCAGATAAGTAATAACGAAATAAATTAAGATAGATGTTAAAACTACACATAGAAAATTATTTTCCCTAAAAAGGTTTGTTTGGACGAAGGAAACCTTATTTTGTGGGATCACAAAATTGACTAAAAAATTCATATATTATTTTTGGTGTGTCAAATAGACATGTAAAAAAAAGATACTCTTCTAATATTTTAGGATTTAAAAGATACTGTTTTAATATTCTATTTGGTTATTTTGCCCAGAAAAATTTATAACAACGGACTAAAGCGCCCTCTCCATATATTTATTAGAATTTAACTAACGTGTTCTATATTTCTATTGCATTCACAGGTCTACTGGTCAGTTCCTTACAGTGCTCGGAGACTTGTACGATCCATGAACATATAATTCATAAAGCATTAGGAAATTCCCTAAGTACTACTAGCTATAGAAAAAAGGAAAATGATTTGTGAATATAAGACGTGTCAATTAGTTGATAGATGCTAACTAACTAATGCATGTCAGCCACAATACTACAGTAATGATTGTACTTGGGAAAAATAAAATAGTGTGTAATATTATTTGAATAAAGTAAAAGAAGAGTTGGTAGCTGTTGGGCGTTTTTTTTTGAGGTGAAAAATTAGGATAAAGATCCGCTAAACGTGTAGTTCGCGACATTGAATCAAGTACGATCCGAAAATTTCATACTCAATTAGTAAGTTAATTAAGTTACTGAGGTGCAGATGATATTCAATGGGATTGACACAAGTTTTCTTTATAAAATCAAGTACACCGTATACTAAACCTTGAAATTTATCCTAGTTTAAACTTGATGAAACCAATTTTATCCTTGTATAAACATGGATGGAACCATGCACATCACAAATTAAACCCGGATGAAACTAGCTTCACTTTAGCTTTAAAATAGATGAATACAAATTTCAACCGAATATAAAACAGGATGAAATTAGTTTCATGCCAGTTAAATATGAATAAAAACAAATTTATGGAAATCTAAAACAAGATGATACCGGTTTCACCCTAGCAATTTTTGAATAATTTATTTTTTCTCATTTTATTCAGGATGCATCCAGTTTCATCCTACCTATTTTTTGAATAATTTCTTATATCTTAGTTTAAGTCAGAATCCAACCAGTCTCATCGCAGCAAAAAAAATTTGATTTTTTTTCGAATTTAGTAGATATGTTCATACCCTTTCTAAAATTATAAGTTTCATTAAAATACGACTTATATTCATAAGTTGTGGATTTTTTCGTGATTAATTTTAAATTGATAAGAAAAAAAAAAGTAAACTGGAGAGAGAAATGGATAAAAAGAAGAAAAAAAAAGAGGGGAAGGGTATACGTGTCTGTGAGATATAGTTTTCATTTTACCCAACCATAATTTTACTTGTCTTTTACAACCGCACCTTATGTTCTTTTGGGCATTTGACCCATTTTCTCTTCCGGGATACCTCTCTCCCCCTCATTCTAATCACTGCATTTGTACCAATAGACACATTTTTGTGTCCGATTTGTCTCGATTCTATATATTGTTAGGGCTCATTTTTGTACTTATTATGGTGTTTTTTGTGTGTGTTATTTTTGGCCAATAAACATTTTGGAAAAAATCGATTCGAAAATTTGTTAAAGGAATCATGGGGATTTACTAAAGGCACCCATAATTTGGATAAGGGGCACCTCAATCAATAAGAGGCACCCAAGCTATTAAAGGCACCCGAGGTTTGGTTCAGGACACTTCATCTTCAATATTTGAATTCTGGTTTTTGGCGAGAAATAAAAAACAAAATTAGGTTTCGATTTTTGGACATCTTTTGGACTGATTCAATCCCTTGGTTTGGTACAGGTGAACTCTAGTTAACTAAACAGACCTGGTATATGAGTTTGATTCGACTAAATTTGAGCAGATAGTTGGGTATTTGAAGAAACATAGTCTCGGTTTTGCTTCTCTCCTTCCCGTGTTTCTATACGCTTGGCCTGTATTCATACAAGTCCTGACTCAATCTTTAATGAGTTTGCAACGAGTTGGAGTGTGTAAGCATTAGGTGGCAAAGTGAAGGATGAAAGAAAAGGAAGATTTCACGTAAAAGCGGGAAGAAATTCATGTATCCTGCATGAAGAGTAAAAGAAAATATTTTCATTGATTGTTGCGATATTTTGAAATACCTCGCGGTGTGGTAGTTCTGATTGAGATTGATAAGTTTATTTATCCAGTGGATTTCGTTGTTATAGATACTCAGCCTGTTCAGGACTCTAGTGCACAAATACTAGTGATTTTAGGTCGCTCATTCTTAGTGACAACTAACGCTATCATCAACTGTAGGACCGGACTTATGAACATATCATTTGGTAATATTACCACTGAAATAAATGTATTTAATGTTACCAAACAACAGTCTGATGATTTAGAGGAATTGAATATGACTAACCCTTTAGTTCAGGATCTAGTTCAGGATAATTGGGATGAAACTTTATTTGGCGATTCTCGAGATGAATTTGATGAGACAATTATCTTAGGTCAGATATATGACCAGACTTAAGAACTAGAAGAAGCTCTCGGATATTTTAAAGACTCTATAGACCCGTAAATTCAAGCCATAGTTAAAGGTCTTACGGTGAGTAATGATTACCCTAAGTTTGGTGGTTGTGATGGTTCAAATGATTGTCAAGTATCCCCATTAGAAGTCACTAACTTGGGACTCGAGATTTGTGCCTCTAAGGTATTACTTGAGTTTCTTCAAAAGGCAAAACTTAAAAAAAAAACAAAAGTGAGTCTACATTATATGTATAAACAAAAGGTACGTCTATTTTCATTGTTGCTTTATATGTTGATGATCTTATTTTTATGGGTAATGATGCTCATATGATTGATAAATTCAAGAGAGATGATGAAACATGATATGAGTGACATGGGTTTGCTCAAGTACTTCCTTGGTACTGAAGTTCATCAAAATGAAGATGGAGTGTTCATTTCTCAAAGCATGTATGCCCAAAAGGTATTGAAGAAATTTGGTATGCTTGGTTGTAATCCCACATCAACACCACTTATAGTGAATGAGAAACTAAGAAAGATGATGGTGAGAGAAAAGTTGATGAGACTTACTATAGAGGTCTCATTGGAATCTTATATTGTACCTTACACATACAATACCCGACATCATGTTTGCTTTAAGCATGTTTTCTATGTTCATGAGTTCACCTAGTCATCTACATCTTGGCGCGACAAAGAGATTGTTCAGGTATATACAAAAAACAATGAATTTTGAATCATGTATTCAAGAAAATTGGATGTCAAATTAGTTGGCTATTGTGATAGCGACTTTGGAGGATATATTGATGACATGAAGAGTACATCGGGGTATGATTTTTCTCTTGGTTAGTGTATATTTTCTTGGGCATCAAAGAAACAACCAACCGTAGCTCTATCCACTACGGAAGTGAAGTATATTTCGGCATCAATAGCTAAATCTCATGTTGCATTGCTAAGAAGAATCATGGAAGACATCCAAGATAAACAAGAAAGGTGTACCGAAATTTTTTGTGACAACAAATCGGCATTTGCTACGTCCAGAAATTCGATTGAGCATTATAGAGAAAGGCACATCAAACTCAGATATCACTTTGTTCGAGAAGCGGTTGAAGATTGTGAAATAAAACTCAAGTATTGCAAGACGGAAGACCAATTGGAAGACATATTCATCAAAGCACTTCCCAAAGACAAGTTTCAAATTTTTCGTGAGCTACTAGGAGTTGTAGAACATCACATTAAGGAGGAGATCGTTAGTTAATGTAATGTTTAAAATGTAAGATTAATTAGTAGTAAGTTAGTGAGTGTACATGAGTGTTCCACATGCTTTTGTATTAAGTTTTATGTATGCCTAGTATATACATAAAGAGAGGAAGAAAGAGAAACTAATCTAACGAAATAGAATTGAGTAGAAGAGGTAGAGATTATCCAAGAGCCTTCACCTCCATTCAACAAAATTACTTCAAATCTCTTTACAAATTCAATCATAAAACCAACAGAAAATTAAAAATTGTGTTTTAAGCAGTTCAGAGAATACCATTCGTAGACAGATTTTGTTAAAAATTTCATGGAAGGGTCTTGGGTTGAAAGTTTACGTTTTTGTTTGTGTGTTTGTGGTATAATAGTTAACATTTCAGTTGTGACTGCCATCTACATGTGTGACTCTGGAAAGGTTCCATGTCTGAGCTTCTCTAAGGATGTCACAGTCTTGTTTAATCTTTTGATGGGTTCAGCTTATCATTCTTTTGATGGATGCCATATTTTGGATGTTTATATTTTTGTACTTCAGTTAGAGGATTGGTGGTTTTTATCTATTAATTCTATTTCACCCCCATAATGTGTTTCTTTGTCATTTTTGCTTTTCTCGTGCACCTTTACGTTTCTTTTCTAGTTTAATTAGCATTCAGTGTTGTAAAACTTAGCATTTTTATTACCTATATTTTAGGGAGTTGGCGTACTTTCTAAAGATGAGCCTGTTAGGGATCCAAGTAACACAGTATTATTCAAGAATCCATTTTTAGCTAGACTGCTCGAAAATTAATTTTGAAGCTTCTCGGATAGATAAAAGAGTTTATGTTGGTTTTATATTAGTTTTTCATTGATCAAATTGGAACTTTTGCAGGAGGAAAGTCAAGATAAAAGACTTTCTATAAGAAGCTGAAGTGTATTACAATTTACAAGTAGTGTAGTGGACACGAAAGAGGTTCCGGATCTCTATTCCCAAAAATCCCTATTCTTTTATTTCACCCAATCTCCATTCGTCACCTGTCTATGTTTTTAACTAACAAAACTTTCGGTTTTGCAAAATATATTGTTGACTAATTTAACGATTTTCTGAAGAGAAAAAAAAAGGAAACAATGTAGATTTTCCTTATATCATTTTTCTACCACTAGCATACTCCCTAATATTATCGTCTTTTTTGCAGCCCATCAATTATTTATTTTTTGTTTTTGTTCATGGAGCATTAGCAGGTAACATTTCTTGCCTACAATTTTTTTGTATAATTCTTTGCTTGTGCATAATTATATTCATCATTTGTAAATGAAAAGTATAATTAATTTTTGGAATCTGGTTAAATACATTTGATTTGTATATACTTGAAGACAATCTCTACTGAATTATATTAATGTTACCCAATCTCAGTTTTTTCATTTTTATTTTTTATAGACAATCTATGAAGATGAATATGGGAAATTGGATCACACATAGGTCTACATTGGATTTTGACAGCAGTATAAATCTAAAGTTTCCTACACAATAGAAAACCTATGATGAAATGACTAGTCCTGTCAATTTTATTTACCGTCTCAATCTAGTTTACTCTAAAATTCGTAAGGAACAAGTTCCAATAATCGGGATGGAATTTGAAACTGAAGAGGAAACTGCAGAAAATAATGTATTATAACATCGGCGTTATGTGATATTAACATCCCAAGAACCAATCTCAGATATGATATGATGTTTAATAAGTGAGCAATCTTTTTTTTTGATCGGAAGAGAAGTTTGTACATTTAAATCTACTAGTGGTAGAATAAAATGAAAAGAAGAAAAAAAATAGCAAAACAAAATTACAAAAAAATTGAATTCCAGTTACACATAATTGTGTTCGAAAAGTGCAAATGAACTCGATGCCCTGCTGCTGCCTCCCAAGCCAAAACAGAAGACTTAGCATCATATATAAGATCATCATCTGTTTTGTAAAGATAATGTTCTTCAAATATTCTACAGTTCCTTTCTTTCCAAATGGTGCTCACAATAGCCGACGGAATTAAACCCCAGACGTAGTTTCCAGAGCTTGAAAAATGACTAGGATGCCAAAATTCAGCTAGAGTTCTTATGGAGTTAGGCACTACCCAAACCAAACCTGTACTAGGAATGAGACCCGACCGAATCTTGTATGCGATCTTACAATGTAGAAAAAGATGATCTTGTGACTCAAGACCTATTCCATATAAAAGATTGTTGGCAAACTTCTAGACATTTATGCTTGTTAATTGTGTTTGAGCCTGGAAAAGTCCACCCTTTGCATGATTTGGGCTTTTGTCTGATGTAATCATAATTCGGTATAGTAGTCGTTGGTTAGGATCACGTTATATATGACTGTTATCACCATTGCTACATATTGTGGTTGTGACAGATAAGAGAATGCTCAAACAAACAAAATAACAAAACAAAAAAAACCTTGTATTCAAAAAAACAAACTCTCGATCAGTTGTAACCTTAAACTCCTGTAAAAGGATAATCCTTGAGTTCATATAGAAGTGAAGTGGACGAAGTCCATGCTTCATCTTTTGTTGGAATGATGTTTATCCATATTCCAACAAAAAAAAATAAAAATATAATTCTATCAATAGATGAATGTGGTACCAGGGAGTATGCTAGGGGTAGAAAATGATATAAGGGAAATCTGAGTTGTTTCCTTTTTTTCCTCTTCAGTAAATCTTTAATAGTAAACAATATATTTTGCAAAACCGTAAGTTTTTAAGTTAAAAATTTAGACACATGTCGATTGGAGACTGGGTGGAACAGCGGAATAGAGAGATTTCGTAATAGAGGATCCGGAGCCCACAAAAAGATGCCTCTGCGAAGGAGATGGCAGAGGCGTCATGCACTTTTTTAGTGGGTATGTTCCTAATTTTTTTGGTTAACTATTTCTATTCAATTGAAGATGGAAAGAAAGAAAAATTGTTTTCTTGGTTATGCATATATGATTTGAAAAAGGTATATACAAAAATATATCACCTACTGTGATATAAAATGTATATCTTCGATTCAATGACGTAGATGAGACTTTGTTATTATGTTTTAGCAGTCTATATCTCGTTTCATTCACATACTCGGCCTTTTAATATAGAGGCACATCTTCGATAGGATAAACATGCCAAAGTCCCAGAAGAGTTAATCTGGATTCTGAACGACAAGGAAATGGAAAATTTTTCTCTTATCCTCTGTCGAGAGAATCCTTACTATTGGCTGAATTGCAGAATCCTCACTTGTTTCCTCGTCTACTTTTTCATGTCCAAACTATAAAATTGTTGCACTTACATGTGTGATCAACTTGCCAGTTGTATATGCTTGTAGGCATTGTAAGGATCACCAATCAAAATGTTAGTTTAGTTGGGCATAAGATTTTCAGAGAAGAGTTATGGAGCATAATTAACCTTAATTTCTTGAATTTTATTTCTTGTTTTTTTGCAGAATAACTTAGTTATCGCTTTGTACCTTATTCTGAAGAGAAAGTTGATCCTGAAACATACCCACAAACACAGTCTTAGACTTTAGAGGCCTCGAGCTAATACTTGCCGACCGCCAATCTTATTTGGACTAGGACATAAAACCTTTTCTTGGGGCTTCAGCAGTTAATATAATGAGATCTCACATGAAGTTTGCTAAGACAAAATGAGGTCTTTTTGTGTTTATTTCAAGGCCTTACGCGCCTCCCTAAGTAGAGGTCTTATGCATCCTCCCCCTGTTTAATAGGTCTTATCCTTCCCCGGGGTACTATTTTTGGTCGGTCGACAAAATATCAGGAGACCATTACCCTTTCAAGTAATAGTCCATTGATCTTGCCTTATCATCTTTCGCATTATTGCCTCGGCAGGATATTTCTCATGCGACGATGCGACATGCCTAGATACTCCCTTGAATAGAATCCCCATGACATTGCCGTCTTTGACATAATTCATCTCCCTAGTGGAAGGTGTCGTCCTTTATATTCCCCCTTATTTCCCCTTCAAGGAAGCTTACCCCTAACGGGTTAGGTTGGGCTCTTCCCATCCGGTGATACCAATAATAAGTTTTTTTCGTGACCTCTTATGCCTCCACCGATGTCGCTTGTGGTTACGAGATCACACCCCAATTGGGGTTTCTTGAGGATCGAGTGTATCATAGCCAGGACTTGCCAAGAATGGCTAGAAACGCTCCAGACGCCCAGGAATGCTTGGCTCAACCGTGTACCGCGCCCCCCTGATCGAGTTTGTACACTCCTTAGGAGAGAACTTATTACCCTGGGCTTGTGGCCCAAGAGTTTCTGCTGGATAAGATTTTGTTTCTCCCCGAACTATCCATGGATCAGGTTCTAGGATGGTATTGCTTTCCCCTGAGACATGCATTACTAGGTTTTCCCTAATTATGACGCGCGTTAGGTCTTATTTGTATTGCCTCGTGCATTTACGCGAACTATGATGCACGCCACAATTGGATGCCTAGCTTCCCTATTTAGGGGTTTTAACATTTATTGCCTCCTATTGAGGTCTTATCTCATAAGGTCTTATTTTTGCCTTTTACTTCTACTTGTCATTATTTTCTCTCTTATTGTTGCCTTTTTCTTCTTTGCTTTTCTTTGTGTCTCTTCTTTTCATCTATCTATTCTTGTTGTAGCGTTCTATTTCTCTTGATGTGAGTTTGTAGTTGTGAGTTTGTAGTTGTGAGTTTCTCTAGGTGCGTTTATATCGCCCTTGATTAAGAAAGTTGTAGCCTTGGTCCCTTTTCTTATTATTATGCTGCATTTTGTGTTATATGCGTAAAAGCTTTGTTTTGAGAAAAAATAATAAAATAAATAAAATGTGCAGTAGGTAGCGTTCGAGCACAGGAGCTATAGCTTGCACCTCGCCTCCTTGTCCATCTGTGTGACCTCTCGTGTGCGATAGAATGAAACGATGCTGTAACTTTATCCATATCTTCGTCACAATGTTGTAACTTTATCCATATCTTCTCCCTTGGTAGTTCAAAAATATGTTAAAAATATCCGTGACGGAGAATTCCATCGCGTAATACCAAACTCATAATGTGCGCCCTTGACCAACTGTGACAGCTTCTGCTTGGGGGTTTTACAAAAATTGGAGTGTCGACGGACTTTATCGCGTGACTTTAAAATCATTCCCTTCGCTTGGGACCGTCTGCGCCAACACTGGTTTTGAGAGAAAATACAAGGCAATCTTCTTATTCTAATTTGCGCCCATTATATTGACAAGATAATCTTCGCCTTTCTCATTGCTGGCGTATCATCGCCCTTACGTTATTCATCGATTGAAGGTTTGTCTTCGCCCTGACTAACTATCTAGATATTTCTAGGATTATCTAGATATGTGTTAAAACCTAACCAAAATCGGTGGTGGATATCCAACATAGCCATCCAACTTAATTTCCAACTACTACACCCAACTACTACAAGAAGTTCCTATTGAATGATACACTTTTAATTCAATGGAATTACAACCCATTGGTGCAACCAGAATTATCTTCCATAATTAATCTCCTCAATCGCCAAGCTCAATAAACATGCTGAGATATCCAACGTACAATTTAGGTGCTATATTTGTATAGAAGATGACATATTGATGTATAAATTTGATCTCTTGCCCAGTTTTCCTTATCAAAAGAGTCGACGTATACCTAATGGATAAATTTGATCTTTGATTTGCATTACAACACACGAATCCATGCATAAAAATCCTACAAGAAAACCTGCTTGGAAGATAAAGGGACCAAATCAGCCAACATAATTTTGTATACTTTTATTCATTGAAGCATCCAGCTATAACCTAACTCCATCTTTAGTAGTACAGCCAGGTATGGGGAATTATATCATCACATAGTCTTCTCCATATACTTTGTCCCTTTCCATAGGTGCGCAAGAAGTTGACACATCAAAGCTACGTACACCGGTAAGTTAAAATATTTCATAACTATCTATACTTGTTCTTTATCAGAAAATTTCACAAAGACATCTAGTTGACATCGTTAAAACTTAAAGGTTGAGTTACCGAGTGAACAGATTTCGTAAATATACAATGTATGTTCATTTATTCATTCTACTACTTGGAATTCTTTCATGCTCTTGGCTTTATGTGCTTCAGCAGCTGGTGACTTTTACTAAGTAATTGATCAAAAAAAAAAAAAGAGTTTTAGTAAGTAATCATATTTAACGAGGATAAGTAAGTTTGCAGGCAATCTTTTTTAAACGATGATCCAAATAAACTCTAATCAAGATAAAAAAAATGTTCTCTTGGAAAGTCTTGGAAATTCTTTTATTATGGAAAATACAAGAGTTATAATGGAGATAATTCTCCTTATTCTAAATAAGGGAATGAAAATAATATATATATTCTATTACACCCCCTTAGTCCGAACGGGAGAGGAGCAAACACCGAGACTAGACCGAAAACGAACAAATAGATGACGAGGGTGTCCCTTGGTAAAGATGTCAGCATACTGGTTTTCAGAGGGGATGTGTAGAACATGAATGTGACCAATACGAACTCGTTCACGTACAAAGTGTATATCAATTTCCGCATGTTTGGTGCGCTGATGTTGGACAGGGTCTCCAAACATATAAATCGCACTCACATTATCATAATACACATTAGTAGCACGTCGTAGAGGAATATGAATCTCTAAAAGAAGGTTGCGAAGCCAAGTAGTTTCAGAAACAACATTAGCCCCCTCCCCCCCACCCACCCACCCACCCTCGATATTCAGCTTCAGCACTGGATCGAGAAATTGTTGCCTTTTCATTTGGATGACCAAGAAATGAGATTGTCACCAATAATTTTAATTGTAAACCTGCTTATACTCCGTATGGTCCTTGTTGAAAACTCAAAAAGAATAAGGGTGATGGAGTTTCACAACTTGAATACTCACGAGTTATAGGAAGTCTGATGTATTTGATGAACTGTACTAGGCCAGACATTGCTTATCTTGTGAGTAAGTTAAGTAGGTATACTTGTAATCCAGGGAAGGAACATTTTAATGAACTTTTTAGAGTGTTGAGGTATTTGAGATACACTTTGACCATTTGTTTGAATTATGAAAGGTACCCTGCTGTCCTTGAGGGATTTTGTGATGCAAACTGGATATCAGAATCGGAGGAGTCTAAGTCTACAAGTGGATATGTTTTCATTCTAGCATGTGGGGCTGTTTCTTGTAAGAGTTCCATACAGACTTGTATATCTCTATCCACCATGGAATCCGAGTTTATTGTGTTAGATAAAGCAGAAGAGGAAGCCGCTTGGCTAAGATGCTTTTTAGAAGAAATTCCTCTCTGGCATAGGCCTGTGCCAGCTATATCTATACATTGTGATAATCAAGTTGTTATAGCTAAGGCTAAAAACAGCTACTATAATGGGAAGTCTATGCATATTCGTAGAAGACAAGATGCCCTAAAAGAACTATTCTCAAAAGGCGTTATTTCCATTGAATGGCTGAAATCCAAGGAGAATATCGCGGACCCTTTGACGAAAGGTTTGTCCAAGGAGATAGTTAGTAATGCATCGAGGGGGATTGGGCTTAGGCTCATTAAATAAACTTAGCATGAAGGATACTCAACCTTGCTGACTGGAGATCCCAAGATCAAGGTTTTGAATGAGACAACTAATTTGTGGTGGGTGAAAGTAAACACTATCAGAGAACTTCATTCTATGTCCCTTCTCTATGGTGTAGATGTGATAGTGTGACTGCATGTGAAGGATGACTTTTAACTAAGTCTTAATGAGTTTTATATTTTCAATTTAAGATTGAAGTGGGGTGTAGCAGTAAACACTCTTGATGGAACTCACCTATTTGAATGTGGAAGTGGGTCGCTTCCTATGATAATAGAGCTGATTCTCTAGAGCATTCTGAGAAACGGGATTTGTCCAGGGCAAAAAACGACACAATGGCACGAACTTAACAACACCTAGAGAGATATCACGTGTGGTTATTATCGCGGACTACATTAAATGATGGCAGTTCAAGACATCGCATTCACTGTCCATCAAGTAGTTCCGACAATTTCTCACTAAGCAAAGGTTCAATATCTCATGGACACCTCTTGCCTATAGTGGTATTTCTCGCTTTCCGTTTTCTGATTTTATCGGTATTTCATTCATGTGGGGGATTGTTGGAGAAAATGAATTTTATTGTCTTGGTGGGAATGGATCTTAGGACCTTTGAGTCTCTAAGAGCACTTACTCATTTTGTATGAGTGACTGAAATAGGATATTTAGTCCCACATTGGGTATAACTAAAGAGGAGATCCACTATATAACTACTCCTTTATGGATAGTTAGTAAAACAATGTGGGTGGAACGGATGGGACGAAAAATACTTTTTCCCACTAAGGTTTGAGCCTAGGGCTCGGGCTCGTTCTTGCGTCGTGGCATAGGTCAACTAAGCCTTACCTTTTTTGGACAAAATTCTTGTGATTTATTTCCTAAACACTTTTGGAATTAAATTATATTTTTCATTTAATGTGGGGGGAGTATGACTTGCAGAGGATTTATTCCTTTCCGTTTTTAATTTTATGTCGACATTATGGGCAGTTAATTGCGTAGCTGTTTTTTTACGTTTTGGAATAAAAATATATTCTGACTTTATTATTTTGATTCGCTTTTAATGCACATTATTCTCTACTATCTCTCTTTCCCCCTATATAAACTAGACGAGTTCTCCATTCCAATTCGTTTCCAGAAGAAGCTACTATCCTTCTTCTATTTGTCTTTCTCCCTGTGTGTGGTCTTTTAATTCATGTGCCATTGTTGTTGAGTTTGTAAGAGTGGACAAGTATTGTAGTGCTAACGATAGTTGCAACAGGCAGTTTTATCCTGGATACAAATTCATCATAGGGTATAGGCATCCCTCATTATTGAGGCGTACCGGAAAACTATCGTGTTAAGGACAACTTGATGATCAAGTTACTCTGTCCTCTGTTTGTTGTTTTCTTAAGTGTCTATTTTTTTTTAAGTTTCAGAAATTTGTTTTTTAACATCATTACTTTCAGTGTTTTGTTGTTACAGTTCCAATAATCTTAACACGATAGTTCACCTTTTTCTGTAACAATGGGAAAGAACGATGTTGAGAAGTCTGCAAAGTTTGTTGGGAAATACTTCAAAAGGTGGCAGTCGAAGATGTTGTTTTATTTGAGTTATCATGAGTTAGATCAGTATGGTTCTGCTCCGTTTGATGAAGCCATGAATGAAGATGGTAATGAAATTGAGCTTGAAGATTGGAAAGGACAGAATTATATGGCAAAAAATCATATCCTGAACTGTTTAGATGATGCTATGTATTATTTTTATAATGCTAAGGATAACTTTACTATTTTTGATTTGTGGGCTGCATTAGATGCAAAATATCAAGCCGAGACTGCATGGGGCAAGAAATTTTTGGTTGCCAAATTCTTGGATTATAAGATGTCGAATGATAAATCTGTTGGTGATCAGTTTCTAGAGCTTCAACAAATCATTAATGAAATTATTGCTGAAGGTATGGTTGTTGATGAAACTTTTCAAGTGTCTGCTGTGATTGAAAAGTTACCGTCTTCCTGGTACGAATACAAGCGACGGTTGAGGCATGAAACTGGAGAAGTCAGTATGGTTAATTTAGGTAAGAAGATTCAAGTATAAGAACTTTTATGCACCAAGGACAAGACCGTGTCTTCTGCAAGGGACATGTCAAACAAGGCTCATGTATCTGAACACAAGTCTTACTATGTTGAAAGAGGTGAGAAGAACAAACACAACTCTAAGCCTAGTTCTCACAAGAAAGGTACTTTTCATAAACCCAAATCTGGCATTAATAAAATTAAGGGCCCATGTTATGCTTGCGGTGTTGATGGTCATATGGAAGTTCATTGTAGAAACTGTAAGGACCTTAATAATAAAAAGAAAAATAATGCTAACTTAGTTGAGAACAAAAAGAACGAGTTTTCTGGTACGGTGTCTGAAGTAAATTTGGTGACCAATGTGAGAGTCTGGTGGGTAGAATCTGGAGCTACCAAGCATGCTTGTGCAAGCAGAGATATGTTCACCTCCTATAAGAAGGTAGGGGAAGGCGAGAAACTCTATATGGGTAACTCAACTGCATCAGAGGTTGCAGGAAAAGGCAAAGTTGGGTTGAAGCTCACTTCTGGCAAGACTCTCACATTGAATAAAATTCTTCATGTCCCAGACATCTGCAAAAATCTTGTTTCTTGTGGTGTTTTAGATGATAAGGGTTTTAAAATTGTAGTTGAATCAGGGAAAGTCATTGTGACTAAGGTAAAGAATTATGTAGGGCAGGGTTATAAGATTGAGGTCTCTATAAGCTTAATGTAAACTCTGCTGTAATGAATAAAAATGATTCTTCTGCTTATGTTTGTGTGTCTTTAAATGTTTGGCATGGTAGACTTGGACATGTTAATTATAAGTCAATGCATAAACTGGCTAATGTAGGCTGCATACCCAAATTTAGTTTGGAAAAGGAACACAAATGTGAAATTTGCGTAGAATCAAAGTATGCTAGAAAACCTTTTAGAAAAAATGTTCATAGAAATTCTAAATCCTTAGAATTAATTCACTCAGACCTAGTTGATATGAAATTGGTTCAAACTAGAGGTGGTAAGAAATAGTTTGTTACTTTTATAGATGATTGTACGAGGTATTGTCATATATATTTGCTTAGAGGTAAGGACGACGCCTTAGAAGCGTTTAAGATGTATAAAATAGAAGTTGAAAACCAATTGAATACTACCATTAAAAGAGTAAGGTATGACCGTGGTGGTGAGTACAAAACTCTGATAGGAAATTTTTTTGTAGAACATGACATAATACACGAGGTTACCGCTCCTTATTCACCTCAATCTAATGGTGTAGCTGAACGTAAGAACCGTACCCTTAAGGAGATGATGAATGACATGTTAATTAGTTCGGGATTACCTTCGAACTAGTGGGGGGAAGCTCTACTCTCAGCTTGCTATATCCTGAATAGAATGCCCTTTAAAGAATTAGATAAAACTCCGTATGAATTATGGAAAGGTAGACAACCGTATTTTGCATATTTCAAAGTGTGGGGGTGTTTGGCTAAGGTTTCCATACCTACACCTAAAACAACCAAGATAGGACCCAAAACTGTTGACTGTGTCATCATAGGGTATCCTGAGCATACTCCTGCATATAGATTTATGGTTGTGAGTTCTGAAAATTCTGAAATTGGTGTGAATACTATTATGGAGTCCAGGGATGTTGTGTTTTTTTAAAATGTTTTTCCATTAAAATCTGACTCTCGCAATAGAGGTGTTGATCCCCTAGATATCCCTTCAACCTGTCAGAATTTACCTTTAGAGGAAGATGAAGTAGAGATTGAGCCTAGGAGGAGTAAAAGGGCTAGAACCAAAACCTCCTTTGGATATGACTTCGTAACACTAGCCGAAACTGATACTCAGACTTATAGAGAAGCCATGAATTCTTCTGAAGCTTCATGGTGGAAAGAGTCCACGATTAGTGAAATGGAGTCCATCAAAGAAAATAATACGTGGGAGCTGGCAAATTTACCTCCAGGGTGTAAATCCATAGGATGTAAATGGTTTTTCAGGAGGAAACGTAAAATAGATGGAACTGTTGAAAAATACAAGTAGCTAAAGGCTATAAACAAAAGGAAGGTGTAGATTTCTTTGACACCTACTCACTGGTTACGAGAATTACTTCTATTAGGATGTTAATTGCTATATCTGGAGTTCATAAACTAGAGATACATCAAATGGATGTTAAGACATCTTTTCTAAATGGTGAATTAGATGAAGAAATTTACATCGAACAACCTGAGGGATTTGTAGTGAAAGGTTGTCAAAAGAAAGTTTGTAAACTGAAAGAATCTTTGTATGGATTGAAACAAGCACCTAAACAATGGTATGAAAAATTTGATCATGTAATGTTTTCTAGTGGTTTTAAAATCAATGAATCTGACAAGTGTGTTTATACTAAACTTGTGAATGATTCCCGTGTAATTGTATACTTGTATGTTGATGATATGCTTATACTTGGTACGAACATGGATGTAATTAATTCCACTAAGAGCATGCGAAATGAGAACTTTGACATGAAAGACTTAGGCCCCGCAGATGTAATCTTAGGGATGAAAATTAGAAGAAATTATAACGGTTATAGTCTTAGTCAATCTCATTATGTTGATTCTGTACTTAGAAAATTCAATCATTTTGATTGTAAACCTGCTTATACTCCGTATGATCCTTGTTGTAGACTCAAAAATAATAAGGGTAATGGAGTTTCACAACTTGAATACTCACGAGTTACAGGAAGTCTGATGTATTAGATGAACTGTACTAGGCCAGTCATTACTTATGCTGTGAGTAGGTTAAGTAGGTATACTTGTAATCCAGGGCAGGAACATTGGAATACACTTTTTAGAGTGTTGAGGTATTTGAAATACACTTTGACCTTTTTTTGAATTATGAAAGGTACCCTGCCGTCCTTGAGGGATTTTGTGATGCAAACTGGATATCAGACTCAGAGGAGTCTAAGTCTACAAGTTGATATGTTTTCATTCTAGCATGTGGGGCTGTTTCTTGGAAGAGTTCCAAACAGACTTGTATAGCTCGATCCCCATGTAATCCGAGTTTATTGCGTTAGATAAAGCAAGAGAGGAATCCGCTTGGCTAAAATGCTTTTTAAAAGACACTCCTCTCTAGCATAGGCATGTGCCAGCTCTATCTATACATTGTGATAATCAAGCTGCTATAGCTAAGGCTAAAAATAGCTACTATAATGGGAAGTCTATACATATTCGTAGAAGACATGATACCCTAAAAGAACTAATCTCAAAAGGCGTTATTTCCATTGAATGGGTGAAATCCAAGGAGAATATCGCGGACCCTTTGGCGAAAGGTTTGTCCAAGAAGATAGTTAGTAATGCATCGAGGGGGATTTGGCTTAGGCTCATTAAATAAACTTACCATGAAGGATACTCAACCTTGTTGACTGGAGATCCCAAGATCAAGGTTTTGAATGAGACAACTAATCTGTGGTGGGTAAAAGTAAACACTATCAGAGAACTTCATTCTCTGTCCCTTCCCTATGGTGTAGATGTGATAGTGTGACTGCATGTGAAGGATGACTTTTAACTAAGTCTTAATGAGTTTTATAGTTTCAATTTAAGATTGAAGTTGGGTGTACCAGTAAACACTCTTGATGGAACTCACCTATTTGAATATGGAAGTGGGTCGCTTTCTGTGAGGATAGAGCTGATTCTCTAGAGCATTCTTAGAAACGGGATTTGTCCAGGGCCAAAAAGGACACAACGGCACGAACTTAACAACACCTAGAGAGATATCACGTGTGGTTATTATCGTGGACTACATCAAATGATGGCATTTCAAGACATCGCATTCACTGTTCATCAAGTATTTCCGGCAATTTCTCACTAAGCAAAGGTTCAAGATCTCATGGACACCTCTTGCCTATAGTGGTATTTCTCGCTTTCCGTTTTCTGATTTTATCGGTATTTCATTCATGTGGGGAATTGTTGGATAAAATGAATTTTATTGTCTTGGTGGGAATGGATCTTAGGACCTTTGCGTCTCTAAGAGCACTTACTCATTTTCTATGGGTGAATGAAATAGGATCTTTAGTCCCTCATTGGGTATAACTAAAGAGGAGATCCACTATATAGGTATTCCTTTATGGATAGTTAGTAAAACAATGTGGGTGGAACGGGTGGGCCGAAAAATAATTTTTCCCAAGGTTTGAGCCTAGGGCTCGGGCTCGTTTTTGCATCGTGGCATAGGTCAACCAAGACTTACCTTTTTTGGACAAAATTCTTGTGATTTATTTCCTAAACACTTTTGGAATTAAATTAGATTTTTCATTTAATGTGGGGGGCGTTTGAGTTGCAGAGGATTTATTCCTTTTTGTTTTTAATTTTATGTCGACATTATGGGCAGTTAATTGCGTAGCTGTTTTTTTTACCGTTTTGGAATAAAAATATATTCTGACTTTATTATTTTGATTCTCTTTTAATGCACATTATTCTCTACTATCTCTCTTCTCCCCTATATAAACCAGACGAGTTCTCCATTCCAATTCGTGTCTATAAGAAGCTACTATCCTTCTTGTATTCGTCTTTCTCCCTCTGTGTGGTCTTTTAATTCCTGTGCCATTGTTGTTGAGTTCGTAAGAGTGGACAAGTATTGTAGTGCTAACGATACTTGCAACGGGCAGTTTTATCATGGATACGACTTCACCATAGGGTATAGGCATTACTCATTATTGAGGCGTACCGGTGAACTATCGTGTTAAGGACAGCTTGATGATCAAGTGAGTATGTCCTCTGTTTGTTGTTTTCTTAAGTGTCTATTTTTTTTTAAGTTTCAGAATTTTTTTTCTTAACATCATTACTTTCAGTGGTTTGTTGTCACAGCTCCAACACATCTTTAGTAGTACATCCAGGTATGGAGAATTATATCATCACATAGTCTTCTCCATATACTTTGTCCCTTTCCATAGGTGCGCAAGAAGTTGACACTGTCATATGATGGTTAAACTCCCATGGAGAGTTTCCTTTGTTTCATTCGTTATTATAAAACCAAATAATATCCATGAGTATCTCATAGTAATGAGAGAATACTACTAGGAAAGGAAATAACATAAAGAGAGAATATTATCTAAATAATATCTAATCTATTACACCCCCTTAATCGGAGCGGGAGAAGAGAAGACGCTCAGACTAGCACAGAAACGAGTAAACAGCTGTCGTGGATGGCCCTTGGTAAAAATATCAGCATATTGATTTTCCGAGGGGATGTGCAGTACATGAATATCACAAATACGAACGCGACCACGAAAAAAATGTATATCAAAATCTCCACATGTTTGGTGCGTTGATGTTGAACAGGATCACCAGACATAAAGACGACATTGACGTTATCACAGTATACAATGGTGGCACGTCGTAGAGGTAGATGAAGCTCAAGAAGTAAGTTTCGAAGCCAAGTAGTCTCTGCAACAGCATTGGCCACTCCCTGATATTCATCTTCAGCACTTGAGCGAGAGATGGTTGCATGACGCTTAGAAGACCAGGAAACTAGGTTGTCACCTAGAAAGATGCAGAATCCAGAAATGGGTCGTTGGGAATCCGGAAACTCAGCCTAATCAGCGTCAGAATAAGCAGTTAATCCAGTGAGTGTAGTAGCAGACATGATCAAGAGTACCCTGAATATAGCGAAGGATCTTCTTAAGGGCCTGCATGTGAGGCCCCCTATGGTCATTCATAAATAAACATACCTGCTGAACTGCATAAGAAATGTCCGGTCTAGTGAAAGTGAGGTACTGAAGAGCTCCGTCCAGGCTTCGGTATAAAGTAGGATCCTCGATTACTGGACCGGATGTTGCACTTAGTTTCAAATTGGTATCAACTGGTGTGGCCACAGGATTACAGTTTGTCATGGATGCACGAGCAATGATGTCCTTCGCGTAAACTGACTGATACTAGTAGAGGCCTGAAGATGAGCGGTTAACAGAAATACCCAAAAAATGATGCAACGGGCCAAGATCAGTCATGGCAAACTCTCGTTTCATCAATGTAATAAATTTTCCAAGAAGATGATCAGTATTTGCTGTTAAAATGATGTCATCAACGTATAAAAGTAAGTATGCCATCTCGGATCCGGATTGGTAGACGAAGAGAGAGGGATCACATGTACTACCCCGAAAACCACAATTGGTAATGAACTTGGCAAATCGCTGAAACCATGCACGAGGGGCCTGCTTTAGACCATAAAGTGAACGACGAAGTTGACATACATAATCAGGGTGTTCAGGATCAACAAAACCCGGAGGTTGATGCATGTAAACTGTCTTAGTCAAATCCCCGTGGAGAAACGCATTTTTGACATCTAGCTGATGTATAGGACAAGAACGAGACAAGGCAATAGTAAGAAATGTATGAATAGTCGCTGGTTTGAAAACCGGACTAAATGTTTCAAAACAATCAACGCCAATTTGTTGGGACTTACCATTTGCAACTAGGCGTGCCTTGTGACGCTGCAAGGAACCGTCAGCATGAAATTTGTGGCGAAAAAGCCACATAGAACGGATAACATGTGCATCGCATGGCCGGGGAACAAGTTCCCAAGTATTAGTTTTCAACATGGCAGTGTATTCATCTAGCATGGCTGCATTGCAGTTGCGGTCTCTAAGAGCATAAAGGTGGTAGCGAGGCAATGGAGAGATCTTATATTTGGACTGAACATGAATATTGAGTTTGTGATTAGGGCAAAAAATGCCTCTGGAGGCCCGAGTGACTGGACGAGATGGAGGAGGGATGGGTGGATCCGTATCATTGGTAGGATGGACAACAATGGGAACTGGAGAAACTGACCTAGGGGAGGCAGATGGAATGGAGATTGTAGGCTGTTCATTTGAAGCAGTAGGAGATGGACTAGTAGACGTGGTAGTGGAAGAAGTGGGAGGCACTGTAGGTCTGCGTCTGTGAGGAGGAGTATATGGAATAGGGGAAATGAGGATAGCAGACGAATGAGATGAGGGATGTACTGACGGGTAGGCAAGAGTGTCAGCAAAAGAGTGGTGGATAGGTGAGGGAGAGGGTTCTGAGTCTGTATAACCGGTGGGAGTAGGTGTTGCCAAAGGGAAAACAGTTTCGTCAAAGGTTACACGACGAGAGATAATGATTTTATGTGTGGTAAGATCGAGACAACGATAGCCACGATAATTGGAGGGAAAACCAAGAAAGACACATTTTGTAGAGTGAAGAGCAAGTTTGTGAGGTGTGGTGGAGAAAAGGTTGGGATAGCAAAGACATCCAAAAATACGAAGATGATCGTATGTAGGTTGTCGACCATAGAGAGCAAAGACAGTAGATCGAAAATGGAGAATTTTGGTAGGAAGAATGTTATGAAGATAGACCGCCATGTTAAGAGAGTTGGCCCAATATTTGGAGGGAATTGAGGCGTGAGACATAAGAGTACGAGTAATGTCGTTAACTCGACGAATGATACGCTCAGCCTTGCAATTCTTGGGGGAGGTTTGAGTACATGAGAAACGGAAGACAAATCCATTTGTACGACCAGAATTATGAAAAGAAGATTTATCAAACTCTCGACCTAAATAACACCGAAAGCTTTTGATGTCACGCTCAAATTGAGTTTTAACGAAAGAGTGGAATTCCAAGAATTTTGTGTAAACTTGAGATTTGAATTTTAAAGGATAAACCGATAGATAATTAATGAACTCATCCAATAAAATAAGATAATATCGAAAACCTGTTTCAATATGTGATGGACACGTCCATAAGTCACTGTGAATAATATCAAAAAGTGCAAAAGTATTGGAATTGGACTCAAAAAATGGTAATATAACATGTTTTTAACTTGACAAGAATGACACAGTTGAGAACATGAATTTTTATTACACGAAATAAAACTTTTGGTGCGTAAGACATCTAAGATAGCTTTGCCAGGATGACCAAGCCGGTTATGCCAAACGTCTGGCGAACAAACAGCAAGAGAGATAGGTTGAGGCAAGAGCGGAGTAGGAGGAGATACGATGGACTTGGTGATAGGATAGAGCTCTCCAGAACTGTCACATCGTAGAATAGTCTTCTTCGAGATCATATCCTTCACAGAGAAACCAGATGGGTCAAAATCAACAGACACATGATTATCAGTAGTAAACTTGCGGACAGACACTAAGTTTTTGATAATGTCAGGGACTACAAGATTAACTTTTAGATGAAGAAGACGAGAGGGAAGATGTATAAACTTGGTACCACTAGCCATAACTGGAATATTATTGCCATTGCCAACTAGAATAGAACGAAACTTGCTATAGTTGAAAACGTTATGCAGCGTACCTGGATTTGAAGTGAGATGTGAGGTAGCGCCAGTGTCCATATAAAAACCTTCATCAGGATATTGAAGACTCATGGAGCTATATGCCTATGCAATATCATCCGGTTTGAGAAATTCAGTGGTCGGAGTGAAGTAGGCTTGGCCACGACCTAATCCAGGTGACCGTGCACATTGGGAGCATTGTTGGTGTTGCTGTGGAGAGCGTGGTTGCCAAACATGGGTTGTAGGGTACGGGCATGGAGGCACAGGCCAGTAGGGAGACCATTGAGGCTGGTAGTTGGTCTGGCGGGAATAGCATGTGTAGCCTGGAGTCTGTTGGGCCGTGTGATGTATTCTGGGAGATGGCAGGAGAGGTGGTTGGGCCGTTTGGCTTTGGTTCTAGTTAACGCTGGCCGCTGGGCTTTGGTTACAGTTAATGCTGCTGCTGGAGGGTGGTCGTGGACCACGTTTGCTGTTGCTGGGAGGATTGGGCCGCTGATGTTGACGCTGCACAGGTGAGGCAGCAGCAGCCAATGCTTTCTTTGTAGGGTTTAGGGTTTGTTGAGAACGTCGTATCTCTTTCGTTCTCAGTTGAGATCTTGGAGAGTTGCTGCGCGACTGCCTTTGTTGTCTTAAAAGAGCTTCTTAAGGTGATCCCAGATTTCTTTCGCAGTTTTGCCTGATTTGAGAACGGTGAGCATTAGATCTTTGGCCATGGTAGAGAACATCCACTGGCGACAGAGTGCATCTAGCTGGTTTACGGTAGCGGTTTCGAGATCTGTTGGAGTTGTTGATCCGTCAATTAGAAATGCTAGATTATGAGCTTGGAGATGGAGTTCAAAAAGGAAGACCCATGAAGAATATTCATCCTGTTTAATGTCTAGGAGAATGGGTACAAGGGTTTTGATGTTGTTGACAGCAAAGGCTGGATGTAACTTTTTCATTTCACCGGCCATTCTTGAAGAAGAGAAGAAGAAGGATTTGATGGATCGTTTTTAGGATGATACCATGTCAGATGATGGTTAAACTCCCATGGAGAGTTTCCTTTGTTTCATTCGTTATTATAAAACCAAATAATATTCATGAGTATCTCATAGTAATGAGAGAATAATACTAGGAAAGGAAATAACATAAAGAGAGAATAATATCTAATCTAATAGACACATCAAAGCTACGAGCACCGGTAAGTTAAAATGTTTCATCACTATCTATACTTGTTCTTTATCAGAAAATTTCACAAAGACATCTAGTTGACATCGTTAAAACTTAAAAGTCGAGTTTCCGAGTGAACAGATTTCGTAAATGTACAATGTATGTGCATTTCTTCATTCTACTACTTGGAATTCTTTCATGCTCTTGGATTTATATGCTTCAGCAGCTGGTGAGTTTTACAAAGTAATTGATCAAAACAACAAAAAAAAAAAGACTTTTAGTAACTAATCATATTTAACGAGGATAAGTAAGTTTGCAGGCAATCTTTTTTAAACGATGATCCAAATAAACTTTTATCAAGATAAAAAAAAACAACAGCCTAACCATGCATAGGGCACATGTTAAGTTTAACGAAAGGCTCTGCCTCTTTTAATGCAGTGCAAATAGTGTATCCAAACACCCTCCCTATCAAGTGCATTATAATCTCTATTTCTATCTTTGTTTCTGTTTAGGAAACATAACTAAAAACTTTCATTGACTTCAAATATAGAACTAGATTTGTGTAGTTTATATATTTTTTCCTCAAATTTTTGGAAAAGAAAAACTAGGAATTACTGGCTAGTCCAGTTTTTCATGACCCAATTAATGGCTAGTCCACTCGTGAAAAACATTTACTCCCTAGTCCAAAAAACATGTTTTTGGACTAGATTATTTACTCACTAGTCCAAAAACTTCGTGGAGATTATAAAGTGTATTTTATAAATGCCTAAAACACCCTTCCAGGTCTAATTAGTATCAACACATGTAAATGTTACTAGTAGGATGTTACTACATACTAGTAATATCAATACGGTGATACTACATATTAATATGTACTATACTAGTAGTAACAAAAATATCTTAATAATTTGTTACTAGTAAATTAGGTAACTACTTTACTATATACTAGTTACTAATACTAGCACACTATACTAGTATACACTATACTAGTAATATACTAGTATACTGGTGGTAACTAGTACTAGTAGTAACATACTACATATCAATACATAACATACTACATATCAATATATAACATACTACATATCAATATGTAGTATCAATATATAACATACTACATATCAATATGTAGTATCAATACATAACATAACAGTGTTGAACATAACATATTGATACTACATATTAATATGTAGTATCAATATATAACATACTACATATCAATATGTAGTATCACTATTAATATGTAGTATTAATATATAACATATTACATACTAATATGTCATATCAATATATAACATATCACTACTAGTACTAGTTACTACTAGTATACTAGTAACTAGTATACTACATACTACATATCTTATTACTACATACTGCATATTGAAGATACATAACGTATTAATACTAGTACTAGTTACTACTAGTATACTAGTAACTAGTATACTACATACTACATATGTAGTAACATATGTATTAATATACGTTATATATTAATACGTTATGTATTAATATACTAGTATACTAGTATACATATGTAGTAACATATGTATTAATATAAGTGATATTATATGTTAGGGTTAGTAGAGTAAATTTACTCTTTTCAAAACTTTTTTGGACTAAAGGATAAATATGTTTTCCCGCTGGACTAGCCACTAACTCGGATCGGATTTAGTGGACTAAACAGGAAATCCCTCAAAAAAAAAGGTCCTAATATGGTTCTAATTCGGGCTTCCATAAAAGTCCCAAGTCTTTAGATGTCGTGGCCTACTATTCTTGTTCCTGGTTTGGTTTCTATAACTCGACTATGGCCTACGTATAAATATTAATCGTATTCCCTGAATGGGTACTTAAGTTCACATAAACGGGTAATCATATAGAATCTTAAAAACCCCTCTTTGATCATCTTAATTAATTTTTCTCCTTTTTCAGAATTATCTTATCAATGGGTAAATATCCATGCATCGCTTGGGCTCCAATTCTATGGGGTAAGTGTCGTGTTTTATTTACGAGAAATAATAAGAAATCCAAGTTATCAAAAGTTGACAATGAATTTGTTCACGAGGGACATCCTATACCTGATCTTCCTTTTCATATCATCACCAACATACTCTTTAGACTTCCCGCAAAGTGCATCTTCCAGTTGAGGCACCATACTAAATCAACCGACTTGTTATATGATTTAACCACGGATCCGTAATTTATGCGCGCACACCTAGACCAATCCCGAGCTACTCCAACCATTGTTGTGCAATCTCGTTCGCAACCCATTGACAATTGCATAGAGCTTTTTCTTTTTGATGAAAAAGCTGAGTACGTTGAGGCTACAAGCTTCAATCTTAGTTCATATGGCGAGGAACGCCCAACTATTCTCTGGGGTTCATATGATGGGTTTCTTTTATTCACAAGCCAAGCCTGGCATTTATGGCAATTCTGTATTTGGAACCCGATCAGAAAAGAACAACTAACCGTCACTTCGCCAAGTCGTCTTTTATCTGTCTGTGGATTCTACTTCCATCCATGTAAAAAGGAGTACGAAGTGGTTGTATGTCGCTATGCTGCACGAAAAGTCGACTTTCAGATTCTTAATTTAAGAACTAAGCATAGAAGAAGTGTTGGTAGATGCTCTTACCCTCCAAGTACAAAAAGACCACCTGTATTTATCAACAGGACGATTTACTGGATGGTGGATTCTTTAGTGTATGGCTCAGCTTCTCTAAGGATGTCACAGTCCTGTTTAATCTTTTGATGGGTTCAGCTTATCATTCTTTTGATGGATGCCATATTTTGGATGTTTATATTTTTCTACTTCAGTTAGAGGATTGGTGGTTGTTATCTATTAATTCTATTTCACCCCCATAATGTGTTTCTTCATCATTTTTGCTTTTCTCGTGCACCTTTACATTTCTTTTCTAGTTTAATTAGCATTCAGTGTTGTAAACCTTAGCATATTTCTTACCTATATTATAGGGAGTTGGCATACTTTCTAAAGATGAGCCTGTTAGGGATCCAAGTAACACAGTATTATTAAAGAATCCATTTTTAGATGGACTGCTTGAAAATTAATTTTACAGCTTCTCGGATAGATAAAAGAGTTTATGTTGGTTTTATATTAATTTTGCATTGATCAACTAGGAACTGTTGCAGGAGGAAAGTCAAGATAAAAGACTTTCTATAAGAAGCTGAAGTGTATTACAATTTACGAAAGAGGCTCTGGATCGTCTATTCCCTAAATTCCATATTCTTCTATTTCACCCAATCTCCATTCGACAAGTTTCTATTTATTAACTAACAAAACTTTCGGTTTTGCAAAGTATATTGTTGACTAATTTAACGATTTTCTGAAGAGAAAAAAAAGGAAACAATGTAGATTTTCCTTATATCATTTTTCTACCACTAGCATACTCTCTAATATTATCGTCTTTTTTGCAGCCCATCAATTATTTATTTTTTGTTTCTGTTCATTGAGCATCAGCAGGTAACATTTCTTGCCTATAATTTTTTTGTATAATTCTTTGCTTGTATAGAATTATATTCATCATTTGTAAATGAAAAGTATAATTAATTTTTGGAATCCGGTTAAATACATTTGATTTGTATAAACTTCAAGACAATCTCTACAAAATTATATTAATCTTACCTAATCTCAGTTTTTTCATTTTTATTTTTTATACACAGTCTATGAAGATGAATATGTAAAATTGGATCTCACATAGGTCGTAGATTGGATTTTGACAGCAGTATAAATCTAAAGTTTCCTACACAAGAGAAAACCTATGATGAAATGACTACTCCTGTAAATTTTATTGACCATCTCAATCTAGTTCACTCTAAAATTCGTAAGGAACAAGTGCCAATAATCGGGATGGAATTTGAAACTGAAGAGGAAACCAACTACAGAGAGAAGACTGCAGAAACTAATGTATTATAACATCGACGTTATGTGATATTAACATCCCAAGAACCAAACTTAGATATGATATGATTTTTAATAAGTGAGCAATCTTCTAGACATTTATGTTTGGTATTGTGTTTGAGCCTGGAAAAGTCCACCCTTTGCATGATTTGAGCTTTTGTCTGATGTAATCATAATTCGGTATAGTAGTCGTTTGTTAGGCTCACGTTATATATGACTGTTATCACCATAGCTACATATTGTGGTTGTGACAGATAAGAGAACGCTCAAACGAACAAAATGACAAAACAAAAAAACCTCGCATTCAAAAAAAAAAAAAAAAAACTCTCGATCAGTTGTAACCTTAAGCTCCTGTAAAGGGATAATCCTTGAGTTGATATAGAAGTGAAGCAGACGAAGTCCATGCTTCATCTTTTGTTGGAATGATGTGTATCCATATTCCAACAAAAAAATAAAAATATTATTCTATCAATAGATGAATATGGTACCAGGGAGTATGCTAGGGGTAGAAAATGATACAAGGGAAATCTAAGTTGTTTCCTTTTTTTCCTCTTCAGTAAATCTTTAATTTAGGCAACAATATATTTTGAAAAACCGTAAGTTTTTTAAGTTAAATATTTAGACACATGTCGATTAGAGACTGGGTGGAACATAGGAATAGGGAGATTTCGTAATAGAGGATCCGGAGCCCACAAAAGATGCCTCTACGAAGGAGATGGCAAAGGAGGCATGCACTTTTTTAGTGGGTATGTTCCTAATTTTTTTAGTTAACTATATCTATTCAATTGAAGACGGAAAGAAAGAAAATGTTTTTCTTTTTATTTTTTGTAGCATCTTGGTGGAGTTGTTTTCTTGGTGATGCATATATGATTTGACAATGGTATAAACAAAAATATATTACCTATTGTGATATGAAATGTATATCTTTGATTCAATGACGTAGATGAGACTTTGTTATTATGTTTTAGCAGTCTATATCTCGTTTCATTCACATACTCTGTCTTTTAATATAAAGGCACATCTTCGATAGGATAGCACATGCCAAAGTCCCAGAAGAGTTTATCTGGATTCTGAACGGCAAGGAAATGGGAAATTTTTCTCATATCCTTTGTCGAGAGAATCCTTATTCTTGGCCGAATTGCAGAATCCTCATTTGTTTTCCTCGTCTACTTTTTCATGTCCAAACTATAAAAAATTTGCGTTTACATGTGTGATCAACTTTCCAGGTGTCTATGCTTGTAGGCATTGTAAGGATCGCCAATCAAAATGTCAGTTTAGTTGGGCATAAGATTTTCTGAGCAGAGTTATGGAGCATAATTAAGCTTAATATCTTCAATTTTATTTCTTTTTTTTTGCAGAATAACTTAGTTATCTCTTTGTACCTTCTTCTGAAGAGAAAGTTGATCCTGAAACATAACCACAAACACAGTCTTGGACTTTGGAGGCCTCGAGCTAACACTTGCCGACCACCAAGCTTACGTGGACTAGGACATAAAACCTTTTCTTGGTGCCTCGGAAGTTAATAGAGTGAGATATCACATGAAGTTTGCTAAGCCAAAATGAGGTCTTTTGTGTTTCTTTCAAGGTCTTACGTTCCTCCCTAAGTAGAGGTCTTATGCATCCTCCCCTGTTTAATAGGTCATATCCTTGCCCCGGGGTAGTATTTTCGGTCGGTCGACAAAATCTCAGGAGACCATTACCCTTTCAAGTAATAGTCCATTGATCTTTCCTTATCATTATTCGTATTATTGTCTCGGCAGGATATTTCTCACGCGACGATGCGACATGTCTACATACTCCCGTGAGTAGAATCCCCATGACATTGTCGTCTTTGACACAATTCATCTCTCTACTGGAGAGTGTCGTCCTTTATATTCCCCCTGATTTCCCCTTCAAGGAAGCTTACCCCTAACGGATTAGGGTGGGCTCTTCCTATCCGGTGATACCAACAATCAGTTGTTTTTGTGACCTCTTATCCCTCCACCGATATAGCTTTTGGTTACGAGATCACACCCTAATTGGGTTTTCTTGAGGATCGAGTGTATCATAGCCAGGACTTGCCAAGAATGGCTTGAAACACTCCAGACGCTCTGGAATGCTTGGCTCAACCGTTCAAGGAAGTCTTCTTATTCTTATTTTCGCCCTTGATATTGACAAGATAATGTTCGCCTTTCTCATTGCTGGCATATCATCTCCCTTACGTTATTCATCCATGGAAGGTTTGTCTTCTCCATGACTAACCATATTTGCCTATGCTGTTATATTTCTCCCTTGATGGTTCATGTTGTTAGAATAATAAGCCAGTAATTATGTTTTCGTCTGGGCTCGAAACAGATAGTGCCATAATGTAATTAAACGATATTTCTAATTAAAATTAAACCAAAATAACAAGCAAGGTACCGAGTACATACTATCCAAAGAGAATGAACTACCAGCAAAATGAAATTAAATTCTAGCAAGGTACGAGGACATGCAGCATCCAAAGGGAAATTAACTACCACTAGTACAACTAGTGCCACGGTGGGAGGACCGACTGAAAAAGAATCTGAAAATGGAGTTTGTCTGCAACTATTTTCGCCCCATTTCAGAAAAAGTGATACTTTCGCCTTGTTTCAAAATATGTGATATTTTCGTTTCGTTACAGAAAAAAGTGATACTTTCGCTTCGTTTCAGAACAAGTGATATTTTTCTCAAGCGGAGCGAAAGTATCACTTTTCTTGAAACGAATGTGAAAGTATCATTTTCCAGAAACGGAAAATTAGTCAACCCTTAAACCAAAATATGGTTGCATGATGTGTTATGCATCATTTGTGGTAGTTTGCATAATTGATATGCATTGGATTTTCGAGAATTGTGCCTAAAGTGGAATTATCACTTATTTTGAAACGGATGAGTATATTGTTTTATTAGTTGCAGCGGAAAATTAGTTGATGAATCAACAATTATAATTATTGAGGGACTTATTACAAATATATAAATGACTGAAAAGTAAACTGAAACAAGTTACACTGCGATAAAATTCTTATTTTGATATAGTGTCGATGCTTATATTTAAGGGTAGCATCTCCTATTCATAATTTATATTTGAACATTATGGAAGACCTACTGTATTCTAGAACACCTACTGTAGGAGCCTACTAGAAAACCGACTAGGCTAGATATTTCTAGCATCTAACTACTTATTTACTCTAGATAATTCTAGAGACCATTTACATGCTAACTATCTAGAGAACCAACTAAACCAATCAAGATTATTCTAGCTACTACTGACGGGTTTTGTACTCTAGACATTACTAGAGCATATCCAAGACAACCTAGATATTTGTAGGATTGTCTAGATTTGTTTTAACACCTAACCAAAATCGGTGGTGGATATCCAACATAGCCATCCAACTTAATTTCCAACTACTACACCCAACTACTACAAGAAGTTCCTATTGAATGATACACTTTTAAATCAATGGAATTACGTCCCATTTGTGCAACCAGAATTATCTTCCATAATTATCTCCTCTATCGCCAAGTTCAATAAACTTGCTGAGATATCCAAAGTACAATTTAGGTGTTATATTTGTATAGAAGATGACCTATTGATGTATAAATTTGATCTCTTGTCCGGTTTTTCTTATCGAAAGAGTCGACATATACCTTGTGCATTTCTTCTTTCTACTACTAGGAATTCTTTCATGCTCTTGGCTTTATATGCTTCAGCAGCTGGTGACTTCTACTAAGTAATTGACCAAAAAAAAAAGACTTTTAGTATTTTTTTTAATATATCAAAGACTTTTAGTAAGTAATCATATTTAACGAGGATAAGTAAGTTTGCAGGCAATCTATTTTAAACGATGATCCAAATAAACTCTTATCGAGATAAAAAAAAACAGTCTAACCATGCATAGTGGGTTTCTTTTATTCACAAGCCAAGCATGGCATTTATTGCAATTCTGTATTTGGAACCCGATCACAAAAGAACAAGTAACCGTCACCTCGCCAAGTCGTCTTTTATATGTCTGTGGATTTTACTTCCATCCATGTAAAAAGGATTACGAAGTGGTTGTATGTCGCTATGATGCACGAAAATTCGACTTTCAGATTCTTAATTTAAGAACTAAGCATAGAAGAAGTGTTGGTAGCTGCTCTTGCCCTCCAAGTACGGAAAGACCGCCTGTATTTATCAACGGGGCGTTTTACTGGATGGTGGATTATTTATCGTATGGATTGTGGAACAACTATGTTCGCCTTAGCCTATCAGACTCAATATTATCATTCAATATTGAAAACCTGTTGTGCCATGTAATTATACTCCAATGCAAAGAAGATACCCAGGAAATGAGTTTCAACTTTTCGATTTGGAAGGTGAATTGAGCCTATTCAATCCTTCGTCAAGAACTGAAGTGGTCATATGAGTGTTTAACAACAATACCAAACGTTGGGATAAGAAACACTCAGTGATTAGTCCCTATCACGAGCACAACTTAGATCATCTTAATTAATTTTTGTACTTAAGTTCACATAAACGAGTAATCATATAGAATCTTAAAAACCCCTCTTTGATCATCTTAATTAATTTTTCTCTTTTTTCAGAATTATCTGATCAATGGGTAAACATCCATGCATCGCTTGGGCTCCAATTCTATGGGGTAAGTGTCGTGTTTTATTTACGAGAAATAATAAGAAACCCAAGTTATCAAAAGGTGACAATGATTATGTTCACGAGGGACATCCTATCCCTGATCTTCCTTTTCATATCATCACCAACATACTCCTTAGACTTCCCGCAAAGTCCCTCTTCCAGTTGAGGCACCATACTAGCTCAACTAACTTGTTATATGATTTAACCACGGATTCGTACTTTATGCGCGCACACCTAGACCAAGCCCGAGCTACTCCAACCATTGTTGTGCGATCTCTTTCGCAACCCATTGACAATTGCATAGAGATTTTTCTTTTTGATGATAAAGCTGAGTACGTTGAGGCTACAAGCTTCGATCTTAGTTCATATGGCGAGGAACTCCCAACTGATCTATGGGGTTCATATGATGGGTTTCTTTTATTCACAAGCCAAGCCAGGCATTTACGGAAATTCTGTATTTGGAACCCGATCACAAAAGAACAAGTAACCGTCACTTCGCCAAGTCGTCTTTTATCTGTCTGTGGATTTTACTTCCATCCATGTAAAAAGGAGTACGAAGTGGTTGTATGTCGTTATCCTGAACGAAAATTCGACTTTCAGATTCTTAATTTAAGAACTAAGCATAGAAGAAGAGTTGGTAGCGGGACGTTTTACAGGATGGTGGATTGTTTAGAGTATTTCATCTGGAACAACTGTGTTCGCCCTAGCCTATCAGACGCAATATTATCATTCAATATTGAAACCGAGAAGCTTAGTACCATGGAAGATGCTATGCCATGTAATTATACTCCAACGCAAACAAGATACCCAGGAAATGAGTTTCAACTTTTCGATTTGGAAGGCGAATTGAGCCTATTCGATCCTTCGTCAAGAACTGAAGTGGTCATATGGGTGTTTAACAACAATACCAGATGTTGGTATAAGAAACACTCAGTGATTAGTCCCTATCACGAGCAAAAGTGGTATTTCTACTCGTACTTCACCGAATATGAATACATCAAGATGAAAGGAGAATTCATAGCATATCACTGCTTGGGTACAAGAAAACCATATATTTAAAATCTAAGTTCAGGAACTTGGAAGCTGTTTGAAAAGAAGGGATTTGAAAGAGATAGATTCACAACAACAATTCATACTCAAAGCCTTGTCTCTTTGGATGCTGCAGATTCAGTTATACCACTAGAAAATATTGACGTATAAACTTGATATCTTGTCTGGCTTTTCTTTCTTATCAAATGAATACATACCTAATGGCTTTTATCTTAGAATTTAGTTGATTTATATTTATACACGTCTTTATTAGCATTACAAAAAAGTAAATAACAAAAGAATAGAAAATAAAATAAAACCTCTGAAAGCGGGAGGATTGGACCAACTCAGCCATATCAACATTGTTGGATGGAAGACAGATAAGTAATAACGAAATAAATTAAGATTGATGTTAAAACTGCATATAGAAAATTCTTTTCCCTAAAACAGTTTGTTTGGACGGAGGAAACCTTACTTTGTGGGATCACAAAATTGACTAAATAACCCATATATTATTTTTGGTGGGTTAAATAGACATGTAAAAAAAGATACTTTTCTAATATTCTAGGATTTAAAAGATATTGTTTTAATATTCATTATAACAGGGGACTAAAGCGCCCTCTCCATATATTTTTTAGAATTTAACTAACGTGTTCTATATTTCTATTGCATTCACCGATCTACTGGTCAGTACCCTACAGTGCTCGGAGACTTATACGATCCATGAATATATAATTCATAAAGCATTAGGAAATGCCCTAAGTACTACTAGCTATAGAAAAAAGAAAAATGATTTGTGAATATAGGACATGTCAATTAGTTGATAGATGCTAACTAACTAATGCATGTCATCCACAATACTACAGTAATGATTGTACTTGGAAAAAATAAAATAGTGTGTAATATTATTTAAATAAAATAAAAGAAGAGTTGGTAGTTGTTCGGGGTTTTATTTTGAGGATAAAGATCCGCTAAACGTGTAGTTCGCGATATCGAATTAAGTACGATCCGAAAATTTCATACTCAATTAGTAAGTTAATTAAGTTACTGAGGTGCGGGTGATATTCAATGGGATTGAAACAATTTAATAGAATCGAAATATGTCCATACTCGAATACATGACTTTTCAAACTCATCAATCAAGTTTTTTTTTATAAAATCATGTACACCGTATACTAAACCTTGAAATTATCCTAGTTTAAACCTTGATGAAACCAATTTTATCCTTGTATAAACATGGATGGAACCATGCACATCACAAATTAAACCCAGATGAAACCAGCTTCATTTTAGCTTTAACATATATGAATACAAATTTCAACTGAATATAAAACAGGATGAAACTAGTTTCATACCATTTAAATATGAAAAAAAAAATTTATGGAAATCTAAAACAGGATGATACCGGTTTCACCCTAGCCATTTTTGAATAATTACTTTTTTCTCATTTTATTCAGGATGCATCCAGTTTCATCGTACCTATTTTTTGAATATTTTTTTATATCTTAGTTTAAGTCAGAATGCAACCAGTCTCGTTGTAGCAAAAGAAAATTGAATTTTTTTTTTTCCGAATTCAGTATCAACAATGGGTCTTGTTTAGTAGATATGCTCGTACCCTTTCCAAAATTATAAGTTTCATTAAATCCGACTTATATTTCATAAGTTGTGAATTTTTTCGTGATTAATTTTAAATTGAAAAGAAAAAAAAGTAAACTAGAGAGAGAAATGGATAAAAAGAAGAATAAAAAAAAAGAGGTGAAGGGTATACGTGTCCGTGAGATATAGTGTCCATTTTACCCAACCATAACTTTACTTGTCTTTTACAACCACACTTTATGTTTTTTGGGCATTTGACCCATTTTCTCTTGCGGGATACCTCTCTCCCCCTCATTCTAATCACAGCATTTGTACTGATGGACATATTGTTGTGTCCGATTTGTCTCGATTCTATATATTGTTAAGGCTCATTTTTGTACTTGTTATGGTGTTTTTTGTGTGTATAGGTATTTTGGCCAATAAATATTTTGGAAAAAATCGGTTTGAGACGTTGTTAAAGGCACCTTGGAGAATGACTAAAGGCACCCATAATTTGGATAAGGGACACCTCAATCATTAAGGGGAACCCAAGCTGTTAAAGGCACCTGAGGTTTTGTTCAGGACAATTCATCTTCAACATTCTAATTCTGGGTTTTTGCGAGAAATAAAGAACAAAATTAGGTTTCGATTTTGGACAGATTCAATCCTTGGGTTTGGTACAGGTGAACTCTAGTTGACTAAATAGGCATGGTATATGAGTTTGATTCAACTAAATTTGAGCAGATAGTTGGGTATTTGAAGAAACAGAGTCTCGGTTTTCCTTATCTCCTTCCCGTGTTTCTATACGCTTGGCATGTATTCATAGAAGTCCTGACTCAATCTTTAATGACTTTGCAAAGAGTTGGAATGTGTAAGCATTAGGTGGCAAAGTGAAGGATGAAATAAAATGAAGATTTCACGTAAAACAGGGAACAAATTCTTGTATCTTGCATAGAGAGTAAAAGAAAATATTTTCATTGATTGTTGCGATATTTTGAAATACCTCGTGGTGTGGTAGAGGATGTTCTGATTGAGATTGATAAGTTTTTTATCCAGTGGATTTCGTTGTTATAGATACACAGCCTGTTCAGGACTCTAGTGCAAAAATACTAGTAATTTTAGGTAGCTCATTCTTAGCCACAGCTAACGTTGTCATCAACTGTAGGAACAGACTTATGAACATATCCTTTGGTAATATGACCACTGAACTAAATGTATTTAATGTTACCAGACAACAATCTGATGATTTCGAGGAAGTGAATATGATTAACCCTTTACTTCAGGATAATTGGGATGAAACTTTATTTGGTGATTCTCGGGATGAATTTGATGAGACAATTATCTTAGGTCAGATAGATGACCAGACTTTAGAACTAGAAGAAGCTCTCGTATATTTTAAATACTCTATAGACCCGTAAATTCAAGCTCTATTTAAAGGTGTTATGGAGAGAAGTGATTACCATAAGTTTAGGGGAAGTGATGGTTCAAATGATCGTCAAGTATCCCCATTAGAAGTCCCTAACTTGCGACTCGAGATTTGTGCCTCTAAGGTATTACTTGAGTTTCTTCAAAAGGCAAAACTTTAATAAAAGCAAAAGTGATCCTACACTATATGTGAAAACAAAAGGTACATCTATTTTAATCGTTGCTTTATATTTTGATGATCTTATTTTTATGGGTAATGATGCTCATATGATTGATAAATTCAAGAGAGATGATAAAATATGAGATGAGGGATAGGGGTTTGCTCAAGTACTTCCTTGGTACTGAAGATGGAGTGTTCATTTCTCAAATCATGTATGCCCAAAAGATATTGAAGAAATTTGGTATGCTTGGTTGTAATCCCACATCAACACCACTTGTAGTGAATGAGAAACTCAAGAAAGATGATGGTGAGAGAAAAGTTAATGAGACTTACTATAGAGGTCTAATTAGAATCTTATTGTACATTACACATACAATACCCGACATCATGTTTGCTTCAAGCATGTTTTCTAGGTTCATGAGTTCACTTAGTCATCTCCATCTTGGCGCGACAAAAAGGTTGTTCAGGTATATACAAGAAACAATGAATTCTGAAATCATGTATTCAAGAAACTTGGATGTCAAATTAGTTGGATATTGTGATAGCGACTTGGGAGGATGTATTGATGACATGAAGAGTACATCGAGGTATGCTTTTTCTCTTGGTTAGAGTATATTTTCTTGGGCATCGAAGAAACAACCAATCGTAGCTCTATCCACTACGAAAATGGAGTACATGTCGGCATCAATAGCTAAATCTCATGTTGCATGGATAAGAATAATCATGGAAGATATCCAAGAGAAAGAAGAAAGGTGTACCGAAATTTTTTATGACAACAAATCGACAATTGCTACGTCCAAAAATTTGTTTGAGCCTTATAGAGCAAGGCACGTCAAACTCAGGTATCACTTTATTCGAAAAGCGGTTGAAGATGGTGAGATAAAACTCAAGTATTGCAAGACGGAAGACCAATTGGAAGACATATTCATCAAGGCACTTCCCAAACACAAGTTTCAAAATTTTCGTGAGCTACTAGGAGTAGTAGAACATCACATTAAGGAGGAGATTGTTAGTTAATGTAATATTTATAATGTAAGATTAATTAGTAGTAAGTTAGTGAGTGGACATGAGTGTTACACATGCTTTTTATTAGGTTTTATGTATGCCTAGTATATAAAGAAAGAGAGGAAGAAAGAGCAAGTAATCTAATGAAATAGAATTGAGTAAAAGAGTTGGAGAGTATCCAAGAGCCCTCACCTCCATTCAAAAAAATTACATCAAATCTCCTTACAAATTCAATCATAAAACCAACCGAAATTTCAAAATTGTGTTTTGAGCAGTCTAGAGTATATCATCCGTAGACAGATTTTGTTAAAATTTTATCGAAGGGTCTTGGGTTGAAAGTTTACGTTTTTGTTTGTGTGTTCGTGGTCTCATAGTTAACAGTTCGGTTCTGATTGCCGTCTACATGTGTGACTGTGGAAAGGTTCCATGTCTGAGCTTCTCTGAGGATGTCACTGTCTTGTTTAATCTTTTGATGGGTTCAGCATATCATTCTTTTGATGGATGTCATATTTTGGATGTTTATATTTTTGTCCTTCAGTTAGAGGATTGGTGGTTGTTATCTATTGATTCTATTTCACCCCCATAATGTGTTTCTTTGTCATTTTTGCTTTCCTCGTGCACCTTTACGTTTCTTTCTAGTTTAATTAGCATTCAATGTTTTAAAACTTAGCATATTTCTTACCTATATTTTAGGGAGTTGGCATACTTTCTAAAGATGAGCCTGTTAGGGATCCCAGTAACACAGTATTATTCAAGATTCCATTTCTAGCTGGATTGCTTGAAAATTAATTTTGAAGCTTCTCGGATAGATAAAAGCGTATATGTTGGTTTTATATTGATTTTGCATTGATCAAATAGGAACTGTTGCAGGAGGAATTCAAGATAAAAAACTTTCTATAAGAAGCTGAAGTGTATTATAATTTACAAGTAGTGTAGTGGACACGAAAGAGGCTCCGGATCGTTTATTCCCGAAAATCCCTCTTCTTCTATTTCACCAAATCTCCATTCGAAACCTGTCTATGTTTTTAACTAAAAAAACTTTCGGTTTTGCAAAATATACTGTTGACTAATTTAACGAATTTCTGAAGAGAAAAAAAAAAGGAAACAATGTAGATTTTTCGTATATCATTTTTCTACCACTAGCATACTCCCTAATATTATCTTCTTTTTTGCCACCTATCAATTATTTATTTTTTGTTTCTGTTCATGGAGCATCAACAGGTAACATTTCTTGCCTATAATTTTTTTGTATAATTCTTTGCTTGTATAGAATTATATTCATCATTTGTAAATGAAAAGTATAATTAATTTTTGGAATCCGGTTAAATACATTTGATTTGTATATACTTGAAGACAATCTCTATAGAATGATATTAATGCGTAATCTCATTTTTTCATTTTTATTTTTATAGACAATATATGAAGATGAATATGTGAAATTGGATCACACATAGATCGTAGATTGGATTTTGAAAGCGTATAAATCTAAAGTTTCCTACACAAGAGAAATCCTATGATGAAATGACTAGTCCTGTAAATTTTATTGACCTTCTCAATCTAGTTCACTCTAAAATTCGTAAGGAACAAGTTCCAATAATCGGGATGGAATTTTAAACTGAAGAGGAAACCAACTACAGAGAGCAGACTGCAGAAACTAATGTATTATAACATCGGCGTTATGTCATATTAACATCCCAAGAATCAAACTCAGATATGATATGATTTTTAATAAGTGAGTAATTTTCTAGACATTTGTGTTTGTTAATTGTGTTTGAGCCTAGAAAAGTCCACCCTTTGCATGATTTGAGCTTTTGTCTGATGTAATTATAGTTCGGTATAGTAGTCGTTGGTTAGGCTCACGTTATATATGACTGTTATCACCGTTGCTACATATTGTGGTTGTGACATATAAGAGAACGCTCAAAGAAACAAAATGACAAAAGTAAAAAAACTTGCAATTAAAAAAAAACTTTCGATCTGTTGTAACTTTAAGCTCCTGTAAAGGAATAATCCTTGCGTTGATATAGAAGTGAAGCAGACGAAGTCCATGCTTCATCTTTTGTTGGAATGATGATTATCCATATTCTGAAAATAAAAATAAAAATATAATTTTATCAATAGACGAATGTGGTACCAGAGAGTGTGCTTAGGGTAGAAAAGGATATAAGGGAAATCTAAGTTGTTTCTTTTTTTCCTCTTCAGTAAATCTTTAATTTAGTCAACAATATATTTTGCAAAACTGTAAGTTTTGTAAGTTAAAAATTTAGACACATGTCGATTGGAGACTGGGTGGAACAACAGAACAGAGATATTTCGTAATAGAGGATCCGGAGCCCACAAAAGATGCCTCTATGAAGGAGATGGCAGAGGCGTCATGCACTTTTTTAGTGGGTATGTTCCTAATTTTTTCGGTTAACTATTTCTATTCAATTGAAGAGAGAAATAAAGAAAATATTTTTCCTTTTCTTTTTTGTAATATCTTGGTGGAGCTGTGTTTCTTTCAAGATCTTATGTGCCTCCCTAAGTAGAGGTCTTATGCATCATCCCCCTGTTTAATAGGTCTTATCCTTGCCCCGGGTACTATTTTTGGTCGGTCTACAAAATATCAGGAGACCATTACTCTTTCAAGTAACAGTCCATTGATCTTGCCTTATCATCTTTCGTATTATTTGCTCGGCAGGATATTTCTCACGCGACGATGTGACATGCCTAGATACTCCCGTTAATAGAATCCCCATGACATTGCCGTCTTTGACACAATTCAGCTCCCTAGTGGAGGGTGTCGTCCTTTATATTCCCCCTGATTTCCCCTTCAAGGAAGCTTACTCCTAACAGGTTAGGTAGGGCTCTTCACATCCGGTGAAACCAACAATCAGTTGTTTTCGTGACCTCTTATCTCTTTATCGATATCGCTTGTGGTTACGATATCAAACCCTAATTGGGGTTTATTGAGGACCGAGTGTATCATAGCCAGGACTTGCCAAGAATGGCTGGAAACGCTCCAGACGCCTAGGCACGCTTGGCTCAACCGTGTATTGCGGCGCCCTGATCGAGTTTGTACACTCTTTAGAAGAGAACTTATTACCCTGGGCTTGTGACCCAAGAGTCTCTGGTGGATAAGATTTAGTTTCTCCCCGAACTCTCCATGGATTCGGTTCTAGGATGGTATTGCTTTTCCCTGAGACATGCATTACTAGGTTTTCCCAATTATGACGCGCGTTAGGTCTTATTTGTATTTTCTCTTGCATTTACGCGAACTATGATGCACACCACAATTGGATGCCTAGCTTCCCTATTTAGGGGTTTTAACATTTATTGCCTCCTATTGAGGTCTTATCTCATAAGGTCTTATTTTTGCCTTTTACTTCTACTTGTCATTATTTTCTCTCTTATTGTTTCCTTTTTCTTCTTTTCTTTTCTTTGTGTCTCTTCTTTTCATCTTTCTATTCTTGTTATAGCGTTCTATTTCTCTTGATGTGAGTTTGTAGTTGTGAGTTTCTCTAGGTGTGTTGATATCTCCCTTGATTAAGATAGTTGTATCCTTGGTCCCTTTTCTTCTTATTATGCTGCATTTTGTGCTATATGCGTAAAAGCTTGGTGCTGTGGGATGATCTTTGAGCAAAATAAATAAAATGTCCAGTTGCTAGGGTTCGAGCACAGGAACTATAGGTTGAACCTTTCCTCCTTTTCCATTTATGTGACCTATTGTGTGTGATAGAATGAAACGATGCTGTAACTTTATCCATATCTTCGTCACAATGCTGTAAATTTATCCATATTTACGCCCTTGGTAGTTCAAAAATATGTAAAAATATCCGTGAGGGAGGATTCGATTGCGTAATACCAAACTCATAATCTGCACCCTTGACCAACTGTGCTAGCTTCTGCTTGGGGGTTTTACAAAAATTGGAGTGTCGACCTTAAACTCATTCCCTTCGCTTGGGACCGTCTGCGCCAATACTGGTTTGTGAGATAAATACAAGGCAGTCTTCTTATTCTTATTTTGTCCCTTGATATTGACAAGATAATCTTCTCCTTTCACATTGCTGGCATATCATCGCCCTTACGTTATTCATCCATGGAAGGTTTGTCTTCGCCCTGACTAACCATATTTGCATGTGCTGTTATATTTCTCCCTTGATGGTTCATATTGTTAGAATAATAAGCCAGTAATTAGGTTTTCGTTTCAGCTCGAAACAACTGTTGCCACGGTGGAAGAGACGACAGAAGAAGAATTTGAAGATGGGGTTTGTAAGTAATCATATTTAACGAGGATAAGTAAGTTTGCAGGCAATCTTTTTTAAACGATGATCCAAATAAACTCTTATCAAGATAAAAAAAAAACAGCCTAACCAACCATGCGTAGGGAACATGTTAAGTTTAACGAAAGGCTCTGAGTCTTTTAATGCAGTGCAAATAGGGTATCCAAACACCCGCCCTATCAAGTGCATTATAATCTCTATTTCTATCTTTGTTTATGTTTAGGAAACATAACTAAAAACTTTCATTGACTTCAAATATAGAACTACATTTGTGGAGTTTATATATTTTTTCATCAAATTTTTTGAAAAAAAAGAGGTCCTAATATGGTTCTAATTCGGACTTCCATAAAAGTCCCAAGTCTTTAGATGTCGTGGCTTACTATTCTTGTTCCTGGTTTGGTTTCTATAACTCGGCTATAGCCTACGTATAAATATTAATCGTATTCCCTGAATGGGTACTTAATTTCACATAAACGGGTAATCATATAGAATCTTAAAAACCCCTCTTTCATCATCTTAATTAATTTTTCTCCTTTTTCAGAATTATCTGATCAACGTGTAAACATCCATGCATCGCTTGGGCTCCAATTCTATGGGGTAAGTGTCGTGTTTTATTTACGAGAAATAATAAGAAATCCAAGTTATCAAAAGTTGACAATGAATTTGTTCACGAGGGACATCCTATCCTTGATCTTCCTTTTCATATCATCACCAACATACTCCTTAGACTTCCCGCAAAGTCCCTCTTCCAGTTGAGGCACCATACTAGCTCAACTGAATTGTTATATGATTTAACCACGGATCCGTACTTTATGCGCGCACACCTAGACCAATCCCGAGTTACTCCAACCATTGTTGTGCGATCTCTTTCGCAACCCATTGACAATTGCATAGATCTTTTTCTTTTTGATGATAAAGCTGAGTACGTTGAGGCTACAAGCTTCGATCTTAGTTCATATGGTGAGGAACGCCCAACTGATCTATGGGGTTCATATGATGGGTTTCTTTTATTCACAAGCCAAGCCAGGCATTTATGGAAATTTTGTATTTGGAACCCGATCACAAAAGAACAAGTAACCGTCACCTCGCCAAGTTATCTTTTATCTGTCTGTGGATTTTACTTCCATCCATGTAAAAAGGAGTACGAAGTGGTTGTATGTCGCTATACTGCACGAAAATTCTACTTTCAGATTCTTAATTTAAGAACTAAGCATAGAAGAAGTGTTGGTAGCGGCTCTTACCCTCCAAGTACAAAAAGACCGTTTGTATTTATCAACGGGACGTTTTACTGGATGGTGGATTGGTTAGAGTATTTCATCTCGAACAAATGTGTTCTTCCTAGCCTATCAGACGCAATATTATCATTCAAATATTGAAACCGAGGAGTTTAGTACCATGGAATCTGTTGTGCCATGTAATTATACTCCAACACAAGAAAGATACCCAGGAAATGAGTTTAAACTTTTCGATTTGGAAGGAGAATTGAGCCTATTCGATCCTTCGTCAAGATCTGAAGTGGTCATATGGGTGTTTAACAACAATACTAAACGTTGGGATAAGAAACACTCAGTGATTAGTCCCTATCACGAGCACAAGTGGTATTTCTACTCGTGCTTCACCGAATTTGAATACATCAAGAAGAAAGGAGAATTCATAGCATATCACTGGTTGGGTACTAGAAAATATATTTACAATCTAAGTTCAAGAACTTGGAAGATGTTTGAAAAGAAGGAATTTGAAAGAGATAGAATCACAACAACAATTCATACTCAAAGTCTTGTCTCTTTGGATGCTGCAGATTCAGTTATACCACTAGAAAATATTGATGTATAAATTTGATCTCTTGTATGGTTTCTTCTTTCTTATCAAATGAATCTAATGGCTTTTATCTTAGAATTTAGTTGATTTATATTTTATACACGTCTTTTATCTTAGAATTTAGCATTACAAAAAAGTAAATAACAAAAGAATAGAAGACAAAATAAAACCTTTGACAGTGGGAGGATTGGACCAACTCAGCCACATCAACATTGTTGGGATGGAAGGCAGATAAGTAATAACGAAATAAATTAAGATAGATGTTAAAACTGCACATAGAATTTTATATCCCTAAAACAGTTTGTTTGGACGTAGGAAACCTTACTTTGTGGGATCACAAAGTTGACTAAATAACCCATATACTATTTTTCGTGTGTCAAATAGACATGTAAAAAAAGATATTTTTCTAATATTCTAGGATTTAAAATATATTGATGTAATATTCTATTTGGTTATTTTACCCAAAAAAATTTATAACAGTGGCCTAAAGCGCCCTCTCCATATATTTTTTAGAATCTAACTAACGTGTTCTATATTTCTATTGCATTCACCGGTCTACTGGTTAGTACCCTACAATGCTCGGAGACTTGTACGATCCATGAATATATAATTCATACAGCATTAGGAAATGCCCTAAGTGCTACTAGCTATAGAAAAAAGGAAAGTGATTTGTCAATATAGGACGTGCCAATTAGTTGATAGATGCTAACTAACTAATGCATGTAAGCCACAATACTACAGTAATGATTGTACTTAGAAAAAATAAAATAGTGTGTAATATTATTTGAATAAAGTACCAGAAGAGTTGGTAGCGATTCGAGGTTTTCTTTTGAGGTGAAAAATTAGGATAGAGATTTGCTAAACGTGTAGTTCGCAACATCGGATTAAGTACGATCCGAAAATTTCATACTCAATTAGTAAGTTAATTAAGTTACTGAGGTGCAGATGATATTCAATGGGATTGACACAATTTAATAGAATCGAAATATGTCCATACTCGAATACATGACTTTTCAAACTCATCAATCAAGTTTTTTTTTTATAAAATCATGTACACTGTATAAACCTTGGTGAAACCAATTTTATCCTTGTATAAACATTGATGGAACCTTGCACATCACAAATTAAACCCGGATGAAACCAGCTTCATTTTAGCTTTAACATAGATGAATACAAATTTCAACTGAATATAAAACAGGATGAAACTAGTTTCATACCAGTTAAATATGAATAAAAAAAAATTCATGGAAATCTATAGCAGGATGATACCGGTTTCACCCTAGCAATTTTTGAATAATTTCTTTTTTCTCATTTTATTCAGGATGCATCCAGTTTCATCCTATCTATTTTTTGAATAATTTATAATATCTTAGTTTAAGTCAGAATGCAACCAGTCTCATCGCAGCAAAAAAAATATGAATTTTTTTCTTTCGAATTTAGTATCAACAATGGGCCTTGTTTAGTAGATCTGCTCATACCCTTTCCAAAATTATAAGTTTCATTAAAATCCGACTTATATTTCATAAGTTGTGAATTTTTTCTTGATTAATTTTAAATTGTAAAGAAAGAAAAGTAAACTAGAGAGAGAAATGGATAAAAAGAAGAAAAAAAAGAGGTGAAGGGTATACGTGTCTGTGAGATATAGTGTCCACTTTACCCAACCATAATTTTACTCGTCTTTTACAACCACACTTTATGTTTTTTGGGGCATTTGACCCATTTTCTCATGCGGGATACCTCTCTCCGCCTCATTCTAATCACTGCATTTGTTCCGATGGACACATTTTTTGTCCGATTTGTCTCGATTCTATATATTGTTAGGGCTCACTTTTGTACTTATGATGGTGTTTTTTTTGTGTATAGGTATTTTTGGCCAATAAACATTTTGGAAAAACTCGGCTCGAAAAGTTCTTAAAGGCATCCTGGGGAATTACTAAAGGCACCCATAATTTGAATAAGGGCACCGCAATCAATATGGGGCACCCAAGCTGTTAAAGGCACCCTTCAACATGTGGATTCTGGTTTTTTGCGAGAAATAAAGAACAAAATTAGGTTTCGATTTTTGGACAGATTCAATCCCTGGGTTGGGTACAGGTGAACTCTAGTTGACTAAACAGGCCTGGTATATGAGTTTGATTCAAATAAATTTGCGCAGATAGTTGGGTATTTGAAGAAACAGAGTCTCGGTTTTTCTTCTCTCCTTCCCGTGTTTCTATACACTTGGCCTGTATTCATAGAATTCCTGACTCAATCTTTAATGACTTTGCAACGAGTAAGAATGTGTAAGCATTAGGTGGCAAAGTGAAGGATGAAAGAAAAGGAAGATTTCACGTAAAACAGGAAACAAATTCTTGTATCCTGCATAGAGAGTAAAAGAAAATATTTTCATTGATTGTTGCGATATTTTGAAATACCTCGTGGTGTGGTAGAGGATGTTCCGATTGAGATTGATAAATTTATTTATCCAGTGGATTTCGTTGTTATAGATACTCAGCCTGTTCAGGACTCTAGTGCACAAATACTAGTGATTTTAGGTCGCTCATTCTTAGCCGCAGCTAACGTTGTCATCAACTGTAGGACCGGACTTATGAACATATCCTTTGGTAATATGACACTGAACTAAATGTATTTTTAATGTTACCAAACAACAATCTGATGATTTGGAGGAAGTGAATATGATTAACCCTTTAGTTCAGGATCTAGTTCAGGATAATTGGGATGAAACTTTATTTGGTGATTCTCGATATGAATTTGATGAGACAATTATCTTAGGTCAGATAGATGACCAGACTTTAGAACTGGAAGAAGCTCTCGGATATTTTAAAGACTCTATAGACCCGTAAATTCAAGCCATAGTTAAAGGTCTTACGGAGAGTAGTGATTACCCTAAGTTTGGGGGTAGTGATGGTTCAAATGATCGTCAAGTATCCCCATTTGAAGTCCCTAACTTGGGAATCGATATTTGTGCCTCTAAGGTATTACTTGAGTTTTTTCAAAGGGCAAAACTTTAACAAAAGCAAAAGTGAGCCTACACTATATGTGGTAACAAAAGGTACATCTATTCATCGTTGCTTTATATGTTGATGATCTTATTTTTATGGGTAATGATGCTCATATGATTGATAAATTCAAGAGAGATGATGAATTATGAGATGAGTGACATGGGTTTGCTCAAGTACTTCCTTGGTATTGAAGTTCATCAAAATAAATATGGAGTGTTCATTTCTCAAAGCATGTTTGCCCAAAAGGTATTGAAGAAATTTGGTATGCTTGGTTGTAATCCCACATCAACACCACTTGTAGTGAATGAGAAACTCAAGAAAGATGATGGTGAGAGAAAAGTTGATGAGACTTACTATAGAGGTCTCATTGGAATCTTATTGTACCTTACACATACAAGACCCGACATCATGTTTGCTTCAATCATGTTTGCTTCAATCATGTTTTTTAGGTTCATCAGTTCACCTAGTCATCTACATCTTGGCGCGACAAAGAGGTTGTTGAGGTACATACAAGAAACAATGAATTTTGAAATCATGTATTCAAGTAACTTGGATGTCAAATTAGTTGGCTATTGTGATAGCGACTTGGGAGGATGTATTGATGACATGACGAGTACATCGGGGTATGTTTTTTCTCTTGGTTAGTGTATATTTTCTTGGGCATCGAAGAAGCAACCAACCGTAGCTCTATCCACTACATAAGTGGAGTACATTTCGGCATCAATAGCTAAATCTCATGTTGCATGGCTAAGAAGAATCATGGAATACATCCAAGAGAAACAAGAAAGGTGTACCGAAATTTTTTGTGACAACTGGAAGACCAATTGGAAGACATATTCATCAAGGCACTTTCCAAAGACAAGTTTCAAAATTTTTGTGAGATACTAGGAGTAGTAAATATCACATTAAGCAGGAGATTGTTAGTTAATGTAATATTTAAAATGTAAGACTAATTAGCAGTAAGTTAGTGAGTGGACATGAGTGTTCCACATGCTTTTGTATTAGGTTTTATGTAGTATATAAAGAAAAAGAGGAATAAAGAGAAAGTAATTTAATGAAATAGAATTGAGTAGAAGAGGTAGAGAGTATCAAAGAGCCCTCACCTCCATTTAACAAAATTACAAATCGCCATACAAATTTAATCATAGAACCAATAGAAAATTCAAAATTGTTTTTTAAGCAGTCCAGAGAATATCATTCGTAGATAGATTTTGTTAAAAATTTCATGTAAGGGTCATGGGTTGAAAGTTTACGTTTTTGTTTGTGTATTTGTGGTATAATAGTTAACAGTTCAGTTCTGACTGCCGTCTACATGTGTGACTGTGGAAAGGTTCCATGTCTGAGCTTCTCTAAGGATGTCACGGTCTTTTTTAATCTTTTGATGGGTTTAGCATATCACTCATTTGATGGATGCCATATTTTGGATGTTTATATTTTTTTTTCTTCAGTTAGAGGATTGGTGGTTGTTATCTATTGATTCTATTTCACCCCCATAATGTGTTTCTTTGTCATTTTTGCTTTTATCGTGCACCTTTACGTTTCTTTTCTAGTTTAATTAGCATTCAGTGTTGTAAAACTTAGCATTTTTCTTACCTATATTTTAGGGAGTTAGCATACTTTCTAAAGATGAGACTGTTAGGGATCCCAGTAACACAATATTATTCAAGAATCCATTTCTAGCTGGACTGCTTGAAAATTAATTTTATCACCATTGCTACATATTGTGGTTGTGACAGATAAGAGAACGCTCAAACAAACAAAATGAAAAAACAAAAAAACCTTGCATTAAAAAAAAAACTATCGATCAGTTGTAACCTTAAGCTCCTGTAAAGGGATAATCCTTGAGCTCATATAGAAGTGAAGCAGACGAAGTCCATGCTTCATCTTTTGTTGGAATGATGTGTATCCATATTCCAAAAAATAAAATAAAATTATCATTATATCAATAGACGAATGTGGTACCAGGGAATATGCTTGGGGTAGAAAATGATATAAGGGAAATCTAAGTTGTTTCCTTTTTTTCCTCTTCAGTAAATCTTTAATTTAGTCAACAATATATTTTGCAAAACGTTTTGTAAGTTAAAAATTTAGACACATGTCGATTGGAGACTGGGTGGAACAGCGGAACAGGGAGATTTCGTAATAGAGGATACGGAGCCCAAAAAAGATGCCTCTACGAAGGAGATGGCAGAGGCGGAGTGCACTTTTTTAGTGGGTATGTTCCTAATTCTTTAGGTTAACTATATCTATTCAATTGAAGACGGAGAGAAAGAAAATGTTTTTCTTTTTCTTTTTTGTAATATCTTGGTGGAGATGTTTTCCTTGTTATGAATATATGATTTGACAATGGTATAAACAAAAATATATTACCTACTGTGATATGGAATGTATATCTTCGATTCAATGACGTAGATGAGACTTTGTTATTATGTTTTAGCAGTGTATATCTCGTTTCATTTACATACTCTGTCTTTTAATATAGAGGCACATCTTCGATAGGATAGAACATGTCAAGGTCCCAAAAGAGTTAATCTGGATTCTGAACGACAAGGAAATGGGAAATTTTTCTCTTATCCTCTGTCGAGAGAATCCTTACTATTGGCCGAATTGCAGAATCCTCACTTGTTTTCCTCGTCTATTTTTTCATGTCCAAACTATAAAATTGTTGGGCTTACATGTGTGATCAACTTTCCAGGTGTATATGCTTGTAGGCATTGTAAGGATCACCAATCAAAATGTCAGTTTAGTTGGGCATAAGATTTTCTGAGCAGAGTTATGGAGCATATTTAAGCTTAATTTCTTGAATTTTATTTCTTGTTTTTTGCAGAATAACTTAGTTATCTCTTTGTACCTTATTTTGAAGTGAAAGTTGATCCTGAAACATACCCAAAAACACAGTCTGGACTTTGGAGGCCTCGAGCTAACACTTGTCGACCGCCAATCTTATGTGGACTAGGACATAAAACCTTTTCTTGGCGCCTCGGCAGTTAATAGAGTGAGATCTCACATGAAGTTTGCTAAGACAAAATGAGGTCTTTTTGTGTTTCTTTCAAGGTCTTATGTGTCTCCCTAAGTAGAGGTCTTATGCATCCTCCCCCTGTTTAATAGGTCTTATCCTTCCCCCGGGGTACTATTTTTGGTCGGTCGACAAAATCTCAGGGGACCATTACTCTTTCAAGTAATAGTCCATTGATCTTGCCTTATCATCTTTCGTATTATTTCCTCGGGAGGATATTTCTCACGCCACGATGTGACATGCCTAAATACTCCCGTTAATATAATCCCTATGACATTGCCGTCTTTGACACAATTCAGCTCCCTAGTGGAGGGTGTCGTCCTTCATATTCCCCCTTGATTTCCCCTTCAAGGAAGCTTACCCCTAACGGGTTAGGTTGGGATCTTCCCATCCGGTGATACCAACAATCAGTTGTTTTCGTGACCTATTATCCCTTCACCGATATCGCTTGTGGTTACGATATCACACCCTAATTGGGGTTTCTTGACGTCCGAGTGTATCATAACCAGGACTTTCCAAGAATGGCTGGAAACGCTCCAAACGCCCAGGCACGCTTGGCTCAACCGTGTAATGCGGCGCCCTGATCGAGTTTGTACACTCTTTAGGAGAGAACTTATTACACTGGGCTTGTGACCCAGGAGTCTCTGCTGGATAAGATTTTGTTTCTCCCCGAACTCTCCATGGATCAGGTTCTAGGATGGTATTGCTTTCCCCTGAGACATGCATTACTAGGTTTTCCCCAATTATGACGCGTGTTAGGTCTTATTTTTATTGCCTCTTGCATTTACGCGAACTATGATGCATGCCAAAATTGGATGCCTAGCTTCCCTATTTAGGGGTATTAACATTTATTGCCTCCTATTGAGGTCTTATCTCATAAGTTCTTATTTTTGCCTTTTACTTCTACTTGTCATTATTTTCTCTCTTATTGTTGCCTTTTTCTTCTTTGCTTTTCTTTGTGTCTCTTATTTTCATCTTTCTATTTCTGTTATAGCGTTCTATTTCTATTGATGTCAGTTTGTAGTTGTGAGTTTCTCTAAGTGTGATGATATCTCCCTTGATTAAGATAGTTGTAGCCTTTGTCCCTTTTCTTCTTATTGATTAAGATAGGTTTATCCTTGGTCCCTTTTCTTCTTATTATGCTGCATTTTGTGCTATATGCGTAAAAGCTTGGTGCTGTGGGATGATCTTTGAGCAAAAACAACAAAATAAATAAAATGTCCAGTTGGTAGGGTTCCAGCACAGGAACTATAGCTTGCACCTTGCCTCCTTGTCCATCTGTGTGACCTCTTGTGTGCGATAGAATGAAACGATGTTGTAACTTTATCCATATCTTCGTCACAATGCTGTAAATTTATCCATATTTACGCCCTTGGTAGTTCAAAAATATGTAAAAAAATATCCGTGAGGGAGGATTCGATCGCGTAATACAAAACTCATAATCTGCACCCTTGACCAACCGTGCCAGCTTCTGCTTGGGGGTTTTACAAAAATTGGAGTGTCAACGGACTCATTCCCTTCGCCTGACCTTAAACTCATTCCCTTCGCTTGGGACCGTCTGCGCCAATACTGGCTTGTGAGATAAAATACAAGGCAGTCTTCTTATTCTTATTTTCTCCCTTGATATTGACAAGATAATCTTCGCCTTTCTCATTGCTGGCATATCATCGCCCTTGCGTTATTCAACCATGGAAGGTTTGTCTTCGCCCTGACTAACCATATTTTCCTGTGCTGTTATATTTCTCCCTTGATGGTTCATGTTGTTAGAATAATAAGCCAGTAATTAGGTTTTCGTTTCGTCTCGAAACAGATAGTGCCATAATGTAATTAAACGATATTTCTAATTAAAATTAATCCAAAATAACAAGCAAGGTACTGAGTACATACTATCCAAAGAGAATGAACTACCACCAAAATGAAATTCAATGCTAGCAAGGTACGAGGACATGCAGCATCGAAAGGGAAATTAACTACCATTAGTACAACTAGTGCCACGTTGGGAGGACCGACTGAAAAAGTATCTGAAGATGGGGTTTGTCTGCAACTGTTTTCGCCCCATTTCAGAAAGAGTGATACTTTCGCCTTGTTTCAAAAAATGTGATATTTTCGTTTCATTACAGAAAAAGTGCTTTCGCTCCGTTTCAGAACAAGTGATATTTTTTTCTGAAACGGAGCGAAAGTATCACTTTTCTTGAAACGACCGTGAAAGTATCACTTTTCCAGAAACGGAAAATTAGTGGATCCATAAACCAAAATATGGTTGGATGATGTGTTAAGCATCCTTTGTGGTAGTTTGCATAATTGATATGCATTGGATTTTCGAGAATTGTGCCTAAAGTGAAATTATCACTTATTTTGAAACAGAGGAGTATATCATTTTATTAATTGCAGCGGAATATTAGTTGATGAATTAACAATTATGATTATTGAGGGACTTATTACAGATATATAAATGACTGAAAAATAAACTGAAACAAATTACACTGTGATAAAATTCTTATTTTGATGTAGTGTCGATGCTTATATTTGAGGGTAGCATCTCCTATATATACTTTCTATTTGAACATTCTCGAAGACCTACTGTATTCTAGAACACCTACTGTAGGAGCCTACTAGAAAACCGACTAGGCTAGATATTTCTAGCATCTAACTACTTATTTACTCTAAATAATTCTAGAGACCATTTACATGCTAACTATCTAGAGAACCAACTAAACCAATCAAGATTATTCTAGCTACTACTGACGGGTTTTGTACTCTAGACATTACTAGAGCATATCCAAGACAACCTAGATATTTGTAGGATTATCTAGATATGTGTTAACACCTAACCAAAATCGGTGGTGGATATCCAACATAGCCATCCAACTTAATTTCCAACTACTACAAGAAGTTCCTATTGAATGATACACTTTTAAATCAATGGAATTACGTCCCATTGGTGCAACCAGAATTATCTTCCATAATTAATCTCCTCTATCGTCAAGTTCAGTAAACTTGCTGAGATATCCAACGTACAATTTAGGTGCTATATTTTTATAGAAGATGACATATTGATGTATAAATTTGATCTCTTGTCCGGTTTTTCTTATCAAAAGAGTCGACGTATACCTAATGGATAAATTTGATCTTTGATTTGCATTACAACTCACGAATCCATGCATAAAACTCCTACAAGAAAACCTGCTTGGAAGACAAAGGGACCAAATCAGCCAACACAATTTTGTATACTTGTATTCATTGAAGCGTCCATCTATAACCTAACTCCATCTTTAGTAGTATAGCCAGGTATGGGGAATTATATCATCACATAGTCTTGTCCATATACTTTGGCCCTTTCCATAGGTGCGCAAGAAGTTGACACATCAAAGCTACGTACACCGGCAAGTTAAAATGTTTCATCATTATCTATACTTGTTCTTTATCAGAAAATTTCACAAAGACATCTAGTTGACATCGTTAAAACTTAAAAGTCGAGTTTCCGAGTGAACAGATTTCGTAAATGTACAATGTATGTGCATTTCTTCATTCTACTACTTGGAATTCTTTCATGCTCTTGGCTTTATATGCTTCAGCAGCTGGTGACTTTTACCAAGTAATTGATCAAAAAAAAAAAAAAAGACTTTTAGTAAGTAATCATATTTAACGAGGATAAGTAAGTTTGCAGGCAATCTTTTTTAAACGATGATCCAAATAAACTCTGATCAAGATAAAAAAAACAGCCTAACCATGCATAGGGCACATGTTAAGTTTAACGAAAGGCTCTGCGTCTTTTAATGCAGTGCAAATAGGGTATCCAAACACCCGCCCTATCAAGTGCATTATAATCTCTATTTTTATCTATGTTTCTGTTTAGGAAACATAACTAAAAACTTTCATTGATTTCAAATATAGAACTAGATTTGTGGAGTTTATATATTTTTTCCTCAAATTTTTGGAAAAAAAAGGTCCTAATATGGTTCTAATTCGGACTTCCATAAAAGTCCCAAGTCTTTAGATGTCGTAGACTACTATTCTTGTTCCTGGTTTGGTTTCTATAACTCGGCTATAGCCTACGTATAAATATTAATCGTATTCCCTGAATGCGTACTTAAGTTCACATAAACGATTAATCATATAGAATCTTAAAAACCCCTCTTTGATCATCTTAATTAATTCTTCTCTTTTTTCAGAATTATCTGATCAATGGGTAAACATCCATGCATCGCTTGGGCTCCAATTCTATGGGGTAAGTGTCGTGTTTTATTTACGAGAAATAATAAGAAATCCAAGTTATCAAAAGTTGACAATGAATCTGTTCACGAGGGACATCCTATCCCTGATCTTCCTTTTCATATCATCACCAACATACTCCTTAGACTTCACGCAAAGTCCCTCTTCCAGTTGAGGCACCATACTAGCTCAACTGACTTGTTATATGATTTAACCACGGATCCGTACTTTATGCGCGCACACCTAGACCAAGCCCGAGCTACTCCAACCATTGTTGTGCGATCTCTTTCGCAACCGATTGACAATTGCATAGAGCTATTTCTTTTTGATGATAAAGCTGAGTACGTTGAGGCACTTGTAGTGAATTTGGTATGCTTGGTTGGTTGTAGAAAAGGTATTGAAGAAATTTGGTATGCTTGGTTGTAATCCCACATCAACACCACTTGTAGTGAATGATAAACTCAAGAAAGATGATGGTGAGAGAAAAGTTGATGAGACTTACTATAGAGGTCTCATTGGAATATTATTGTACCTTACACATACAAGACCCGACATCATGTTTGCTTCAATCATGTTTTTTAGGTTCATCAGTTCACCTAGTCATCTACATCTTAGCGCGACAAAGAGGTTTTTGAGGTACATACAAGAAACAATGAATTTTGAAATCATGTATTCAAGAAACTTGGATGTCAGATTAGTTGGATATTGTGATGGCGACTTGGGAGGATGTATTGATGACATGACGAGTACATCGGGGTATGCTTTTTCTCTTGGTTAGTGTATATTTTATTGGGCATCGAAGAAGTAACCAACTGTAGCTCTATCCACTACAGAAGTGGAGTACATTTCGGCATCAATAGCTAAAACTCATGTTGCATGGCTAAGAAGAATCATGGAAGACATCCAAGAGAAACAAGAAAGGTGTACCGAAATTTTTTGTGACAACTGGAAGACCAATTGGAAGACATATTCATCAAGGTACTTTCCAAAGACAAGTTTCAAAATTTTTGTGAGCTACTAGGAGTAGTAAATATCACATTAAGCAGGAGATTGTTAGTTAATGTAATATTTAAAATGTAAGACTAATTAGCAGTAAGTTAGTGAGTGGACATGAGTGTTCCACATGCTTTTGTATTAGGTTTTATGTATGCCTAGTATACAAAGAAAAAGAGGAACAAAGAGAAAGTAATTTAATGAAATAGAATTGAGTAGAAGAGGTAGAGAGTATCAAAGAGCCCTCACCTCAATTTAACAAAATTACAAATCGCCATAGAAATTTAATCATAAAACCAACAGAAAATTCAAAATTGTTTTTTAAGCAGTTCAGAGAATATATTCGTAGACAGATTTTGTTAAAAATTTCATGTAAGGGTCATGGGTTGAAAGTTTACGTTTTTGTTTGTGTATTTGTGGTATAATAGTTAACAGTTCAGTTATGACTGCCGTCTACATGTGTGACTGTGGAAAGGTTCCATGTCTGGGCTTCTCTAAGGATGTCACGGTCTTTTTTAATCTTTTGATGGGTTTAACATATCACTCATTTGATGGATGACATATTTTGGATGTTTATATTTTTTTTCCTTCAGTTAGAGGATTGGTGGTTGTTATCTATTGATTCTATTTCACCCCCATAATGTGTTTCTTTGTCATTTTTGCTTTTGTCGTGCACCTTTACGTTTCTTTTCTAGTTTAATTAGCATTCAGTGTTGTAAAACTTAGCATTTTTCTTACCTATATTTTAGGGAGTTAGCATACTTTCTAAAGATGAGACTGTTAGGGATCCCAGTAACACAATATTATTCAAGAATCCATTTCTAGCTGGACTGCTTGAAAATTAATTTTGAAGCTTCTAGGATAAATATAAAGAGTTTATGTTGGTTTTATATTAATTTTTCATTGATCAAATAGGAACTGTTGCAGGAGGAAAGTCAAGATAAAAGACTTTCTATAAGAATCTGAAGTGCATTACAATTTACAAGTAGTGTAGTGGACACGAAAGAGGCTCTGGATGGTCTATTCCCAAAAATCCATATTCTTCTATTTCACCCAATCTCCATTCGACACGTTTCTATGTTTTTAACTAACAAAACTTTCGGTTTTGCAAAATATATTGTTGACTAATTTAACGATTTTCTGAAGAGAAAAAAAAGAAAGCAATGTAGATTTTCCTTATATCATTTTTCTACCACTATCATACTCTCTAATATTATCGTCTTTTTTGCAGCCCATCAATTATTTATTTTTTGTTTATGTTCATTGAGCATCAGCAGGTAACATTTCTTGCCTATAATTTTTTGGTATAATTCTTTGCTTGTATAGAATTATATTCATCATTTGTAAATGAAAAGTATAATTAATTTGTGGAATCCGGTTAAATACATTTGATTTGTATAAACTTGAAGACAATCTCTACAAAATTATATTAATCTTACCTAATCTCAGTTTTTTCATTTTTATTTTTTATAGACAGTCTATGAAGATGAATATGTAAAATTGGATCACACATAGGTCGTAGATTGGATTTTGACAGCAGTATAAATCTAAAGTTTGCTACACAAGAGAAAACCTATGATGAAATGACTACTACTGTAAATTTTATTGACCATCTCAATCTAGTTCACTCTAAAATTCGTAAGGAACAAGTTCCAATAATCGGGATGGAATTTGAAACTGAAGAGGAAACCAACTATAGAGAGCAGACTGCAGAAACTAATGTATTATAACATCGGCGTTATATGATATTAACATCCCAAAAAACAAACTCAGATATGATATGATTTTTAATAAGTGAGCAATCTTCTAGACATTTATGTTTGGTAATTGTGTTTGAGCCTGGAAAAGTCCACCCTTTGCATGATTTGAGCTTTTGTCTGATGTAATCATAATTCGGTATAGTAGTCGTTTGTTAGGCTCACGTTATATATGACTGTTATCACCATTGCTACATATTGTGATTGTGACAGATAAGAGAACGCTCAAACAAACAAAATGACAAAACAAAAAAACCTTGCATTAAAAAAAAAAAACTATCGATCAGTTGTAACCTTAATCTCCTGTAAAGGGATAATCCTTGAGCTCATATAGAAGTGAAGCAGACGAAGTCTATGCTTCATCTTTTGTTGGAATGATGTGTATCCATATTCCAAAAAATAAAATAAAATTATCATTCTATCAATAGATGAATGTGGTACCAGGGAATATGCTAGGGGTAGAAAATGATATAAGGGAAATCTAAGTTGTTTCCTTTTTTTCCTCTTCAGTAAATCTTTAATTTAGTCTTTAATTTAGTCAACAATATATTTTGAAAAACCGTAAGTTTTGTAAGTTAAAAATTTAGACACATGTCGATTGGAGACTGGGTGGAACAGCGGAACAGGGAGATTTCGTAATAGAGGATCCGGAGCCCAAAAAAGATGCCTTTACGAAGGAGATGGCAGAGGCGGCATGCACTTTTTTAGTGGGTATGTTCCTAATTCTTTAGGTTAACTATATCTATTCAATTGAAGACGGAAAAAAAGAAAAATGTTTTTCTTTTTCTTTTTTGTAATATCTTGGTGGAGCTGTTTTCCTTGTTATGAATATATGATTTGACAATGGTATAAACAAAAATATATTACCTACTGTGATATGGAATGTATATCTTCGATTCAATGACGTAGATGAGACTTTGTTATTATATTTTAGCAGTGTATATCTCGTTTCATTCACATACTCTGTCTTTTAATATATATGCACATCTTCGATAGGATAGCACATGCCAAGGTCCCAAAAGAGTTAATCTGGATTCTGAACGACAAGGAAATGGGAAATTTTTCTCTTATCCTTTGTCGAGAGAATCCTTACTATTGGCCGAATTGCAGAATCCTCACTTGTTTTCCTCGTCTATTTTTTCATGTCCAAACTATAAAATTGTTGCGCTTACATGTGTGATCAAATTTTCAGGTGTATATGGTTGTAGGAATTGTAAGGATCACCAATCAAAATGTCAGTTTAGTTGGGCATAAGATTTTCTGAGCAGAGTTATGGAGCATATTTAAGCTTAATTTCTTGAATTTTATTTCTTGTTTTTTGCAGAATAACTTAGTTATCTCTTTGTACCTTATTCTGAAGAGAAAGGTGATCCTGAAACATACCCAAAAACACAGTCTGGACTTTGGAGGCCTCGAGCTAACACTTGACGACCGCCAATCTTACGTGGACTAGGACATAAAACCTTTTCTTGGCGCCTCGGCAGTTAATAGAGTGAGATCTCACATGAAGTTTGCTAAGACAAAATGAGGTCTTTTTGTGTTTCTTTCATGGTCTTATGTGCCTCCCTTAGTAGAGGTCTTATGCATCCTCCCCCTGTTTAATAGGTCTTATCCTTTCCCCAGGGTACTATTTTTGGTCGGTCGACAAAATCTCAGGAAACCATTAATCTTTCAAGTAATAGTCCATTGATCTTGCCTTATCATCTTTCGTATTATTTCCTCGGGAGGATATTTCTCACGCCACGATGTGACATGCCTAAATACTCCCGTTAATAGAATCCCCATGACATTGCCGTCTTTGACACAATTCAGCTCCCTAGTGGAGGGTGTCGTCCTTCATATTCCCCCTGATTTCCCCTTCACGGAAGCTTACCCCTAACGGGTTAGGTTGGGCTCTTCCCATCCGGCGATACCAACAATCAGTTGTTTTCGTGACCTATTATCCCTTCACCGATATCGCTTGTGGTTACGATATCACACCCTAATTGGGGTTTCTTGAGGTCCGAGTGTATCATAACCAGGACTTTCCAAGAATGGCTGGAAACGCTCCAGACGCCCAGGCACGCTTGGCTCAACCGTGTAATGCGGCGCCCTGATCGAGTTTGTACACTCTTTAGGAGAGAACTTATTACACTGGGATTGTGACCCAAGAGTCTCTGCTGGATAAGATTTTGTTTCTCCCCGAACTCTCCATGGATCAGGTTATAGGATGGTATTGCTTTCCTCTGAGACATGCATTACTAGGTTTTCCCCAATTATGACGCGTGTTAGGTCTTATTTGTATTGCCTCTTGCATTTACGCGAACTATGATGCATGCCGAAATTGGATGCCTAGCTTCCCTATTTAGGGGTTTTAACATCTAGTGCCTCCTATTGAGGTCTTATCTCATAAGTTCTTATTTTTGCCTTTTACTTCTACTTGTCATTATTTTCTCTCTTATTGTTGCCTTTTTCTTCTTTGCTTTTCTTTGTGTCTCTTATTTTCATCTTTCTATTCCTGTTATAGCGTTCTATTGATGTCAGTTTGTAGTTATGAGTTTCTCTAGGTGTGATGATATCTCCCTTGATTAAGATAGTTGTAGCATTTGTCCCTTTTCTTCTTATTGATTAAGATAGGTTTAGCCTTGGTCCCTTTTCTTCTTGTTATGCTGCATTTTGTGCTATATGCGTAAAAGCTTGGTGCTGTGGGATGATCTTTGAGCAAAAACAACAAAATAAATAAAATGTCCAGTTGGTAGGGTTCCAGCACAGGAACTATAGCTTGCACCTTGCCTCCTTGTCCATCTGTGTGACCTCTTGTGTGCGATAGAATGAAACGATGTTGTAACTTTATCCACATCTTCGTCACAATGCTGTAAATTTATCCATATCTACGCCCTTGGTAGTTCAAAAATATGTAAAAAAATATCCGTGAGGGAGGATTCGATCGCGTAATACAAACCTCATAATATGCACCCTTGACCAACTGTGCCAGCTTCTGCTTGGGGGTTTTACAAAAATTGGAGTGTCAACGGACTCATTCCCTTCGCCTGACCTTAAACTCATTCCCTTCGCTTGGGACCGTCTGCGCCAATACTGGCTTGTGAGATAAAATACAAGGCAGTCTTCTTATTCTTATTTTCGCCCTTGATATTGACAAGATAATCTTCGCCTTTCTCATTGCTGGCATATCATCGCCCTTGCGTTATTCAACCATGGAAGGTTTGTCTTCGCCCTGACTAACCATATTTTCCTGTGCTGTTATATTTCTCCCTTGATGGTTCATGTTGTTAGAATAATAAGCCAGTAATTAGGTTTTCGTTTCGTCTCGAAACAGATAGTGCCATAATGTAATTAAACGATATTTCTAATTAAAATTAATCCAAAATAACAAGCAAGGTACTGAGTACATACTATCCAAAGAGAATGAACTACCACCAAAATGAAATTCAATGCTAGCAAGGTACGAGGACATGCAGCATCCAAAGGGAAATTAACTACCACTAGTACAACTAGTGCTACGTTGGGAGGACCGACTGAAAAAGTATCTGAAGATGGGGTTTGTCTGCAACTGTTTTCGCCCCATTTCAAAAAGAGTGATACTTTCGCCTTGTTTCAAAAAATGTGATATTTTCGTTTCGTTACAGAAAAAGTGATACTTTCGCTCCGTTTCAGAACAAGTGATATTTTTTTCTGAAACGGAGCGAAAGTATCACTTTTCATGAAACGACCGTGAAAGTATCACTTTTCCAGAAACGGAAAATTAGTCGATCCATAAACCAAAATATGGTTGCATGATGTGTTAAGCATCCTTTGTGGTAGTTTGCATAATTGATATGCATTGGATTTTCGAGAATTGTGCCTAAAGTGAAATTATCACTTATTTTGAAACGGAGGAGTATATCGTTTTATTAGTTGCAGCGGAATATTAGTTGATGAATTAACAATTATGATTATTGAGGGACTTATTACAGATATATAAATGACTGAAAAATAAACTGAAACAAATTACACTGTGATAAAATTCTTATTTTGATGTAGTGTCGATGCTTATATTTGAGGGTAGCATCTCCTATATATACTTTCTATTTGAACATTCTCGAAGACCTACTGTATTCTAGAATACCTACTGTAGGAGCCTACTAAAAAACCGACTAGGCTAGATATTTCTAGCATCTAACTACTTATTTACTCTAAATAATTCTAGAGACCATTTACATGCTAACTATCTAGAGAACCAACTAAACCAATCAAGATTATTCTAGCTACTACTGACGGGTTTTGTACTCTAGACATTACTAGAGCATATCCAAGACAACCTAGATATTTGTAGGATTATCTAGATATGTGTTAACACCTAACCAAAATCGGTGGTGGATATCCAACATAGCCATCCAACTTAATTTCCAACTACTACAAGAAGTTCCTATTGAATGATACACTTTTAAATCAATGGAATTACGTCCCATTGGTGCAACCAGAATTATCTTCCATAATTAATCTCCTCTATCGCCAAGTTCAGTAAACTTGCTGAGATATCCAACGTACAATTTAGGTGCTATATTTTTATAGAAGATGACATATTGATGTATAAATTTGATCTCTTGTCCGGTTTTTCTTATCAAAAGAGTCGACGTATACCTAATGGATAAATTTGATATTTGATTTGCATTACAACTAACGAATCCATGCATAGAACTCCTACAAGAAAACCTGCTTGGAAGATAAAAGGACAAATCATCCAACATAATTTTGTATACTTGTATTCATTGTAGCGTCCAGCTATAACCAAACTCCATCTTTAGTAGTACAGCCAGGTATGGGGAATTACATCATCACATAGTCTTCTCCATATACTTTGGCCCTTTGCATAGGTGCGCGAGAAGTTGACACATCAAAGCTACGTACACCGGCAAGTTAAAATGTTTCATCACTATCTATACTTGTTCTTTATCAGAAAATTTCACAAAGACATCTAGTTGACATCGTTAAAACTTAAAAGTCGAGTTTCCGAGTGAACAGATTTCGTAAATGTACAATGTATGTGCATATCTTCATTCTACTACTTGGAATTCTTTCATGCTCTTGGATTTATATGCTTCAGCAGCTGGTGACTTTTACCAAGTAATTGATCAAAAAAAAAAAAAAGACTTTTAGTAAGTAATCATATTTAACGAGGATAAGTAAGTTTGCAGGCAATCTTTTTTAAACGATGATGCAAATAAACTCTGATCAAGATAAAAAAAAACAGCCTAACCATGCATAGGGCACATGTTAAGTTTAACGAAAGGCTCTGCGTCTTTTAATGCAGTGCAAATGGGGTATCCAAACACCCGCCCTATCAAGTGCATTATAGTCTCTATTTCTATCTCCGTTTCTGTTTAGGAAACATAACTAAAAAATTTCATTGACTTCAAATATAGAACTAGATTTGTGGAGTTTATATATTTTTTCCTCAAATTTTTGGAAGAAAAAAAGGTCCTAATATGGTTCTAATTCGGACTTCCATAAAAATCCCAAGTCTTTAGATGTCGTAGCCTACTATTCTTGTTCCTGGTTTGGTTTCTATAAGTCGGCTATAGCCTACGTATAAATATTAATCGTATTCCTTGAATGCGTACTTAAGTTCACATAAACGATTAATCATATAGAATCTTAAAAACCCCTCTTTGATCATCTTAATTAATTCTTCTCCTTTTTCAGAATTATCTGATCAATGGGTAAACATCCATGCATCGCTTGGGCTCCAATTCTATGGGGTAAGTGTCGTGTTTTATTTACGAGAAATAATAAGAAATCCAAGTTATCAAAAGTTGACAATGAATCTGTTCACGAGGGACATCCTATCCCTGATCTTCCTTTTCATATCATCACCAACATACTCCTTAGACTTCACGCAAAGTCCCTCTTCCAGTTGAGGCACCATACTAGCTCAACTGACTTGTTATATGATTTAACCACGGATCCGTACTTAATGCGCGCACACCTAGACCAAGCCCGAGCTACTCCAACCATTGTTGTGCGATCTCTTTCGCAACCGATTGCCAATTGCATAGACCTTTTTATTTTTGATGATAAAGCTGAGTACGTTGAGGCTACAAGCTTCGATCTTAGTTCATATGGCGAGGAACGCCCAACTGATCTCTGGGGTTCATATGATGGGTTTCTTTTATTCACAAGCCAAGCCAGGCATTTATGGAAATTCTATATTTGGAACCCGATCACAAAAGAACAAGTAACAGTCACTTCGCCAAGTCGTCTTTTATCTGACTGTGGATTTTACTTCCATCCATGTAAAAAGGAGTACGAAGTGGTTGTATGTCGCTATACTGCACGAAAATTCGACTTTCAGATTCTTAATTTAAGAACTAAGCATAGAAGAAGAGTTGGTAGCGGGACGTTTTACTGGATGGTGGATTGTTAAGAGTATTTCATCTGGAACAACTGTGTTCGCCCTAGCCTATCAGACGCAATATTATCATTCAATATTGAAACCGAGGAGCTTAGTACCATGGAAGCTGCTGTGCCATGTAATTATATTCCAACGCAAAGAAGATACCCAGGAAATGAGTTTCAACTTTTCGATTTGGAAGGAGAATTGAGTCTATACGATACTTCGTCAAGAACTAAAGTGGTCATATGGGTGTTTAACAACAATACCAAACGTTGGGATAAGAAACACTCAGTGATTAGTCCCTATCACGAGCACAAGTGGTATTTCTACTCGTACTTCACCGAATTTGAATACATCAAGATGAAGGGAGAATTCATAGCATATCACTGCTTGGGTACAAGAAAACCACATATTTACAATGTAAGTTCTGGAACTTGGAAGCTGTTTGAAATTAAGGGATTTGAAAGAGATTGCACAACAACAATTCATACTCAAAGTCTTGTCTCTTTGGATGCTGCAGATTCAGTTATACCACTAGAAAATATTGATGTATAAATTTGATCTCTTGTCTGGTTTTTTCTTTCTTATCAAATGAATCTACATACCTAATGGCTTTTATCTTAGAATATAGTTGATTTATATTTTATACACGTCCTTATTAGCATTATAAAAAAGTAAATAACAAAAGAATAGAAAACAAAATAAAACCTTTGACACTGGGAGGATTGGACCAAATCAGCCATATCAACATTGTTGGGATAGAAGGGAGATAAGTAATAACGAAATAAATTAAGATAGAATTTAAAACCGCACATAGAAAATTCTTTTCCCTAAAAAAGTTTGTTTGGACGAAGGAAACCTTATTTTGTGGGATCACAAAATTGACTAAAAAACTCATATATTATTTTTGGTGCGTCAAATAGACATGTAAAAAAAGGTATTTTTCTAATATTCTAGGATTTAAAAGATATTGTTCTAATATTCTATTTGGTTATTTTACCCAGAAAAATTTATAACAGCGGACTAAAGCGCCATCTCCATATATTTATTAGAATTTAACTAACGTGTTCTATATTTCTATAGCATTCACAGGTCTACTGGTTAGTACCCTACAGTGATCGGAGACTTGTACGATCCATGAATATATAATCCATAAAGCATTAGGAAATGCCCTAAGTACTACTAGCTATAGAAAAAAGGAAAATGATTTGTGAATATAAGACATGTCAATTAGTTGATAGATGCTAACTAACTAATGGATGTCAGCCACAAATAATGATTGTACTTGAAAAAAATAAAATAGTGTGTAATATTATTTGAATAAAGTAAAAGAAGAGTTGGTAGCTGTTCGGGGTTTTCTTTTGAGGTGAAAAATTAGGATAGAGATCCGCTAAACGTGTAGTTCGCGACATCGAATTAAGTACGATCCGAAAATTTCATACTCAATTAGTAAGTTAATTAAGTTACTGAGGTGCAGATGATATTCAATGGGATTGACACAAGTTTTCTTTATAAAATCAAGTACACCGTATACTAAACCTTGAAATTTATCCTAGTTTAAACTTGATGAAACCAATTTTATCCTTGTATAAACATGGATGGAACCATGCACATCACAAATTAAACCCGGATGAAACCAGCTTCATTTTAGATTTAAAATAGATGAATACAAATTTCAACTGAATATAAAACATGATGAAACTAGTTTCATTCCAGTTAAATATGAATAAAAACAAATTTATGAAAATCTAAAACAAGATGCTACCGGTTTCACCCTAGCAATTTTTGAATAATTTCTTTTTTCTCATTTTATTCAGGATGCATCCAGTTTCATCCTACCTATTTTTTGAATAATTTCTTAAATCTTAGTTTAAGTCAGAATGCAACCAGTCTCATCGCAGCAAAAAAAATTGAACTTTTTTTCGAATTTAGTATCAACAATGGGTTTGTTTAGTAGATCTGCTCATACCCTTTACAAAATTATATGTATCATTAAAATCCGACTTATATTTCATAAGTTGTGAATTTTTTCGTGATTAATATTTCATTAAAACCCAACCATAATTCTACTTGTCTTTTACAACCACACTTTATGTTTTTTTGGGCATTTAACCCATTTTCTCTTGCGGTATACCTCTCTCCGCCTCATTCTAATCACTGCATTTGTACCGATGGACACATTTTTGTGTCCAATTTGTCTCGATTCTATATATTGTTAGGGCTCATTTTTGTACTTGTTATGGTGTTTTTTGTGTGTATAGGTATTTTTGCCAATAAATATTTTGGAAAAAATCAGCTCGAGAAGTTGTTAAAGGCACCCTGGGGAATTACTAAAGGCACCCATAATTTGGATAAGGGGCACCTCAATCAATAAGTGGCACCCAAGCTGTTAAAGGAACCCGAGGTTTGGTTCAGGACACTTCATCTTCACATTTGAATTCTTGTTTTTGGCGAGAAATAAAGAACAAAATTAGGTTTCGATTTTTGGACAGCTTTTGGACTGATTCAATCCCTGGGTTTGGTACTGGCGAACTCTAGGTTACTAAACAGGCCTGGTATATGAGTTTGATTCAACTAAATTTGAGCAGATAGTTGGGTGTTTGAAGAAACAGAGTCTCGGTTTTGCTTCTCTCCTTCCCGTGTTTCTATACGCTTGGCCTGTATTCATAGAAGTCCTGACTCAATCTTTAATGACTTTGCAACGAGTAAGAATGTGTAAGCATTAGGTGGCAAAGTGAAGGATGAAAGAAAATGAAGATTTCACGTAAAACAGGGAAGAAATTCTTGTATCCTGCATGGAGAGTAAAATAAAATATTTTCATTGATTGTTGCGATATTTTGAAATACCTCGTGGTGTGGTAGAGGATGTTCCGATTGAGATTGATAAATTTATTTATCCGGTGGATTTCGTTGTTATAGATACTCATCCTGTTCCGGACTCTAGTGCAGAAATACTAGTGATTTTAGGTCGCTCATTCTTAGCGACATCTAACGCTATCATCAACTGTAGGACCGGACTTATGAACATATCCTTTGGTTATATGACCACTGAACTAAATGTATTTAATGTTACCAGACAACAATCTGATGATTTAGAGGAATTGAATATGACTAACCCTTTAGTTCAGGATCTAGTTCAGGATAATTGGGATGAAACTTTATTTGGCGATTCCCGAGATAAATTTGATGAGACAATTATCTTAGGTCAGATAGATGACCAGACTTAAGAACTAGAAGAAGCTCTCGGATATTTTAAAGACTCTATAGACCCGTAAATTCAAGCCATAGTTAAAAGTCTTATAGAGAGTAATGATTACCCTAAGTTTGGGGGTTGTGATGGTTCAAATGATCGTCAAGTATCCCCATTAGAAGTCCCTAACTTGGGACTCGAGATTTGTGCCTCTAAGGTATTACTTGAGTTTCTTCAAAAGGCAAATCTTTAATAAAATAAAAAGTGAGCCTACATGATATGTATAAACAAAAGGTACATCTATTTTCATCGTTGCTTTATATGTTGATGATCTTATTTTTATGGGTAATGATGCTCATATGATTGATAAATTCAAGAGAGATGATGAAATATGATATGAGTGGCATGGGTTTGCTCAAGTACTTCCTTGGTACTGAAGTTCATCAAAATGAAGATGAAGTGTTCATTTCTCAAAGCATGTATGCCCAAACGGTATTGAAGAAATTTGGTATGCTTGGTTGTAATCCCACATCAACACCACTTGTAGTGAATGAGAAACTCAAGAAAGATGATGGTGAGAGAAAAGTTGATGAGACTTACTATAGAGGTCTCATTGGAATCTTATTGTACCTTACACATACAATACCCGATATCAGGTTTGCTTTAAGCATGTTTTCTAGGTTCATGAGTTCACCTAGTCATCTACATCTTGGCGCGAGAAAGAGGTTGTTGAGGTATATACAAGAAACAATAAATTTTGAATTCATGTATTCAAGAAACTTGGATGTCAAATTAGTTGGCTGTTGTCATAGCGACTTGGGAGGATGTATTGATGACATGAAGAGTACATCGGGGTATGCTTTTTCTCTTGGTTAGTGTATATTTTCTTGGGCATCAAAGAAGCAACCAACCGTAGCTCTATCCACTACGGAAGTGAAGTATATTTCGGCATCAATAGCTAAATCTCATGTTGCATGGCTAAGAAGAATCATGGAAGACATTCAAGATAAACAAGAAAGGTGTATCGAAATTTTTTGTGACAACAAATCGGCATTTGCTACGTCCAAAAATTCGATTGAGCATTATAGAGCAAGGCACATCAAACTCAGATATCACTTCATTCGAGAAGCGGTTTAAGATGGTGAGATAAAACTCAAGTATTGCAAGATGGAAGACCAATTGGAAGACATATTCATCAAGGCACTTCCCAAAGACAAGTTTCAAAATTTTCGTGAGCTACGAGGAGTTGTTGAACATCACATTAAGGAGGAGATCGTTAGTTAATGTAATGTTTAAAATGTAAGATTAATTAGTAGTAAGTTAGTGAGTGTACATGAGTGTTCCACATGCTTTTGTATTAGGTTTTATGTATGCCTAGTATATACAGAAAGAGAGGAAGAAAGAGAAACTAATCTAATGAAATAGAATTGAGTAGAAGAGGTAGAGATTATCCAAGAGCCTTCACCTCCATTCAACAAAATTACTTCAAATCTCCTTACAAATTCAATCATAAAACCAACAGAAAATTCAAAATTGTGTTTTAAGCAGTTCCGAGAATATCATTTGTATACAGATTTTGCTAAAAATTTCATGGAAGGGTCTTGGGTTGAAAGTTTAGGGGTTTTTTTTGTGTGTTTGTGGTATAATAGTTAACATTTCAGTTCTGACTGCCGTCTACATGTGTAACTGTGGAAAGGTTCCACGTCTGAGCTTCTCTAAGGATGTCACAGTCTTGTTTAATCTTTTGATGGGTTCAGCTTATCATTCTTTTGATGGATGCCATATTTTGGATGTTTATATTTTTGTACTTCAGTTAGAGGATTGGTGGTTGTTATCTATTAATTCTATTTCACCCCCATAATGTGTTTCTTTGTAATTTTTACTTTTATCGTGCGCCTTTACGTTTCTTTTCTAGTTTAATTAGCATTCAGTGTTGTAAAACTTAGCATTTTTCTTACCTATATTTTAGGGAGTTGGCACTTTCTAAAGATGAGCCTGTTAGTATCCAAGTAACACAGTATTATTAAGAATCCATTTTTAGCTGGACTGCTTGAAAATTAATTTTGAAGCTTTCGGATAGATAAAAGAGTTTATGTTGGTTTTATATTAATTTTGCATTGATCAAATAGGAACTGTTGCAGGAGGAAAGTCAAGATAAAAGACTTTCTACAAGAATCTGAAGTGTATTACAATTTACAAGTAGTGTAGAGGACACGAAAGAGGCTCCGGATCGTCTATTCCCAAAAATCCCTATTCTTCTATTTTACCCAGTCTCCATTCGTCACCTGTCTATGTTTTTAACTAACAAAATTTTCGGTTTTGCAAAATATATTGTTGACTAATTTAACGATTTTCTGAAGAGAAAAAAAAAGGAAACAATGTAGATTTTCCTTATATAATTTTTCTACCACTAGCATACTCCCTAATATTATCGTCTTTTTTGCATCCCATCAATTATTTATTTTTTGTTTCTGTTCATGGAGCATCAGCAGGTAACATTTCTTTTCTACAATTTTTTTGTATAATTCTTTGCTTGTATATAATTATATTCATCATTTGTAAATGAAAAGTATAATTAATTTTTGGAATCTGGTTAAATCATAGATAAGATCATCATCTGTTTTGTAGAGATAATGTTCTTCAAATCTTCTACAGTTCCTTTCTTTCCAAATGGTGCTCACAATAGCCGATGAAATTAAACCCCAAACATAATTTCCAGAGATTGAAAAATGACTCGGATGCCAAAATTCAGCTAGAGTTCTCATGGAGTTAGGCACTACCCAAACCAAACCTGTACTAGGAATGAGACCCGACCAAATCTTGTATGCGATCTTCCAATGTAGAAAAAGATGATCTTGCGACTCAAGACCTATTCCACATAAAAGATTGTTGGCAATCTTCTAGACATTTATGTTTGTTAATTGTGTTTGAGCCTGGAAAAGTCCACCCTTTGCATGATTTGAGCTTTTGTCTGATGTAATCATAATTTAGTATAGTAGTCGTTAGTTAGGCTCACGTTATTGTTATAGTTTTGAAAGTGGTAGTAAAAGTTCGTTGCTCGGACTTGTAAAGATTTAAAAATAAAAATATATACAAAAAATATTAACACTTGTGCGAGAAACTAGGACTAAAGATTCGGCCATCTTTCATTTTCAAGTGGTTCAAAATTTAATTCTAGGCGATTATAGTTCAAAACAAAACAAATATTAACTCTATTCTTTGCCAAAGTAGATTCTATAAAATATTACTTGTATTTTATGAGCATGGCGCATCAAGAATCCCTAAGAATAAGCATGCTCCATCAAATAAAATCACAAATAATTAATTAAAATATTAATTCAATTAAAATTGGTGCAAAAAGTAAATAAAGAATTAATTTAAATTACCACATGGATGAAACACGGCCTCCTCCGTCGTCCCAGTCCTTGGGGTTTAACTCATCATGTCAAAAACACACTCAAAATATTTATTTATTGTTCAAAGGGTGTTTACAAGGATGAAAATGGAGATGAAATAATAAAACAGTGAATGTGCGACCCACAAAAAGCGTCCAAAATGAACGACACAGAAGAAGTGCTATTGTCGTTGTGGCTCTAAGTCCCACACCTACGACCCACGGCTGTTAGTCTATTTCACTGTTGAAAAACGACTGCTGATGCAGGTCCGTTCTTCGTGTTCTTCATATTCATCAGCAGCAGCAGCAGCAGAAACCGAGTTTGGGAAAACTCGAATTTCTTCTTCTCTGGCTCTCCTCAGACCCCCAGACTCTCGACACCCTTTCCCAAACTATTTTTCCTTGTATTTATAGTGAATTGGAGCCAAAAATCCGACCATTGATTGCATATATTCTCCATTTAATCCAAATAATAATAACGAAAATTTCCAAAATTAACTCTGTCACACGTTAGAATTGGTTCTGCACACTCCAATTCAGCTCTCCCACGCCTAGTAAGTCGTCGAACGTCCCTTAATCACTTCCATGCATAGCCAAAACACACACAACAGCGTGTACAGGGTGTGTTCAATCCGTGTAGCTCTGTTTTGAGCTCGAGAATGAAATCGATGTTTCCAGCCAATTCTGATCAAATTCGACACCCAAACTTTGTTCCTTATGCGAAATCACATCTTTCTACCAATTTTCAGAGATTGAATCGTACTCTAACCCATTCATTTTGACAATCAAAATTCTGCCAGTTGAAAACTTCATTTCCCGCAAAAAACACAAATTCAAATTGTTGAAGAAGGTGCCCCTTATCCAAAGTGCTGGGGTGCGAATATCAATTGGGGTGGAAATAGTAATTTTTATGGGTTCCTCCGGGACATTTCTGGGACGCTTCTGGTGCATTTCTGGGGTGCCTACGGTACATTTCTCCGGGGTGTAAAACACTGCTTTTTGAGCCCATTTCGCCGCAAGGGCTTATTTCTCTAAAATTTCCTACAAGAACACAAAATAACACAATAAGTACTTAATCGAGTCTAACAATACAGAAAATTGAGAACAAAATAGACACATAAATGCGTCTATCAAATACCCCCAAACTTATTATTTGCTAGTCCTCGAGCAAATTTATTCTAGAAAGGAAAATCATTTGAACCCCTAGGTGGCCCTAGTGGCGGAGTGTTGTATCCGGAGGGTTTACCAGAGGTGTACCCACAAAACCTTTACTCCAGACCCTAGCTATCTACAACGAACCTTGGAAGGCACTAAAGAATCTCCTTGGTTGGCATACTTATTGACTACAAGAGGAAGTACCCTGATGCGAAATTCCAATTGATGTACACGAGTTTGCACTCAAGCATACTAAAATTCATATATAAGTGACAAAGATCTACTCAGATAGTTGCACTATGGACATCATATTCGGAGTCAAACTAATCATATGGATAGATCAAGAAGATGGATATAGAAAAACATAGATGGTGTTGATGTTGACCAAATGATCAATGTTTCACATATCTGTCTGAAGGCCACTGCTAAAATGAACCTATCCTAATGGACTGAGATACGGTCTGACTAATATCAACACTGCTGGCATATACAGGGGAACCAGTGGTCAATAACTTAAATCTAGATCAACAAACTGGCAAATACAAGGGAACCAGCAGTTGACTACACAGAACAATAACCATTTTTTTTAACTTAACGGCATGAATAGATCTTTTTGATCCAAGCGCATGCTTCTTGTCAGCAGATTACATGATAGTTCCCACGGGTCCTGCATTCCACGCTTGCTTAGGCGACGGAAACAGGGAGAACACACGCATATTGCTATCCAAGTGTTAATACTTATTCCGATTGGTCTAACTGGTCCGGTCTTAACCTTTTTTTTTATAGTAACTCAATCACTCTAATTCACCCTAGCAGTAGTAACAACTTGAATCGTGTGCCCCACCTAATCACTTAGAGAAACATAGTTTAAAATGAAAATAAAAATAAAAATAGAAGTGAAAAGGACTCAACGAAATATGGTGAAACTATCATGGTATTTCTAACACCTGAGCTCTGTGCTTTTATGAATAGACTCTTCTAGATGTTTCCATCTAATCAGATTGGTTCCTCAACTCCTACAACCAACATGCTTCCATCCACTTAGATTAGTTAGTGCCTACCTCAATACGCATAAATTTCTAGGCTCTGGAGTTTATTTATTGCAAATAAAAAGTTTCTCCCATACCCCCAAACTTAAATCTAACATTGTGCTCAATGTTCTAAAGATGAAACTAAAAGCATGAACAAGGAGAAACTGTTACCATTTTAAGCGAAAGAGTTAAGGAAAGATATTACCGTGTTGCATGAGCATGGGATACCTCCCAAGAAGTGCTAAGTTTAAAGTCTTCAGCCAGACTTAGAAAAGGATTGGTCAACTCGAACCATAAAGTAACAGTCGAAATAACTGTGGGTCTTCAAAACCAAAAAGAGCTGACCATAGGAAACTGCAGTGAACCAAGAAAATGGACAAGAAAAGCATGCCCTTACCAAGTTTCCTGAAAACTATCGCTAATTGCGGTTCAGGTTCAGGTTCTATGAAAGGGTCTAAATAGAATATTTTCATTGGCTGCGTTTCTTCATAGGTTGGATCCAAATTATTAGGTCCTAGAGTCTGGAAAAACTCAAATAAGAACTTGGAATCACAAAGTAATAACCTAAATAATTGCGGATCCTCTAAGTCAATCAGATATGACTTACATAATTGACCACAGTGAGAATAGTGGTCATTCTTAAGCAAATGTGTCGATTCTAATTTCCTAAGGCATTTAGGTTTAGTCTCACAACTTAATATTCGACACATTTGGAATATAAACGTTCCCACAGTTGGAAGAAAACAATTTGGTGGGAAAACAAAGTCAATCTGGGGATCATAGCCTGGGCAAACCACATCAACCAGAGGATGGGTTTCTAACTACTGAACTTCTTCCTGGACATCATTAGGTTCGGGAAAACGAGTATGAAGGTAATCTTTTAAAATTGTCGAGGCAGAGATATCAAGTCCTAAGTGAAGGGACTTTCTGAGAGTTAAAGGTAAGGCACTATGAAGGTGATAATCACCCCCAAACTTAGAGTTTTTAGTGTCTCTAGATAGACCAGTTACAATCTCCCTAATTTCTGGATCATTAGATTCTTGAAAATGGTCAATTGATTCTTCTAATTTATTATCAGGTAGTGCATCTTTACTCATCTCTACGGTTATATCTTCTTCATCTAATACTATTGTTTCTAAGTCGCTAGACTCTAAAACAACACTTTCGGAATAAACCCGTTCCTCTAAACCACTATCGGCTTCGTAATCAAAAGGAAAAACTATATCGTCTAAAACGGTGGTATCCCTAATCAAATCCTTGTCCTTTTGAATAGGTGAATAATCATAAAAATTATTTGGATTTGAACTAGAAATAATATAATCATTATAAAGATCAATTGGATTAATAGATTCCTGATCACTATGCCTACATATTTCAGATTCTTCATTACTACTATCCTCATCATCATAATAGTACAAAGATGATTGAACCTTATCTAAATAAGTAGTGTCTTTTATTCTAGCCTCGTCCTCTAAATTAGGCAAATATTCACTATTGATATCAAGGGTAGAATTAGAAACCCTATTTTGTAAATTTAGATTATTTCGAGCAGCATTAGCCAACTGTTCATTTTCTGCCTCTAGACGTGCCTGAATTTCACTGAGCATAACACTTATACGTTCACCACTCTCGTTTATCATCTCAGAATATCGTGTACACTCTTCTTTTGAACTATTCATTGCAACTAAACGTTTATACGTCCTTTCAATCCATTGTTGGGTCTCTTCTAGAGATGGAACAGGTTCAGAAATATCATAATCAGGACTAGTTTCCAAAAACGAGTAACCAGTACTACAGTGTTCCTGATTTTCTTGCTCGTAAGACCAATTCGCGTGTGGATACTAATTGGGCTCACCATGGTATGAACCATAACCTTGAAAAGGTTGGCGTTCCCAACTACTATTCCCACCATGGTCATAAAACTGATGATGTCCATATTCAAATTCAGGTCGATACTCATTGTATTGGCTTCTATCATACCAGTTCGACATTCTTAATTGCAAGGGAATTCTACACAACCACAAACAAGGCCGACTCGACTCTACCAAAACAAACTTAAATATTTCTAGCAAACAAAAAGCATGATGGCTCCACTTAGATTCTTTCTAGACCAGCTTCTATCTTTCGAAAGGGAATTCGTTGCAATTTGAGCAAACCCCTCTGGAATCAATCCGAGACAAAGTAAGTTGAATTGAGGTGAGGGAAGCTCAGTGGATCTTTGATACCCAAGGCCTCACCGCTATCACAAGGCGGCGCAGTCACGCATTCAACTCACAGAAACCATCATGAACTTTGGAGTGTGCTTAAAGAGCAACCAATATTTTTCGAACGAGTTTCCTACTAAGCTCGTTACCCTATCGGTCTCGTTCAATTCCAAATTTTAAGCTTGGGTTCGCGTTAGGTTTCGTTTTCCTAAGGCGGGCAAGAAGGGAGCGGTGATGAAATCCGAACCCTTATCTTGTATTGGCCAGGCCTTGCCCTTTACTAGGAATTTAAAAACATTCCAAATTCGTCCTCAATCAATGAATCACCTTAAGGAATACAGTAACTCGCTTACAGGAGATTCGCGAGTGTTTCGATGGACTTACCTCCCGTACCAGACGGGGGATGAACCATTGAAGTCGACTCGAGCCACGACTCCTATGTCATGTACGAACCCGAGGGGCCGAGACGATATAGTAATCGTCGTCCTTCCCTGCACACAGTTTATATAATTTTTTTTTAATAATAATACCCTTCCCTAGGGTTAAAAAAATAAAGTCCAATTGTTTAAAGTCCAAATTCCAAAATAAATAAATAAAAAATTACAGTGTTCCTCACACACTCTAAAAAAATTAAAAATTAAATCCTAAAATTGTCCTTTTTTTCTTCTCTTTTCGCTTTTCGCTTTAAGCTTTTTCCTCTCCAAGTCCTTAGTGCTCCACTTCGAACCTGTAAATCAAAGAAAAAAAGACAAAGTAAAAAGGAACAAATAATATAAAAAAAAAATCTACATACAAGTCCGCGTCGGCGACGCCATTTTGTTATAGTTTTGAAAGTGGTAGTAAAAGTTCGTTGCTCGGACTTGTAAAGATTTAAAAATAAAAATATATACAAAAAATATTAACACTGGTGCGAGAAACTGGGACTAAAGATTCGGCCATCTTTCATTTTCAAGTGGTTCAAAATTTAATTCTAGGCGATTATAGTTCAAAACAAAACAAATATTAACTCTATTCTTTGCCAAAGTAGATTCTATAAAATATTACTTGTATTTTATGAGAATGGCGCATCAAGAATCCCTAAGACTAAGCATGCTCCATCAAATAAAATCACAAATAATTAATTAACATCTTAATTCAATTAAAATTGGTGCAAAAAGTAAATAAAGAATTAATTTAAATTACCACATGGATGAAACACGGCCTCCTCCGTCGTCCCAGTGCTTGGGGTTTAACTCGTCATGTCAAAAACACGCTCAAAATATTTATTTACTGTTCAAAGGGTGTTTACAAGGATGAAAATGGAGATGAAATAATAAAACAGTGAATGTGCGACCCACAAAAGCGTCCAAAATGAACGACACAGAAGAAGTGCTATTGTCGCTGTGGCTCTAAGACCCACACCTACGACCCACGGCTGTTAGTCTATTTCACTGTTGAAAAACGACTGCTGATGCAGGTCCGTTCTTCGTGTTCTTCATATTCATCAGCAGCAGCAGCAGCAGAAACCGAGTTTGGGAAAACTCGAATTTCTTCTTCTCTGGCTCTCCTCAGACCCCCAGACTCTCGACACCCTTTCACAAACTGTTTTTCCTTGTATTTATAGTGAATTGGAGCCAAAAATCCGACCATTGATTGCATATATTCTCCATTTAATCCAAATAATAATAACGAAAATTTCCAAAATTAACTCTGTCACACGTTAGAATTGGTTCTGCACACTCCAATTCATCTCTCCCACGCCTAGTAAGTCGGCGAACGTCCCTTAATCACTTCCATGCATAGCCAAAACACACACAACAGCGTGTACAGGGTGTGTTCAGTCCGTGTAGCTCTGTTTTGAGATCGAGAATCAAATCGATATTTCCAGCCAATTCCGATCAAATTCGACACCCAAACTTTGTTCCTTATGCCAAATCACATCTTTCTGCCAATTTTCAGCGATTGAATCGTACTCTAACCCATTCATTTTGACAATCAAAATTCTGCCAGTTGAAAACTTCATTTCCTGCCAAAAACACAAATTCAAATTGTTGAAGAAGGTGCCCCTTATCCAGAGTGCTGGGGTGCGAATATCAATTGGGGTGGAAATAGTAATTTTTATGGGTTCCTCCGGGACATTTCTGGGACGTTTCCGGTGCATTTCTGGGGTGCCTACGGTACATTTCTCCGGGGTGTAAAACACTGCTTTTTGAGCCCATTTCGCCGCAAGGGCTTATTTCTCTAAAATTTCCTACAAGAACACAAAATAACACAATAAGTACTTAATCGAGTCTAACAATACAGAAAATTGAGAACAAAATAGACACATAAATGCGTCTATCAGTTATATATGACTGTTATCACCATTGCTACATATTGTGGTTGTGACAGATAAGAGAATGCTCAAACAAACAAAAAAACAAAACAAAAAAACCTTGCATTCAAAAAAAAAACTCTCGATCAGTTGTAACCTTAAGCTCCCGTAAAAGGATAATCCTTTGAGTTCATATAGAAGTGAAGCGGACGAAGTCCATGCTTCATCTTTTGTTGGAATGATGTTTATCCATATTCCAACAAAATAAAATAAAATATCATTCTATCAATAGATGAATGTGGTACCAGGGAGTATGCTAGGGGTAGAAAATGATATAAGGAAAATCTGAGTTGTTTCCTTTTTTTCCTCTTCAGTAAATCTTTAATTTAGTCAACAATATATTTTGCAAAACCGTAAGTTTTTAAGTTAAAAATTTAGACACATGTCGATTGGAGACTGGGTGGAACAGCGGAACAATGAGATTTCGTAATAGGAAATCCGGAGCCCACAAAAGATTCCTCTACGAAGGAGATGGCAGAGGCGTCATGCACTTTTTAGTGGGTATGTTCCTAATTTTTTTTGTTAACTATATCTATTCAATTGAAGACGGAAAGAAAGAAAATGTTTTTTTTTTTTTTTTTTGTAATATCTTGGTGGAGTTGTTTTCCTCGTTATGCATATATGATTTGACAATGGTATAAACAAAAATATATTACCTATTGTGATATGAAATGTATATCTTCGATTCAATGACGTAGATGAGACTTTATTATTATGTTTTAGCAGTCTATATCTTGTTTCATTCACATACTCTGTCTTTTAATATAGAGGCACATCTTCGATAGGATAAAACATGCCAAAGTCCCAGAAGAGTTAATCTGGATTCTAAACGGCAAGGAAATGGGAAATTTTTCTCTCATCCTCTATCGAGAGAATCCTTACTATTGGCTGAATTGCAGAATCCTCACTTGTTTCGTCGTCTACTTTTTCATGTCCAAACTATAAAATTGTTGCGCTTACATGTGTGATCAACTTGCCAGGTGTATATGCTTGTAGGCATTGTAAGGACCACCAATCAAAATGTTAGTTTAGTTGGGCATAAGATTTTCATAGCAGCGTTATGGAGCATAATTATGCTTAATTTCTTGAATTTTATTTCGAGTTTTTTGCAGAATAACTTAGTTATCACTTTGTACCTTATTCTGAAGAGAAAGTTGATCCTGAAACATACCCACAAACACAGTCTTAGACTTTGGAGGCCTCGAGCTAACACTTGCCGACCGCCAATCTTATGTGGACTAGGAAATAAAACCTTTTCTTGGCGCTTCGGCAGTTAATATAGTGAGATCTCACATGAAGTTTGCTAAGACAAAATGAGGTCTTTTTGTGTTTATTTCAAGGTCTTATGCGCTTCCCTAAGTAGAGGTCTTATGCATCCTCCCCCTGTTTAATAGGTTTTATCCTTGCCCTGGGGTACTATTTTTGGTCGGTCGAAAAAAATCTCAGGAGACCATTACTCTTTCAAGTAATAATCCATTGATCTTGCCTTATCATATTTCGCATTATTGCCTCGGCAGGATATTTCTCACGCGAAGATGCGACTTGCCTAGATACTCCCTTGAATAGAATCCCCATGACATTGTCGTCTTTGACATAATTCAGCTCCCTGGTGGAGGGTGTCGTCCTTTATATTCCACCTGATTTCCCTTTCAAGGAAGCTTACCCCTAACGGGTTAGGTTGGGCTCTTCCCATCCGGTGATACCAACAATTAGTTGTTTTCGTGACCTCTTATCCCTCCACCGATATCGCTTGTGGTTACGAGATCACACCCCAATTGGGGTTTCTTGAGGACCGAGTGTATCATAACCAGGACTTGCCAAGAATGGCTAGAAACGCTCCAGACGCCCAGGCACGCTTAGCTCAACCGTGTACCGCGGCGTCCTGATCGAGTTTGTACACTCCTTAGGAGAGAACTTATTACCCTGGGCTTGTGACCCAAGAGTCTCTGCTGGATAAGATTTTGTTTCTCCCCGAACTCTCCATGGATCAGTTTCTAGTATAGTATTGCTTTCCCCTGAGACATACATTACTAGGTTTTCCCTAATTATGACGCGCGTTAGGCCTTATTTGTATTGCCTCTTGCATTTACGCGAACTAGGATGCACGCCACAATTGGATGCCTAGCTTTCCTATTTAGGGGTTTGAACATTTATTGCCTCCTATTGTGGTCTTATCTCGTAAGGTTTTATTTTTGCCTTTTACTTCTGCTTGTCATTATTTTCTCTCTTATTGTTGCCTTTTTCTTCTTTGCTTTTCTTCGTGTCTCTTCTTTTCATCTTTCTATTTTCTTCTTATTATGCTGCATTTGTGCTATATGCGTAAAATCTTGGTGTTGCGGGATGATCTTTGAGCAAAAATAATAAAATGAGCAGTAGGTATGGTTCGAGCACAGGACCTATAGCTTGCACCTTGCCTCATTGTCCATCTGTGTGACCTCTTGTGTGCGATAGAATGAAACGATGCTCTAAGTTTATCCATATCTTCGTCACAATGATGTAACTTTACCCATATCTTCGCACTTGGTAGTGGGGTTTTACAAAAATTGAGTGTCGACGGACTTGATCGGGTGACTTTATACTCATTCCCTTCGTTTAGGACCGTCTGCGCCAACACTGGCGTGGGAGATAAAATACAAGGAAGTCCTCTTATTCTTATTTTCTCCCTCTTCGCCTTTCTCAGTGCTGGCATATCATCGCCCTTACGTTATTCATCCATGGAAGGTTTGTCTTCGCCCTGACTAACCATATTTGCCTGTGCTGTTATATTTCTCCCTTGATGGTTCATGTTGTTAGAATAACTTAGTTATCTCTTTGTACCTTCTACTGAAGAGAAAGTTGATCCCTACAAATACCCACAAACACGTGGACTAGGACATAAAACATTTGCTCGGCGCCTCGGCAGTTAATAGAGTGAGATCTCACATGAAGTTTGCTAAGCCAAAATGAGGAGAGCATTTTTTTAAAATATACTAGTTTTATACAATCGAAATTGAAGTGTTCTCTTTAGCTTAGTTATGCTGGATGGGGTTAATCTGTTGAATGCAGAGGATTAAAATAACTATTGGAGCTGTAGAGAATTTGGTTCTGACGTGTTTGTGGACTGAACTTTAAAATCCATTCAAATCTTTTGGAACAATGTATTGTTTCCTTCTTACTCGAGTTTAGTTTTTATTTTTGCTGTTACAATGTATTTTCAATACATAAATCTTTGTTAAACCGTAAAAGAATTCCTCAACCCATTTATGAGGAATTAATTACCAGTTCACTACATGAGGTTTTGGTGCACACAATGAAAGAAACGTCTTACCGAAAAAACAAACATATTATCCAAAGGGAATGAACTCCGAGCAAAATGAAATTCAATTCTAGCAAGGTACGAGGATATGCAGCATCCAAAGGGAAATTAACTACCATTAAAGTGGCTTGAAAGAAACAAGGCCTTCTTGACAGTCATGAAAACCTGAATTCCCCAAATTGGTCGAATTTGGCCGACAGTTCTAGCAAGGTAGATTGACAATTCCCCAAATTGGTCGCCAAATCAGACACTTTTTCTTCTTCCTTCTTCAACTTATCTTCAAGACTTTTAATCCTCTCCAGCTCTTCGAGTTTCTGAATCTGCAAATGAATAGACAATTAGCACTTGGGGCCATAGAAAATGAGTAAGCTAGTAGAAGCAAGTACCCAAATCATACTTGGGGCCAAAGAAAATGGGTAAGCTAGTAGGCTTGTTACTGATATCTACATTCCAAAAACCTCAAAAAAAGTCCAAAAGGCCAAACACCATATTACAGATTCAAATTTCAATATCAGTAAACCCAAGAGTCCCTATAGAGCATTAACGAAAATCTAAGGTATACAAAAGCAATGGAAAAATATCAAGCATTACATTGACAAAATAAATAATCAAAATCTAATAATAAAAGAAGTTTTTGATCAGTGTGACTTACATTGACAAAAGAAGTGATTCTTTCCCCTGAATCAGTTTCATCCTTTGTTTCAACCAACTGTCCAACTCTTCTGATCTTGACAAGTTGATTTTGATATCTCTCAATACACCTATCCACAGGTTCTTGTATATTCAATGCATCAACTGTGGGATCTTTTGAAATATGCTGAAGTTTGGTAATTTTTTCTTCCAACTTAGCCTCAAATGATGGAGCTTTCTGTTTGAGGGATTGTAATTGGTTAAATAAGAAATCGATTTGCTTGCTTACGCTATCAAATTCTCTATCTTCTTCCATCACTTGTTCTTCTTGATTTGTTGAAAGAGAAAAAAAATTATCCTGTGGTGTGGATGTACTAGTTTTTCTTTGTTTTGAGGTTTTGTGCATCTATTATTGTGAGGCACGGGGGAGCTTTAAATAGTAGTATGGTTTTGGGACTCAGAAAGCTGTAGTCTTTATCAGAGGCAGCTACTTTACTCGTGCAATGACCCTCTTCACCTTTACAATACCAAAGAGAGACTGAAGCGTCAGAAGTTTGAGTGTTGAAGTGTAGAAGACTGATAGAAACGTGACAAAAGAGTTGGGACTTTTGACTAATATATTAGGGTCTCTGTTGTCTATTGTCCCTGAACTGAAACAGATAAAGAGGATGTACTAGTTTTTCTTTGTTTTGAAGTTTTGTGCATCTAGTATTGTGAGGCACGAGGGAGCTTTAAAGAGTAGTATGGTTTTGGGACTCGGAAAGCTAGCTGTAGTCTTTATCAGAGGCAGCTACTTTGTGCAAATTTGTGTTAAGGATTATGTCTTGACTTTTGAACTCAAAAAGGTACCTGGTTTGTAGGCCATTTTCCTGGTTACTTATCAATCTAAATAGGGTTTTTTTAACAATACGTTCCTCTTTATAATTATCATTACAACTATGTCCCTCTTTTAAACAGAATTAGAAATATATCCCTCTGTTAAGTTTTTCCATCCGAATTATTGTTTTTAAAAATTCGTTGCCACGTCACACGAATTTACATCCAAATGTGGACAAACATGCCCTCAACGTTTTAACTGTACAAGCTGACGTGGAATCCTTTACACGTGGCTACTTGTACACGTTATCCATGATGGCATGGCAAATATGACCGTTTGAACGGTCATAATATGCTCCATGTACTATAAAACCACCATCTCTTCCATTTTTTTTAATCTGCAGTACATAAAAATCCATAAAAAATCTGCAAAATCATCTAATTTTTTCCTACAAATGATGGAGTTATGCACAAATTTAATGTCAGTAGTAGTATGGGTGAGGTATCTAGCTGCAGTAGCAGTTGTAACAGTTTATGTTCAATGTGTGAAATAGATAGTCATCCACCAATTCAGTGTCCATGGATCTACTCTAGGTGCAAGAATGTACCTTGCAATGGTATTAGAAGAATGTTGTTGTCTCAAACTCCTGAGCATCCTGGTGAGAAATTCTTCAACTGCTCCATCTGCAACTATTTTGAATGGTTTGTAGATGCAATAGATTATGATAAAGCTTTGGATGTTCAACTTCCTGCCAATAAGTGTTGCTTTGCTTGTGGTGACATAAACTACCAGTTCAATTCCTGTCCATTCCAAAATCAACCTTGTAAGAAGAATTGCAGTGGAAAATACATGTTAAAAGTTTGTAGAAATAAACACAACCACAATTTATGTTACCTGCAATGCAACAACATCCAATGTCAAGACTTCCAGTGGATCTCTGATGTTGTTTTCCTTGCTGCCAAATCCAAGGAAATATCTGCTAAGTTGAAGATGGCTAACCTGTGTAAGCAATTACAAAACAATCTACAAATGTAATGAAAAGAACTAAGTTTATATAATCTACTACTTACATATATATATATATATATATATATATATATATATATATATATATATATATATATATATAACTGATGTAACTTATACTGATCAAAATGGTGAACACCATTATCCTTACAATAAACTGATCAAAAGATCATAACCCAAATAGTCTTGGAAAGAAACTTAAAAAAAACAAGCAAACTCTACTGAGTTGCAGATGTTCCCTTCTTCTTTTGTGGCTTTGGTGCTTGAAATGTTTGGTTGAACCAACCAGCGCCATTGACAGACTGGCTAAAAGTCTGTTGCACAACTCCTCTTCCACCTCTTGCTCCTCTACCACCCCTTCCACCTCTTGCTCCTCTACCACCCCTTCCTCTAGATGCAAGGGCAGAAGATGTTGATGGTGCATTTTGAGATGTTAATGCTGAGGTTGATGCAGCTGCAGAAGTTGATGCAGATCCTCTACTTGTACATGTACCTATGCCTCCCCTAGAACCTCTACCTCTACCTCTCCCTCTCCTGCTCCTGCTGGAACTGCACTCAGCTGGATCTGGGTAAGTAGTTTCTTGGGTTCCTCCATCTACCATGGTTCTTGGTCTCCTTCCTTTATGACTAGAACCAACCTCACCACCAGCACAAGTTCTTTTGTTATGGCCTATCTTGTTGCATCTCTTACATGTCCTCTGTCTCTTCTCATTCACATGATCATCATGCCCCAACTTCCTCTTCTTAGCAGGTCTTCCTGGTTTCCTCATATGTATAGGTGGTTTGACAAAAGGCTCTTGAGGCTACAAACAAAAGAAGCAACACAGAAGAAAAAAAGAAGTTAGATCTGGTTATAAATACAAAAACCTAAGAAATAAAGTAACCCTAAATGAATTTGTAAAGTAATAAAGAAAGGGAACAAGATAAGATTCCCAACAAAGAAGAAAAGGACAAAAAAAAAACACAATAAAGGGTAAATAATGATGTCGCCTCTTCCAAATCTTCGCTCCCTCTGAGTAATTGCATTTGGGTGGCATAAGTGGCTTTGTATGCATCCAATGTGTAGTATGGACTACAATAACTACAAAACAGACAAGGGAAACAACTACATAACATAGTAAATGAGAAATGAAAGTAGTTGAGCACATTCAACAAACATACAGACATTCAATAAACATGCAGACATCAATAAACTTACTCTTCCCAATTAGGTCTTAAAGTCTTCAAAACACAGACAGCATGCTGACAGGGAAATCCCCTCAGTTGCCATTGGACACTACTACAAGTCTTTTTGATCAGATCAACTTGGAAGACAAAATTGTGAATTGATGTAACTTGATAACTAATACCATATACAACACCACTAATCCTAAACAGACCAGTGCATTCTTTCATCTTCTCAATCATCTTCATTGCTTCAGGTACTAATTCACCATTTTTCCAATTCAAAGACAACTGCTTTCTCCTATACCACAAGCTCATTATTAACTATCCATACATTAAGCCCAAGGTACAAATAAGCTTGTCTCTAAGTTTCTTAATCATGTTATTAAAGGACTCAGAGAAATTATTGTTCATATGTTCACAACATGAAGAGGGGTCAAAGAATGCTCTGGACCACTAGGTAGGATCCTCAGTCATCATATATTGAGCATCATATGCATTTTCCAGCACCAAAGCATCCATATGGAACTGGACAAAGATAAACATGAAGGCTATTAACAATTTATAACTAATAAAACATTCCATGACATAAACAAGTTACAATTGAACACAAAGTGATTTATTACCTTCCAGTGGGTGAACTTGTAGGCTTTAGCAGAATTCCAGATAAGGTTATGTATCTTTGAACCCTTGTAGTGAGTCTTCAAATTCTTGAACATGTGTCTACAAATTCAGTAAAACATATATTAGAAGGTGAAAAAAAATTAATTATGGTAAAAATAATGAACATACCTAAAACAATATCTGTGTGGGCTTCCTGGAAATAAAGCACTAACAACCTCAATTAAACCTTTTTGCCTATCAGAAATGAAAGTAATTGTTTCATCTGATTCAATCAGGGGCTTTAACTTCTTCAAAAACAAATACCAATTCTTAAAACATTCATTTTTGACCACTTGTATTGCTAATGGTACAACCTGGTTCTGTGCATCTAAACCAGTAGCATCCATAAGAACACCTCCCAGTTTTCCAGTAAGGTGACATGCATCAACACCAACCACTTTTCTGCAACCATTTTTCCAACCATGAATTGGAGCATGAAATGCAATCATCATTGACTCAAAGCAATTATCCTCCCTGAAACATTACATGTACATTATACAAACATTACATAATAACCATTATACAAACATTACATAAAAAAAAAGGTTATAATTAACAATTTACCTTCCAACACTGTAATTTTTTCTGCAGAACCAGGATAAGTTCTTGCCACTATGTCTAAAAAGGATGGAACCATTTTATAAGAGTCTTCATAGCTACCATGCACTTTTTCCTAGCAACATGATATGGAAGAGAAGTCTTGTGGGAAGTGTATAATTCATTTGCAATTTCCCATGGCTGCTGAAGGAATCCACCAGCCTTCAGCTTCTCAAATAGATACTGAGCAATAGACTCTGCATTGGCTGATTTATTTATGCTAAATGGATCTCCAACACAAGTATGCTCCAGATTCATACTTCTAACAGTAAAAGTCTTCTCCCCCTTTGTATTTGATACAAATATTTGAAACTTACAACCTTCAGACTTATGATACCTACATATCACTCTTATCCTTCTATTGTCACAAGGCTTCAAAATATACTGAAATTTCTTTATCACTGCAAAAGTCCTGAGATGCTTCTTAAACTGTATCTTGTCTTCAAACTGCATACCCACCTCCATTACATCAGGATTATACGCTACTTGACCATCATCAACTGGAAATAATTCTTCATACATATCAGCAATATGTAGACCCCAATCTTGGTCCCATTCCTGGTAAAAACTTTGAAGGGCCTCTTCTTTCTTCTTCTCATCTTCAGAGTCAAGCTTATCATCTTCATAGTCAGATTGATACTGTGAGTTACCAAGGCAGTTGTCATTATCACTAGGCACTAAAGCCAGTGCAACACATTTTCCTTTATCCCTTTCAGGTACATCATCTCCTTGTGAACCTAAAAAGTCTGCCAAAAGTATTGTTAGTCATCATAACACATTAAATAGCTTAATGTAAAGTACATAATCAAAATTAGTACTGCAACATTACCTTCATTTAAAAAGTTCCGCCAAAAGCCATCATCAAAGTAGATGTCCACAAAATCTCTGACATCAGTTATCTCAATATCATTTTCCTCATCATCAGAGCAGGGTGGACTTCTATCATCATCAACTGGATGGCACACATCCTATTCCACATTATCTAATTGAATGTTCTCATACTCTACATCCACATTATCATCTGGATGGCAGAAATCTTCATCATTCAAAGTAACCTCGTAAATAAAACATTTATCTGAGCATCAATTGACTTACAAACCAACCTTGTACTTTTCCTAGTAGCAGGAGAAATTATTGGTGAATTGCTTATAACCTTCTTCTTAGGTGTAGAAAACACAAAGTCATCTTCATGTGTCACCTTCTTCTTAGGTGTAGAAAACACCATCTCAGAGTCATTTGTCACCTTCTTAGTAGGTGTTAAATACCTAACTTCATTAGTAACCCCTGAAGATGAAGGGCATTCATCACCATACCTCAAAACCTTGTCACTAATACTGAAGTAAAGATGCACATAACCATCATCTTGATATTCAGCCCTTTTCCACATTGTAAATAACTCCTCATCATTGGTAATCAGTTCTTGTATGTTATCTGGAGTAAACCAAAACAAATTGAGCTTCCTGGTCTCACTAATCTTCATATCCCACATAATCATATCAGTCAACATGTCAAGATCAACAAAGTTTACATCCAAATCATGGTATAAAGTCCATTTATTGGTGGTGAATAATTCAACCCTAAAGCTCCTTTTGGGGTACCTAAAAAATCTGCTCCAGCACATACAACAAACAAAAAACCATCCAAACAATTCAATTACTAAGTTCATAATATACACACAAACACCATATTCATCATTTTTATCATTCAATAGCATCCATAAATCGAGAAATTAAAAAATCCCCAAATTTCAAAATTAGGGTTTCTGAAAAATCCCAAAATTTCTAAATTACGGTTTGAAAAATGAAAATCAGTAATCAAAGAAGGGTAAACCGATCAAACCCTAACACGACATAGACATGATTGTTCGAATCAAAAAAACCCTGAACCCTAAATCACCAGAAACAGATCGACAACCAAACATAAAAACCCTAAAACAACATAATCATTTTGAGAGAAACTTTAAACCATAAAAACCCTTACCTCGTTTTTCTCGAATCACTATCATCACGACTCATCTTGTGGAACTTCTTACTTCAATCAGTTCTTCAAGTTCTTCATCAACAGACCTTGAACAAAAGAAAAAACAGAAGAAAAAACTGAGAGAAAATAAAGGCGGCCACTTAACAGCTCTCAATGATTAAACGGGTTTCGCTTTGCTTCGATCAGTTCTTCAAGCTCTTCATCAACACACCTTAAAGAGAAGAAGAGAGGAAAGAAAGAACTGAGATACAAGAGAGGCGGAAAGAAAGAACTGAGAGACAAGAGAAGAAAAGTAACTTTAGGGTTTCAATTTATGAATATATATGGACCCTAGGCACGTGCGAATATATACTGAACTCTATTTTGTCCTTGTAAACAAGGTTGTTCAGGTGAAGAAATATGGCTACTTTGAAATATGTTGTTGGGTCATAAAATCTGAAGAACTCTTGTTTACAAATATATTTGGGCCTTACCGAACTCTATTTTGTCCTTGTAAACAAGGTTGTTCAGGGGTGGGAAAAAATGGCTACATCGAAATATGTTGTTGGGGACATAAAATCTGAACAACTCTTGTTTTCAAATATATTTGGGCCTTACCGGCTAATGGAACTAAACCTAATGGAAATACACGGTTCCACTACCGTTACGTTAATAATGGATTACCCGTTAGCTTATCGGTATCGGATATCCGTTTGCCACTATGTCGGATGTAGCAGTAACGGCTAACGGATTATTGGTATCGGATGTCGGCTAATCGGTATCCATTGACAGGCTTATGTGCGATCAAACATGTCTCGCGTAGGAGTCATCGGATTCTCGAGATTGATAATAGGCGTTGGATCATTCTTGAGATGGATCGGTACCAGATTAACTAGAGGGTATTTATGGAAATACGAATTTAACAGAGGGACATATTGGTAATTCCATATACTTATTATATATTTTTTCGGGAATTAACGGTAAGTTAACTCCGTTTGGACGAAAAACTCCAGAAGAGGAACACTTTTGTAAATCTGTTTCAAAGAGGGATACTTTTCTTTAATACCCATCTAAATATCATTAGAAGAAGTGTTATAAATTTGGTTTACCAAAGAATTTACTGCCAGGAAACATAAATTTTCTTCATTTTCTGATCAACCCTTTGTTAGAAATGCAGATCTAGTTTGCTCATCTTTGTATGTGCGCTCAGTGTCTCTTCCTTCCTTGCAAGCAAATAAGTAGAGACGTAACATGACTCCTCAAAATAATTTTCAGGTTGAATGTAAAGTTTAGATGATACAAATCAAATATAGATGTCATTTATCATGTAACACGCACTATACATAAATGGAGCACTTGTAGACGATAGATCTTTGTTACAGCAGCATATCATTAACTTCTATCGCACCTTATTCACTGAAGAGGAGGTTATCAGGACGGAGCTGGTAGGCATAGACTTTGATAGGATAAACGACCAAGAAAACGTAATCTTAGAATTAACATTTACTGAAGATGAAGTTTGGAAATCCATCCAAGAGATAGGAGGTGATAAAACACCTGGTCCAGACGGCTTCCCAGTTGTTTTTTTCAAGAATTGTTGGGGTTTCCTAAAGAAAGACATAATGGGCACAGTCAATGAATTTTGTTCCACGGGACAAATAGACATTAAACATAACTCCACCTTCATCACTCTGTTTCGAAAAAAAGATTATGTGGAGTCGATCAAGGACTGCAGACCAATCTGTCTACTCACTAGTGTTTATAAAATCATCGCAAAAGTGCTGGCAACGAGACTCAAGCTAGTGATGGAAAGGATAATATCCCCAGTTCAGTGCGCATATATTGAGGGTAGGCAAATTATAGATGGTACATTAATTGCTAACGAGTTAGTTGACTCTAGACTGAGATCTGGCAAAGCAGGAATCATCTGCAAGATTGACTTAGAAAAGGCCTTCGACGGGATTAATTGGAAGTACTTGGAGTTTGTTCTAAACAAAATGGGGTTTGGTAGAAAGATCTGTAAGTGGCTAAGATTCTGTTACTCAACTTCTATTTTTTCTGTGTTGATTAATGGTTCATCTTTTGGTCACTTCTCTAGTTCTCGAGGCGTGAGGCGGGGATGTCCAGTTTCACCACTTCTTTTCAATATATCCATGGAGGGATTTTTAAGATATATGGATAAAGCTTCAACACTGAACCTGTTCAGTGGTTTTTCTGTGACTCCTAACAGTATCAATGTTAATCACCTACACTATGCTGACGACACTATCTTTTTCATTGATAACAGTATGAAGGAATTACATAATCTGTTCTCTGCCATGAAGTGCTTCGAGTATATAGATGTTTTAAAGGTAAACAATCTAGAAACAAGACTGATAGCAATTGGGGAGGTTCCAGATATCTCAGTTTGGGCAAAGGAACTTGGTTGTGTCACTGATGTCTTGCCTTTCATTTACTTGGGCATGCCATTAGGAGCAAATCCTACATCTAAGAGCATATGGGATCCAATAATTGAAAAGTTTGAAGAGAGACTTTCAAACTGGCGGCAAATTTCTCTTTCAAAAGGAGGGAAACTAACTCTACTGAAATGCATTTTAAATGCTCTACCAGTCTACTACTTCTCGTTATTTCAAGCGCCTGCCTCAGTCATTAAAATCCTGGAAAGAAAGATGTGAAACTTCCTATGGGAATACAGTGGTTCTTCTAGAATATCTCATTTGGTTAATTGGGATCTCGTCTGTGCCGGTAAGGAAAGGGGGGGTCTGGGAGTTTGTAACCTGAAGAGGATGAAACAGAGTTTGTTGGCGAAATGGTGTTGGAGATTCGGCCAAGAAAAAACAAGACTGTGGTAGATAAACATGGGGATAACTTCTCCTATTGGATCCCAAGTAAGGTGAAGCATTCTCATGGTGTATCATGCTGGAAAACAATAGCTAATACAGCTCAGTTGGTCAACACTCACTCCTACTTGACTATTCATTCAGGAAGAGCAACTTCGTTTTGGCATGACATATGGAAAGGAGATGCCTCTCTTGCCTCCTTATTCCATTCTCTGTACAAGTTAACCAATAATAAGAACGTGAAGGTTGCAGATATGGTCACAGTAGATGGAAACTGGAGTTTTAATTTCAAACGTAATCTTACAAATTCTGAAACAGATAGGTTTGCTGATCTGCTGTCTGTTATTGGAAGCACTCCACCAGTTCTAGACAACCTTCCTGATACTAGGCGTTGGTCTTTGCATAATGATGGAATATTCACAGTTAAAACCCTATATGCCAAGCTTATTGAAAATTCAGGTATTGATAATTTCCCTCATCAATTCATTTGGAAGAAATATATTCCGCCCAAGATCAATTTCCTCCGTTGGTGTCTGTTGCATGACAAGTTGAACACCATAGACATGTTGCAGTTGAAAGGGGTTGATATTTACAATTCTTGTGCTCTCCGTGGAGATGATATGGAATCGCAAGAGCATATTTTCCTGCACTTTAAAGTTGCGCACATTGTCTGGTCGATGGTGATGCCAACTGACTGCTGGTCTTGGGTGATTCCAAGAAATTTCAATTCCCTGGCACAAGAATGGTACCATGGTCACTTCAGTGCTATAGGAAACTTCATCCGGGAACTGATCCCTGCGGCAGTGGTGCAAACTTTATGGGCTGAGCGCAATAATCGAATTTTTCAGCAGAAACATACGTTTAAAACAGATGATGACTTGGGTTTGGAAGTCCGTTCTTTGGCTTTATCTTGGACAACAGCAGCAGGCAGACGTGTCCATTTAAACTTTGCGAACACAATCCACAACAATTGGCTTTCCATCTTTGTGTAGTTTTTGTTTAAACTTCCACTCCTGGTGGAATTGTTGTAACTCCTCTTTCTCCTCTTAATAAAATTCATTTCTGTTCAAAAAAAAAAAAATGTAACACGCACTATCTATATTTAACTGAAATCAATCGGTTGATAATCACATATTCCCAAAGCATGGCAACTCATTTAACTTCGAACAAATATGGCTTGATATCAGATATGCATGTGGTGGTAGTTGAATCAACATAGCCTAATCATACAACTATAATATAAGTATAATTTTTTGATCGATAATTCGCACATAATCAATGAGATCAAGGTATCATAAATTTGAGATACCCGTAGCAACATTTAAATCAAAGAAGCCCCTTATTCTTATACTGATTAGCATTTCTGCAGATGCTTCTTATACCACGTAGAAGTTTCTGTCTTTTTAAGTCCGAAATCTTTTGAAGCCCAAGTTCTTACTCCTTCGTGGTAATTACTAAACCCATGGTAATCTTCTTCCAAAAATACATACAAAGAAAGGAAATAACTTATTAGCAATTCATTTTCGAAGAATCAAAAATTAAAGAAATAACATTAGTCGAAACCTGCAATTGAAAGTCCTAAAAAGATAAAAAAAATTGCCATACCTAACCTATTATGTCATTTTTAGTTTTCCAAGGTGTAGACTTACCCTAAATACTTAGGCTAAGTCCTATGGGAGAGTTTGGATGGAAAAATTGGCCAAAAAATGTTGCAAATCATGAAAAAAGTGTGGGAAATAACTCTCCACTCTTTCTGGCTACTTCTCTCTCCTAACATTGGCTCGCCGTTTCACTATCAGTGAAATTGAAACGCTGAACCGAGCAGCGTTCAAAAAGTAAATCTAAACGCCGAACGGTTCGGCGCTTAGAAATCTGACGGCTGAAACTTAAAGCGCCGAATGGTTCGGCGTTAAACGTTTAACCAGACGCCGAATGGTTCAGCGTTGAGCTAAACGCCGAATGGTTAGGCGCTCACAGCTTACGTGGATGGCCAATCTAACAGCTAATTAGCTCTCCTATAGGACTTAGGAGATCGACCAGACTGACGTGGATGACCAATCTAGCAGATAATTAACTCTCCCATAGGACTTAGACTTGGGGAGAACCAAAAAGGTCTACCGACCAAGGTGATGCAACTGGCCTACAATTCTTTTGAAATAGTGAAGTTAAGAGAAGCCTGACACTTGCTTTTCATAAATTCTCTTATTTAGCATATGAACCTATTAATGCCAAAGTTGCTTTTCGATCCCCTGGCATGATTCAGAATGACCCTCTTCACCTTTAAAAAACCAAAAAGAGACTAGAGCGTCAGAAGTTTGAGTGTTGAGGTGTAGAAAGAAGACTGATGGAAACGTGACAGAGACCTTTGACTAATATATTAGAGCCATCTTCAATGCCCTTCACTTTTTACCGTTGGAGTTTTTTTTTGCTTCCCTTGTTTGATTTGGAGTCAGCAATAGCATTGAAACAAAAGAAGAGTCATACACGAACCGGTTGTTCTTTAACACAAATTCTACTGGTTCTTGTTCAACAAAACTTCTACCATAGTGTTTGTACAAATATGATGGACGCATCTAGATTTTGCCAAATTTTAGTGATACAATTTCACTTGGCCTATACCATTCTCAAATATGAAAAAAGAAGCACTTATAAATTCATAACAAACAATGAGACAATTACGATAAAAAAAAAACATACACACAATACTAATTAGTTAAGTACTCTCTTAGTTGCTTCTTTAGTTCATTTGGCAATTTTCAAATGAAAGAGAGTTTGTAGAAGGGGGTGCAGGGTCTGTTGTCAATTGCCTGAACTGAAACAGATAAAGAGGATGTACTAGTTTTTCTTGGTTTTAAGATTTTGTGCATCTTGAGTGTTGAAGTGTAGAAGACTGATAGAAACGTGACAAAAGAGTTGAGAATTTTGACTAATATATTAGGGTCTCTGTTGTCAATTGTGCCTGAACTGAAACAAATAAAGAGGATGTACTAGTTTTTCTTTGTTTTGAGGTTTTGTGCATCTAGTATTGTGAATTATCCTGTGGATAAAGAGGCACGGGGGAGCTTCAAAGAGTAGTATGGTTTTGGGACTCGGAAAGCTAGCTGTAGTCTTTATCAGAGGCAAGTACTTTGTGCAAATTTGTGTTAAGGATTATGTCTTGATTTTTGAACTCAAAAAGGAACCCGTAGGTTTTGTAAATGTTGGTGTTTTGGTTTGGACCTAGGTTCTTTAACTGTGATGAAAATGTTGAAACCAAATTGTGGTGAAAATGTTGATAAATTACATTTCTGGTAATGGGTGAATGTTTAGGAGGTGGAAATACGAAAAAGTTACTCTTCTAGGAAACAAGTCTCACAATTTTATCCCGTGGGCTTGTGTTGTAGCTTACTTGCATGCTGTGAATTTGAGTGGCATAAAGAAGCTGAATGATAGCTCTAATGCTGGGATACAAGATAGCACTATTCAGGATGGTTCACTTGAAGTTTCCCAAGACTTATCGCAGTATAGAAGAAATTTCGATGGTCGAGCCTTTTGCTTTTCTGCCTCTGCCAATTAATATCGGTCTTCCAATACATGTTAATGAATATGAAGGATATTTGGTTCGGAAATGACATGGCAGGGGGTGGAAAAGTGTATTCAGACTGGAATGAATACCTCCTTGAAGATGTTATTTCTTCTGCTTTTGGTCGGTTGCTCGAAAAGGTAGGGTCGGAGATAGGTCTATGTGATTTGTTCTCTTAACTTTGGCCGGTAGGGAGCATGGTAGATCCATGGGCATCCATGGTTCTGAAACTCTACATGTCCTTGTGTGGTCTTGCTCTACGTGTTTTACACACTGAAGCTAGAGGTGGCCAGTGGATCTCCACAAAGCAAGCAATTTTTCGTGATTTTTCTTTCTCTAAAGCAGAGGAGCTATTGGAAGCATTATCTTATGCAGGGTTGTCTCTTGTAACTTTCAGTTTTAGTTTTATAATTTGGTGAAACCAAAATAGGTTTCATCATATTTTTGATGGAACCTTTTTTCGTTTCACCATTGTTTTACTTTCACTTTTCTTCTGCATCTTTGACAACACAATAGATGATGTAGGAAGAGACAAACATTAGTTGAGTTGATGTAGAAATTTCTACATTTTTAGTCTTTTCATACTTCTCACTTTCTACAGTTCATCAACTTTCAGTTTTCGTTTTAGACTACAATATATTAATTGAGTTGGTGTTTTCATTTTATAATCGGTCTGAGAATAAATAAGTTTGATTAAATTTGTCAGATTTTTTGCAGGCCTTTAAAATTTGGTGCAACCAAAATAGGTTTCATCATATCTTTAATAAAACCCTTTTTGGTTTCACCATTGTTTTACTATCACTTTTCTTCTTCATCTTTCACAACACAGTATTATTGACAATCATAATTGAAACCATTCATAAACCATTTAAACCTTTTTGAACTATTATAAGCATTAGAATCTTTTGGAATCTTTTGAAAGAAAACATAATTTTGCAGCAGGCTATTACAAGTTTACAACAATATTGTAGGCTAGGTGACAGTACACTAAATGGGGCACCACATGTGAGTATTATTCTTCGCATCAAGGAGTATATTATATGCAAACTTTGGTCATTTCCTTTGATCTTGCTACTCTGAAACAATGTGGGAGCATACCATCTTTTCTTTGTTCAAGTGAACTTAAAACCATCATAATGGATGAGCTCATCTTCTTCCAATACACTATAATAGAAGGGCTCGAAGAAATGCCATAATGGACATGATACAAGAGCCTTTATATGCAGTTTTTTGTTCTTTATCAATGCCTTTATTTCAGCTGCTACCGCGCACAAATGATGCAACGAGCACCTGAACGACTTTGTTTCTATTTTTTTGACCTATAAGTGAAACCAAAAGTTCAGTGAATCATAGAAAAATAATGAAACCAAGAACAATATGAATCAGGAAGTACAAAACAACTTTGACATACTGTTCTTCATATGTAAAACATCAAACAAACAACAATTGAAATCTGGCTTCACCAATAATTGAAAATGTTGTAATCAGATTTGGTTTCATTAGAAAAACTAGAAATAAACATGCCCTGCAGAGAACACAAGAAATAAACAGACCCAAGTTATATAAAGAATACATCAAAAAAACACATGGTTCCGATGAAACCAAAGTAGAAATGGTGTAACCAAATATAGTTACATCAACCAAACTCATGGTTATGTCAGAATACAACAAGCATTGCCAAATACAATACCGGTGGAACCAATTTGAAATAATTAAAAGTGATGAAACCAAAAAGGGTTTCATCAATAAAAACCAGAATATACTTTAGCAAACATTAACAGTGATGGTGGAACCAATTAACAATTGTAAAATCATGAAACCAAAAATGGTTTCATCAAAAAGAGAAGATTATAGAGTCGGTCGCATTTAACTGTGATGAAATCTTGCTTTTCGATCCCCTGGCATGATTCAGAATTGAAAGAACACGCTAAAACACAGAACAGAGTATTTGTCATACACTGTGCAACGAGTAGTTGTTCTCAATATTTGTCAGTTGCTTTTTACGATCTAAGCTAGCAGTGAGTACTAAAGGTTGATTGCACGATTTGTAAATCGTTGACAATTTTTATTTTGATGATTAGGATTTATTCTTAGACCTGGCATAGTCATCACCGGCTTGGTGTCTCCCCATATAATTCGACATTCAAGGAGACTGAGTCTATCTTGGAAGAACCATATTTTGGGGACCATGGTTTTTTTGGGGGGACCATGGTCTTATTAGGCCACCCACCCTACAATGGTAAGGGGTGTCCTAACAATAATCCTACTTAGCAAGTTCTAATTTGCCCTTAACCTAATTAACATTAACCCTAATACCAACCCTAACATTAACCCTAATCTAAAAAAAAAAACTGAATAGAAATCGTGATTCTTCTTCTTCATTTCTCGACAAACCCGTGATTCTTCTTCTTCATTTCTCGACAAACCCCTAATCTAAAAACCGTGATTCTTCTTCTTCATTTCTCGACAAACCCATTTATTTTAATTTGTTTTTCATCGATTCAATTGAATAGAAATCATCAAAATAGGCTTGAAATGGTAGTTACAGTGTTGAGTTCGGTTACAACGTGTTTTCTGTTTTCCCTAGGTTCCTAACCGAACTTACTGAACTGAAGAACACGAAGAACAGTTCGGTTCTATGTGATTCAGAACTTAGTTACCGAACTGTAGAGTTCGGTTGGTTCGCAAAGAAATTGTAAAATTTTCATGTAACTGAACTGTAGGTTTAAAAAAAATAGAAAGCAATTTTGAGGATGTAACCGAACCTTACCACTTTTCCCATTGGTTTTATTAGTCTTAAAACCGAACTCTGACCTATGAGTTCGGTTCGATCGCAAACATTTTAAAACCTCCATATAACCGAACTGTAGGGTTAAAAACATAGAAAGAATTTTCTATAGAGTTCGGTTGTTTCACAAAGAAATTGTAAAATTTCCATGTAACCGAACTGTAGGGTTAAAAAAATAGAAAGCAATTTTGAGTTCGGTTGGATCGCAGAAGCATGCAGTTTGCGATCCAACCAAACCTTATACACTTATATCAAATTAATTTGTACGTAAAGTTCGGTTAGTTGCGAACCAACCGAACATAACGCTGCATGCCAGAACTTCCATTGATATGGAGTTCGGTAACCTGCGTGTTTGGATCAAGTAACCGAACTACATCTTCAAACTAGTTCGGTTACTTGTTCATCTCACAAGGAAATCGAACAACACCTTCGGATGAGTTCAGTTACTTGTTCATCCTCACAAGGAAACCGAACTACACCTTCAGATGAGTTCGGTTACTTGTTCTTCATATAAACTAACTGAACTGTTCAAAATTCAGTTCCAAATCTTACATTTTGGGGAATTTTTACCAATTAAACATACATTATCTATGAGAGGATGGAGATGGAGAATCAGATTCATCACTTGAATACTCAAATGAGGTGAATTGGATTTTTTTTTATTTTCCATGTTTTTCTCCTTCATCTTCTCTAACTCTAATCTCACAAAAATTCTACTCATAATAATTTACTCAACTAATAATAAACCCATTTTTTAATTTAATCTCACTAATTGTTTTTAACTAAATTATTTTACTAATCATAACTTAAATTAATTAGAAGGGTAGATTAGGTATTAAATAAATATCTAGATAAGGGGTGACCTAGAATTACTTCCAATGTCTTTACCCAAAATAGAACCATGGTCCCCAAAAAAAACCATGGTCCCCAAAAAATCGTTCTCTTGGAATACCGATTTGACTGCGGGAGAATAGCAACAGATGTTTAGAGAGGTCAGCTGAGCAATTAAAGATGACATGAAGATTCGTTCAGGACAGTCTTGTTGTTAGTTGTAAGAATCTTATGCCGCTTGAAAATACCTCAAAATCTTTCGTTTACTATTCAAATGACATGAAGATTCAAATAAGGATTCTAGTAGTGTTCTGCGAAATATAACATGACTCTGATCCAGAAGCATTACTTAAACATCGCAAATAAAATTAACATATGCTGCAAGGAGCAAAGTAAATATGGTAAACCATTGTAAAACTTTGTTTCTTATATCATCATCTTTTTTGATCCTCTCAACTTCTAAAGCCTTAATCCCTAACAATCTTATTTCGTCTTCTTTCTTCTCATCATCATCCTTGTTATCCTTCTTCTGCAGAAGGCTTCTGATGTCAATCTGAACATCTTCAAGTTGCTCATCCACTTGAAATTCCTGAACTTGTGCCATCTGCATTTGAAAGAACCCACTTAAAAACCAGAATCATGACTAGATTAAGAATATGAACGAACCCCTCAATAAAAACTACATAATAAGCAAAAGCAACACATGTATTAACGGGACTCGAAGATCTTACGATCAAAAACAAGACCATTCATGAAATAAACTTGTATTAAAGGGGAAGAAACCTCAAACAACATCAATAATTTTAAACCCTAACCTCAAATTCCATAAATATGAATAAAACAGTAAACTAAGGATTACGAATCCATCATTATAATCGAGATTCATAGTGGGGTTCTGAATGAGTAGGAGGTTCCAGTCACATATCAACTCTTTTCATCACAACGCCTCAATCTCAACTCTCTTGACACCCAGAGGTTTCAAAGATCCCAAAGATAAAACCATAAAAAATCAAGAAGAAACACCATCAGAAAATATAGATTTAAAATCAACAACGACACAAAGACAAAGTCTCAGATGACTGTCGTGATGTTTTAAATCCATTTTCATCATCTGTAACTTGCAATAGCAGAACTCAACACACTACACAGGTATAAGAGACAAAATCTCAACAAAAAAATAGCAAAATTTAACATACTGCAGAGTATATGAAACAAAATCTCATTATAAGAACTGAAATACATTAAAAAGAAAAAGGAACATTGACTTAGAAATCATTTCACCCCACTGGTATACATACAACTTAACCAAATGAAACTCATATGAGCAATACAAAGACTTCAATATCTCACTAACAAAACCAACCAAATGATCTTTACAGAACACTTCCAAACCACACTAATAAAACTAGAAAAGAAAGATAAAACAATCTTATATACAAGCAGATACTTGGGAGCAAACAATAGTAAACAAAGAATCACAACTCAAAACGAATGAAGAAGATTTATACCTCACTGACTCAAGGTTTTCGTCGAATTCAAAAACTCCTTGACGATTTCTTCAGCTCAAACTCTATCTCTTTTAACTGATTTTCTTCTTTACTCTCTAAATAATTGAATGAAGAAGAGAAGAGGAACCTTCTCGAGTCTCAGTAATGCACTGATGAGAGTACCCAATTTTCTAACCATAAAAAAGTAAAATGTAATGACCTATTATACTCCATGGTAATAAAATAATTCAACGATTAGTAGCCGTTGGATTTGAAAATGATCTATTTTATTTGTGTTGATACTGGATACAGCATATTTTGTTTCGAGCTGAAACACTCATACTCATCGGGCGTACCCGAAAACCATACACCATACTATTAGTCTGATGCTCCACAGTCAAATTTCTTTCTTTATAATTTCATCTGTTTTGGATTCTTGCTGTTGTCAAACCTGCGCATTTCCTACACATTCATGCTACAACATTAGGTCATTTTTTCCAAACAATCACAACAGCATCTCCATAGTTATGCATACTTGCAGTCACATAACCATGAAGAAAGCAACAAAACCATGTATAAAAAAAGGATATTAAATAAAACACCGTTCAAAGAAAATCCAAAGAGGTAAAACAATCTTTTAATTGTAAATAAGAAAATAAATAAATATCCTAAAGATCCATATTTTTCTAAGTCCGTTAATGCTATTATTTCATCCATATTTTCACCTTCATTTCCTTCCGCACTTTCATTGTTTGCTAATACCTGCTACATGTTGCGCATTTCAAAATTGGCTTCCAGTTGAAAATTAATTGGATACACTTCGAAAAACTATTTTAGCCAAAACGATTTTGCATTAAGATGCACTTCGAATATGAATGACAATCTTATTGCATCCAAGATTTCAGGTACATTTTCTGCCAAATTTTCTTGTTATCCAAGTAAATTTGTTAGATATATTCCCTCTATATTGTTACCTAAGCATATAGTAGAGAATGGCCAATACCTTTATATTTATAGTGTTGATTTCCATGAGATTTTCTATTCTCATATTATCAAGGAGTGGTTCGGCAGTTGGTCCAGATACAATTATCACAGTTGTTGTGGTTTTGTCTGTCACTTTGAGCTCCAATTTGTAATGCGCAACCGGATTTCTTATTTTTTTTCGCAACCATTGCACCATGGGATTCCCTTAAGTATGATGTGTGCATTGTTGCATTTCGGACATGCCATGTAGAACCAAGTGGATCTTTCTCGAATATCGGTTACCGTTGCTTTGAATGTGAATGTGGTACCCTGTTATAATTGGTTATCAATTATTAGTATTTTTTTTTGATACATTATCACTTGCATTTGAAATTCTGTATAAATGCTACATTGTTATCTGAATTTTGCAGCAATTCAAGTCCTTCCATCACAGTGACCCTGTTTCTGAAAATTAATTCCTCCATTGAACCTCCCTGCTACATTTTCTTTTCTTTGCTATCAACAATTACCACTTTAGTGAAATCTGCAAATCTGTTAATATGTAGGTTAATATGTAGATATTTGGATCAACATTTAACAGACATGAACATGTATTAATCGGTCACAAATTATTAATAATACTTACTTTGACTTAAATTCTTGAACTTGTGGTATGTCAAGATCCACATATACTGTGGTGGACTTTGATATCTTCAAAAATTAAATAACTGATTCATTCTTGACAGTTAGTATAGGAATATTGTGGCTGCATATATTTATGGAGTTAATAAGTGGATGTCATCTACCATAGTTTTGATTACCTACAAACTTATGCACTGTCAGTCCAGTTGCTATTAGTACCACATTCTCGCCTTCCTTGATTTTTTTGGTGGGGTTTCCCGTGTCTCCCTAAAGTGTTATGTTCATCTGCTTGCCTCTTTCATTCTCTATTGTTACATCTATTTTTACGACATCTTCATCGTTTTTCTTCCGAATTATTTATGGCCCTTCTGCTAGTATTAGTTTTCCAATGACGTCTGCCAAATCATATTAAATTAATTAACTAAGTGATTTATTTTATGAACTGTGCATATTTATCTTAATAGAAAAAACTTTCTTGAAACATGATAGAAAAGTGTTACCTGTAGTAGTGTAGATAACATTTAGCAATGTTCATTGAATTAGATTGTTTTTATTGATATTTTTCTTGTTCCAAATAATATTTATGAATATTATTTATTTTATAATTTTCATCTCAGGTATTTTTTATTAAATTGAGTACAATTATGTACAATTTTTTAATCGATATATGTATACCACCATATCCCTATTTCTGAGATCTTGTCGCTGTTTCATAGGGTATAACTGGCATCCGCAAAAGAGTGGTACTCAACAACACCTATGAAGGGGCAACCAACAACTACGCATATATATGCATGAGTGAACTATGAGAGTGAGCCTGCCTTGTGACTTGAATAACCCAAAGTATTTAATTTTTTCTAATTCAATGAGTTTAATTAATGTTTTTAATAGAATTCAATGTTTTTGGTTTTTAAACATTGATACTTAAGTTCAGGTAAAAAAAGGAAGCTCAATATACAACGTGCACATCAAAAACGTTATAAGCAATTAAGATCAATTAAAAGAAACAATTTTAGACTAGTACCTTTGTTTTATCTACACGAGTTTGTGTATAAATAGGAACAACATAATCCATTTTAATATCAAACAGTTGAGACATTCCAAATACAAGAAGAAGAAGAAAAGCATTGAAGAAGAAGAAAGAAGTCAAGATATGGCGAAGCTTGATAATGTTATATTTGTTGTTGCTCTTTCCGTTGTTGTTTGTGCATCGGTTTTTATTGGTGCAAGTGGTGCGAGGGATATTGATAGTTCTCCCGCCGAAGCACCTTGGGTTAGTCCATGGCCAGAACAGTGTAGAATTTCCGGACCATGTGGAGAGTTTGTGGGAAATCTTGTTGTCTCAAAGGCCTTTTCAACCAAAAAGTATGTAGTGTGTTGCAATGAAATTGTACAAACTACGAAGTATTGCTGGGAAAAGGTAATGGAGGTTGTTGAAGGTCTAAATATTCCTGCTTTTGCTAACCTTCATCCATGGGTGGAAATTACCTGGGACAAGTTTGTCGGTCTCACAGGCTATCCGTCACAAGCACCAATTATCAGCGGAAACTCCCCTACACAAGCACCTACATGGCCTGAACAATGTAGAATTTCGCAATCGAGTATATACACTTTGACACAACTTCTTGTGACAAGACTTTGCCTAACCAAAAGGATGTTACAGGTTGCAGTGAAATTATTCTAACCGGTCAGGATTGTTAGGAAAAGACAATGACAATCCTTGACGATCCATGGGCAGAAAATATTTGGAACAAATGTCTCATTCTTACCAACTAACTAGGGCATTATACTGTGTAAAAGCATAATAATATGGTCATTTGTATCAGTGTCTGAAAAAATTTGATTGAGTTAATTCAAGACTCTTCATTTTATCAATGGCCGATTTAAATGTATACATCTTCCATAAAAACTTATATTACTCAAACACTCAATTTCAACGATACGTGCATTTTCAGTAACACTTTTCACTTAAGATATGTGAGTCGTTAAAATTGTGATAGAAATAGGAAGTTGGGTAAGAATGGAAAATCCTCAAAGATGAAACGAGAAACATAGTAAACATAATTCCTTGTGTCGAGTGGGATTTATTTATTTTCTTCAAATTTGCATGCTTTAGAAACAAAATTTTATGAAGATTCTCAAAGCACGAATACTTCAACATGGATGATGTACTTGTATCGGATACTCTATTTAAGTTATCGCTTTTTTATAATTACTAAAATGGTATGAGATAATTTGGGGATAGCTTTCAGAGATTTCAAGAGGTGACACTTTCTTCAGTTTGATATATCTATACATAAAATTCAAATAATTTTAAAAACTCGTCATGTTTTTGTTATCAATACAATATAGATATTTGTATAGATCATATAATACTATAACCAACTCGAAATTTGCTATTTTTGGAAAAATTTAGATTTTCCTAACTAATGAAAGTACTTATCAAAAGAAACTACGAGCCACAAAAGGCGACTCAAAAGGACTCCTGACGAAAAAGTTATTAACAAAACAAAACTTTCCTAAAACGGCAAAAACGGGTCTTAGATGCCCCGGACAATGGAATATGGCTAAATTTAGAAGACCAAGGCGGTCATAGACCTCCTTGTCATGATTATTAGGACGTTTCCCATCAAAATAGACACCCGCCGGTCTGTTTCACAAAAGTCGGGTCTTTTACCTGCAAATAGGCTATGGCGTGCTCGTCTGCATCAGGTTGCAATTTTTTTCAAAGTTACAAATTTTTCACTTGACGAGCTAGAACTAGATGCATTAGTTCTCATTAATAGATATAACATCATTATAATTTAGCAGTGTTCATGGAATTAGATTGTTTTTATTGATATTTTTCGTGTTCCAAATAATATTTATGAATATTATTTATTTTATAATTTTCATCTCAGGTATTTTTTTTATTAAATTGAAAACAATTATGTACAATTTTTAATCGATATATGTATACCACCATATCCCTATTTCTGAGATCTTGTCGCTGCTTCATAGGGTATAACTAGCATCCGCAAAAGAGTGGTACTCAACAACACCTATGAAGGGGCAACCAACAACTACGCATATATATGCATGAGTAAACTATGAGAGTGAGCCTGCCTTGTGACTTGAATAACCGAAAGTATTTAATTTGTTCTAATTCAATGAGTTTTAGTATTTTTTTTAATAGAATTCAATGTTTTTGGTTTTTAAACATTGATAATTAAGTTCAGGTAAAAAAAGAAGCTCAACATCAAACATGCACATCAAAACGTTATAAGCAATTAAGATCAATTAAAAGAAACAATTTTAGACTAGTACCTTTCTTTTGTCTACACGATTTGTGTATAAATAGGAACAACATAATCCATTTTAGTAACAAAAGTTAAGACATTCCAAATAAAAGAAGAAGAAAAGAATTGAAGAAGAAAAAAGAAGTTAAGATATGGCGAAGCTTGATAATGTTATATTTGTTGTTGCTCTTTCCGTTGTTGTTTGTGCATCGGTTTTTATTGGTGCAAGTGGTGCGGGGATATTGTTAGTTCTCCCGCCGAAGCACCTTGGGTTGGCCATGGCCAGAACAGTGTAGAATTTCCGACCATGTGGAGAGTTTGTGGGAAATCTTGTTGTCTCAAAGGCCTTTCCAACCAAAAAGGATGTAGTGTGTTGCAAAGAAATTGTACAAACTACGAAGTATTGCTGGGAAAAGTTAATGGAGGTTGTTGAAGGTCTAAATATTCCTGCTTTTGCTAACCTTCATCCATGGGTGGAAATTACTGGGACAAGTGTGTCGGTCTCACAGGCTATCCGTCACAAGCACCAATTATCAGCGGAAACTCCCCTACACAAGCACCTACATGGTCTGAACAATGTAGAATTTCTCAATCGAGTATATACACTTTGACACAACTTCTTGTGACAAAGACTTTGCCTAACCAAAAGGATGTTACAGGTTGCAGTGAAATTATTCTAACCGGTCAGGATTGTTAGGAAAAGACAATGGCAATCCTTGACGATCCATGGGCAGAAAATATTTGGAACAAATGTCTCATTTTACCAACTAACTAGGGCATTATACTGTGTAAAAGCATAATAATATGGTCATTTGTATCAGTGTCTGAAAAAATTTGATTGAGTTAATTCAAGACTCTTCATTTTATCAATGGCCGATTTAAATGTATACATCTTCCATAAAAACTTATTTACTCAAACACTCAATTTCAACGATACGTGCATTTTCAGTAACACTTTTCACTTAAGATATGTGAGTCGTTAAAATTGTGACAGAAATAGGAAGTTGGGTAAGAATGGAAAATCCTCAAAGATGAAACGAGAAACATAGTAAACATAATTCCTTGTGTCGAGTGGGATTTATTTTTTTCTTCAAATTTGCATGCTTTAGAAACAAAATTTTATGAAGATTCTCAAAGCACGAATACTTCAACATGGATGATGTACTTGTATCGGATACTCTATTTAAGTTATCGCTTTTTTATAATTACTAAAATGGTATGAGATAATTTGGGGATAGCTTTCAGAGATTTAAGAGGTGACACTTTCTTCAGTTTGATATATATCTATACATAAAATTCAAATATTTTAAAAACTCGTCATGTTTTTGTTATCAATACAATATAGATATTTGTATAGATCATATAATACTATAACCAACTCGAAATTTGCAATTTTTGGAAAAATTTAGATTTTCCTAACTAATGAAAGTACTTATCAAAAGAAACTACGAGCCACAAAAGGCGACTCAAAAGGACTCCTGACGAAAAAGTTACTAACAAAACAAAACTTTCCTAAAACGGCAAAAACGGGTCTTAGATGCCCCGGAAAATGGAATATGGCTAAATTTATAAGACCAAGGCGGTCATAGACCTCCTTGTCATGATTATTAGGACGTTTCCCATCAAAATAGACACCCGCCGGTCTGTTTCACAAAAGTCGGGTCTTTTACCTGCAAATAGGCTATGGCGTGCTCGTCTGCATCAGGTTGCAATTTTTTTTCAAAGGTACAAATTTTTACTTGACGAGCTAGAACTAGATGCATTAGTTCTCATTAATAGATATAACATCATTATAATTTAGCAGTGTTCATGGAATTAGATTGTTTTTATTGATATTTTTCGTGTTCCAAATAATATTTATGAATAATTTATTTTATAATTTTCATCTCAGGTATTTTTTTTATTAAATTGAAACAATTATGTACAATATTTTTAATCGATATATGTATACCACCATATCCCTATTTCTGAGATCTTGTCGCTGCTTCATAGGGTATAACTAGCATCCGCAAAAGAGTGGTACTCAACAACACCTATGAAGGGGCAACCAACAACTACGCATATATATGCATGAGTAAACTATGAGAGTGAGCCTGCCTTGTGACTTGAATAACCGAAAGTATTTAATTTGTTCTAATTCAATGAGTTTTAGTATTATTTTTTTTAATAGAATTCAATGTTTTTGGTTTTTAAACATTGATAATTAAGTTCAGGTAAAAAAAAGAAGCTCAACATCAAACATGCACATCAAAAACGTTATAAGCAATTAAGATCAATTAAAAGAAACAATTTTAGACTAGTACCTTTCTTTGTCTACACGATTTGTGTATAAATAGGAACAACATAATCCATTTTAGTAACAAAAGTTAAGACATTCCAAATAAAAGAAGAAGAAAAGAATTGAAGAAGAAAAAAGAAGTTAAGATATGGCGAAGCTTGATAATGTTATATTTGTTGTTGCTCTTTCCGTTGTTGTTTGTGCATCGGTTTTTATTGGTGCAAGTGGTGGGGGGATATTGTTAGTTCCCGCCGAAGCACCTTGGGTTGGCCATGGCCAGAACAGTGTAGAATTTCCGGACCATGTGGAGAGTTTGTGGGAAATCTTGTTGTCTCAAAGGCCTTTCCAACCAAAAAGGATGTAGTGTGTTGCAAGAAATTGTACAAACTACGAAGTATTGCTGGGAAAAGTTAATGGAGGTTGTTGAAGGTCTAAATATTCCTGCTTTTGCTAACCTTCATCCATGGGTGGAAATTACTTGGGACAGTGTGTCGGTCTCACAGGCTATCCGTCACAAGCACCAATTATCAGCGGAAACTCCCCTACACAAGCACCTACATGGTCTGAACAATGTAGAATTTCTCAATCGAGTATATACACTTTGACACAACTTCTTGTGACAAAGACTTTGCCTAACCAAAAGGATGTTACAGGTTGCAGTGAAATTATTCTAACCGGTCAGGATTGTTAGGAAAAGACAATGGCAATCCTTGACGATCCATGGGCAGAAAATATTTGGAACAAATGTCTCATTCTTACCAACTAACTAGGGCATTATACTGTGTAAAAGCATAATAATATGGTCATTTGTATCAGTGTCTGAAAAAATTTGATTGAGTTAATTCAAGACTCTTCATTTTATCAATGGCCGATTTAAATGTATACATCTTCCATAAAAACTTATACTCAAACACTCAATTTCAACGATACGTGCATTTTCAGTAACACTTTTCACTTAAGATATGTGAGTCGTTAAAATTGTGATAGAAATAGGAAGTTGGGTAAGAATGGAAAATCCTCAAAGATGAAACGAGAAACATAGTAAACATAATTCCTTGTGTCGAGTGGGATTTATTTATTTTCTTCAAATTTGCATGCTTTAGAAACAAAATTTTATGAAGATTCTCAAAGCACGAATACTTCAACATGGGATGATGTACTTGTATCGGATACTCTATTTAAGTTATCGCTTTTTTATAATTACTAAAATGGTATGAGATAATTTGGGGATAGCTTTCAGAGATTTCAAGAGGTGACACTTTCTTCAGTTTGATATATATCTATACATAAAATTCAAATACTTTTAAAAACTCGTCATGTTTTTGTTATCAATACAATATAGATATTTGTATAGATCATATAATACTATAACCAACTCGAAATTTGCAATTTTTGGAAAAATTTAGATTTTCCTAACTAATGAAAGTACTTATCAAAAGAAACTACGAGCCACAAAAGGCGACTCAAAAGGACTCCTGACGAAAAAGTTACTAACAAAACAAAACTTTCCTAAAACGGCAAAAACGGGTCTTAGATGCCCCGGAAAATGGAATATGGCTAAATTTATAAGACCAAGGCGGTCATAGACCTCCTTGTCATGATTATTAGGACGTTTCCCATCAAAATAGACACCCGCCGGTCTGTTTCACAAAAGTCGGGTCTTTTACCTGCAAATAGGCTATGGCGTGCTCGTCTGCATCAGGTTGCAATTTTTTTCAAAGGTACAAATTTTTTACTTGACGAGCTAGAACTAGATGCATTAGTTCTCATTAATAGATATAACATCATTATAATTTAGCAGTGTTCATGGAATTAGATTGTTTTTATTGATATTTTCGTGTTCCAAATAATATTTATGAATATTATTTATTTTATAATTTTCATCTCAGGTATTTTTTTATTAAATTGAAAACAATTATGTACAATATTTTTAATCGATATATGTATACCACCATATCCCTATTTCTGAGATCTTGTCGCTGCTTCATAGGGTATAACTAGCATCCGCAAAAGAGTGGTACTCAACAACACCTATGAAGGGGCAACCAACAACTACGCATATATATGCATGAGTAAACTATGAGAGTGAGCCTGCCTTGTGACTTGAATAACCGAAAGTATTTAATTTTTCTAATTCAATGAGTTTTAGTATTATTTTTTTTAATAGAATTCAATGTTTTGGTTTTTAAACATTGATAATTAAGTTCAGGTAAAAAAAAGAAGCTCAACATCAAACATGCACATCAAAAACGTATAAGCATAAGAAATTAAGATCAAAAAAGAAACAATTTTAGACTAGTACCTTTCTTTTGTCTACACGAATTTGTGTATAAATAGGAACAACATAATCCATTTTAGTAACAAAAAGTTAAGACATTCCAAATAAAAGAAGAAGAAAAGAATTGAAGAAGAAAAAGAAGTTAAGATATGGGCGAGCTTGATAATGTTATATTTGTTTGTTGATCTTTCCGTTGTTGTTTGTGCATCGGTTTTTATTGGTGCAAGTGGTGCGGGGGATATTGTTAGTTCTCCGCCGAAGCACCTTGGGTTTGGCCATGGCCAGAACAGTGTAGAATTTCCGGACCATGTGGAGAGTTTGTGGGAAATCTTGTTGTCTCAAAGGCCTTTCCAACCAAAAAGGATGTAGTGTGTTGCAAAGAAATTGTACAAACTACGAAGTATTGCTGGGAAAAGTTAATGGAGGTTGTTGAAGGTCTAAATATTCCTGCTTTTGCTAACCTTCATCCATGGGTGGAAATTACTTGGGACAGGTGTGTCGGTCTCACAGGCTATCCGTCACAAGCACCAATTATCAGCGGAAACTCCCCTACACAAGCACCTACATGGTCTGAACAATGTAGAATTTCTCAATCGAGTATATACACTTTGACACAACTTCTTGTGACAAAGACTTTGCCTAACCAAAAGGATGTTACAGGTTGCAGTGAAATTATTCTAACCGGTCAGGATTGTTAGGAAAAGACAATGGCAATCCTTGACGATCCATGGGCAGAAAATATTTGGAACAAATGTCTCATTTTACCAACTAACTAGGGCATTATACTGTGTAAAAGCATAATAATATGGTCATTTGTATCAGTGTCTGAAAAAATTTGATTGAGTTAATTCAAGACTCTTCATTTTATCAATGGTCATTTAAATGTATACATCTTCCATAAAAACTTATTTTACTCAAACACTCAATTTCAACGATACGTGCATTTTCAGTAACACTTTTCACTTAAGATATGTGAGTCGTTAAATATGACAGAAATAGGAAGTTGGGTAAGAATGGAAAATCCTCAAAGATGAAACGAGAAATAGTAACATAATTCCTTGTGTCGAGTGGGATTTATTTATTTTCTTCAAATTTGCATGCTTTAGAAACAAAATTTTATGAAGATTCTCAAAGCACGAATACTTCAACATGGATGATGTACTTGTATCGGATACTCTATTTAAGTTATCGCTTTTTTATAATTACTAAAATGGTATGAGATAATTTGGGGATAGCTTTCAGAGATTTCAAGAGGTGACACTTTCTTCAGTTTGATATATATCTATACATAAAATTCAAATACTTTTAAAAACTCGTCATGTTTTTGTTATCAATACAATATAGATATTTGTATAGATCATATAATACTATAACCAACTCGAAATTTGCAATTTTTGGAAAAATTTAGATTTTCCTAACTAATGAAAGTACTTATCAAAAGAAACTACGAGCCACAAAAGGCGACTCAAAAGGACTCCTGACGAAAAAGTTATTAGCAAAACAAAACTTTCCTAAAACGTAAAAAACGGGTCATAGATGCCCGAGATAATGGAATATGGCTAAATTAAGAAGACCAAGGCGGTCAAAGACCTCCTTGTCATGATTATTGGGCTTATTCCCATCAAAATAAACTCCCGCCGGCTATTTCATAACAGTCAGGTCCTTTGCCTGCAAATAGGCTATGGCGTGCTCGTCTGCATCAGGTTGCAAAAAAAAATTCAGAGTTACAAATTTTTCAATTGACGATCTAGAACTAGTTGCATTAATTCTCATTAATAGATATAATATCGTTCTATTTTAGTAGTGTTCATGGAATTGGACTTTTTTATTTATTTTTCGTGTTCCAAATAATATTATGAATATTATTTATTTTATATTTCATCTTAGGTATTTTTTTATTAAATTGAATACAATTATGTACAATATTTTTAATCGTTATATGTATACAACCATATCCCTATTTCTGAGATCTTGTCGGTGCTTTGATGTGATTGTAGATTGTGGTAAGTAAGATGTCGTTCTCTCGAATTTGTGAAGGATTTTCAAAAATTAAGTAGATTTGTTTCAAAAAAAATAAGCAAACACCGAGACCTTGGATTCCACCATTAACCAATTAAGTGATAAATTCTAATCAATATTCATGCAATTTTTTCTTTTAAAGTGATTCTAATATTTTTCCTCTAATAGATTTTTGAAGTAATAGTTGTAATCACAAAGCATGAAACATCAAAAGTTTTAAAACCAAGTATGCTCCATCAAAACGATTCACAACTACTCAATAAAAATCAATTTTCTATAATAGTTCTATGCAAATAATCAAGTAAAATAATTGCAATAAATAATTAAAATAGAATTATACCACTTTTCATGGAACAATGGCTCCTCCGTTGCCTCGGCTAAGGGGTTTAGATCCTCATATAATCACTTCTCAAAATACATGTTTATAGCCCAAAAGTTGATTAAAAGAGTGAAAAGAATAAAATCAGTGAATCTGCGACCAACAGAAGGCGTCCAGAAAAGAAAGACAAAAAGGAAGTGCTTCTGTTGCTGTTGTTTTAATATCGTACAACGCCTGTCCTTGTAGCTGTTGAAGAACGACTGTCTGTGGGAGTCTGTTCTTCGTGCTCTTCAATGGCAGCAGCAGCAGCAACAATGTTCTGAAATCTCTTAATTCACGCCTCCTGAGCTCTCCTATCGACCCCAAACTCTTCGTACCTCTTCTAGGGACCCAAAGAAACCTATTTATACACCACAGTATGATTAAATCTTTCCCAAACCGTTTCGAAATCTCTTCTTTCCTTCATTGGCATTCACGACAATAATCTCTTCCCTAATTCGTTTCACGCGTTTCTGAGTATTCCCACTTATATCAAACTATTCCTTAGATATATATGTATTTTTGGAAAGAGTTTTAGGTCTTTAGTCTCTCTGAATTTCCTAATACAAGCTTGACACGGACCGTGTTTCCTTATTTGCTCTGTTTCCTATTTCCGGCCATTCCAGCCCAATTTGATCGATCCAAACACATGTATTAACCCTGTCTACCATGAGAGTCCATCCCACTCGAGTTTAGCAATTAAATCTCCATAAAACAGCTCCAATATCGAGTCCAAAATTTGCCAGGCGCTGCACATGGTTTCCCGCCAAAATTTCTAATTTGAAACGTGAAGAAAGTGACCTCCCCCTATCCAGTCTCGGTGTCCCTTTAGCACATGCCTAGAAATGGGTTACCCCTTATCCAAAGCGAGAGTCCAAATAGCAAATGTCCTCCCAGGTGCCTTTAACAACTATTCGAGCCAATTTCGCCGCAAAAGCTTATTTCTCCAAAAACACCTACGAAGAGATAAAATACCAAAATAAGTACAAAACTGGGTACTAAAAATATACACAATAGAGATGAAAATAGACACATAAATGCGTCTATCACGCTTCACAGGGTATAACTGGCATCCGCAAAAGAGTGGTCAACAACACCTATGAAGGAGCAACAAAAAATTACGCATATATATGCATGAGTAAACTATAAGAGTGAGCCTGCCTTGTGACTTGAATAACCCAAAGTATTTAATTTGTTCTAATTCAATGAGCTTAAGTATTCTTTTAATAGAATTCAATGTTTTTGGTTTTGAAACATTGATAATTAAGTTCAGGTAAAAAAAGATGCTCAACAGAAAACATACACATCAAAAACGTTATAAGCAATTAAGATTAATTAAAAGAAACAGTTTTAAACTATTACCTTTCTTTTTATCTACACGAGTTTATGTATAAATAGGAACAACACAATCCATTTTTATATCAAACAGTTTAGGCATTCAAAATAAAATAAGAAGAAAAGAATTGAAGAACAAGAAAGAAGTTAAGATATGGGAAGCTTGAGAATGTTAGATTTGTTGTTGCTCTTTCCATGGTTGTTTGTGCGTCAGTTTTTATTTGTGCAAGTGGCGCGAGGGATATTGATAGTTCTCCAGATGAAGCACCTTGGGTTAGTCCATGGCCAGAACATTAAAATTTCCGGACCATTTGGAGAGTTTGTGGGAAATCTTGTTTTCTCAAGGCCTTTCCAACCAAAAAGGATGTATATGTTGCAAAAAAATTGTACAAACTACGAAGTATTGCTGGGAATAGGTAATGGAGGTTATTGAAGATCTAAATATTCCTTATTTTTCTAACCTTCATTCATGAGCGGAAATTACCTGGAAAAGTGTGCCAGTCTCACAGGCTCTCCGTCACAAGCACCAATGATCAGCGGAAACTCCCCTACACAAGCACCTACATGGCCTGAACAATGTAGAATTTCTCAATCGAGTACATACACTTTCACAAAACTTATGACAAAGACTTTGCCTAGCCAAAAGGATTTTACATGTTGCCGTGAAATTATTCAGACCGGTCAGGATGTTGGGAATAGACAAAGGCAATCCTTGACGTAACATGGCAGAAATTTTTTGGAACAAATGTCTCATTCTTTCCAACTAACTAGTTCATACTGTGTAAAAGCATAATAATATGGTCATTTTTATCAGTGTCTGAAAAAAGCATAATAATGTGGTCATTTGTATCGGTGTCTGAAAAATTAGATTGAGTTAATTCTAGACTCTTCATTTTAGCCATGGTCGATTTAAATGTATACATCTTCCATAAAAGCATTTTTACTCAAACACTCAATTCAACGATATGCGCCATTTCCAATAATTTTCACTTAATATTTGTGAGTCGTTAAAATTGAGATGGAATTAGATAGGTAAGAATGGAAAATCCTAAAAGATGAAACGAGAAACATAGTAAACATAATTCCTTGTGTCGAGTGGGATTTATTTATTTTCTTCAAATTTGCATAGTTTAGAAACAAAAATTTATGAAGATTCTCAAAGCACGGATACTTCAATATTGACAATGTACTTTTATCGGATACTCAATTTAAGGTATCACTTAATCGAATATATACACTTTGACACAACTTCTTGCGATAAAGACTTTTCCTAGCCAAAAGATGTTACATGTTGCCTTAAATTATTCAGACCGGTCAGGATTGTTGGGAAAAGACAATGGCAATCCTTGACGTAACATGGGCAAAATATTTGGAACAAATGTCTCATTTTACCAACTAACTAGTGCATTATCCTGTGCAAAAGCATAATAATATGGTCATTATCAGTGTCTAAAAAAATAGATTGAGTTAACTCAAGACTCTTCCTTTTTGCCATGCCGATTTAAGTGTATAATTCTTTCATAAAAACTTATTTTACTCAAACACTCAATTTCAACGATATATGGATTTCCAATAATAATTTTCACTTAATATTTGTGAGTTATTAAAATTAGATAGAATTAGGAAGGTAAGAATGGAAAATCCTAAAAGATGAAACGAGAAACATAGTAAACATAATTCCTTGTGTCGAGTGGGATTTATTTATTTTCTTCAAATTTGCATACTTTAGAAACAAAAATTTATTCAGATTCTCAAAGCATGGATACTTCAACATTGACGATGTACTTGTATCGATACTCAATTTAAGGTATCGCTTTTTTATAATTACTAAAATGGTAGGAGATAATTGGGGGATAGCTTTCAGAGATTTAAAAGGGGATAGTTTCTTTAGTTTGATATATATGTATACACAAAATCCAAATATTTTTAGAAACTCATCGTGTTTTTGTTCTCAATACATTATAGATATTTGTATAGATCATATAATATTATTTTTGGAAATTTTTTTGATTTTTCTTAATAATGAAAGTACTTGTCAAAAGAAACTACCGGCCACAAACGGTGACTCAAAAGGACTCTTGACGAAGAAGTTATTAGCAAAACAAAACTTTTAAAACGGCAAAACGGGTCTTAGTTGCCCGAGATAATGGAATATGGCTAAATTTAGAAGATAAGGCGGTCAAAGACCTCCTCCTTGTCATTATTATTGGACTTTTCCCATCGAAATAGACACCTGCCGAGCTGTTTCACAACAATCGGATCTTTTGCCTGCAAATAGGCTATAGCGTGCTCGTCTACATAGGTTGCAAAAAATTTCAAAGTTACAAATTTTTCACCTGACGAGCTAGAACTAGATGCATTAATTCTCATTAATAGATATAATATCGTTATAATCTTTTGCTTACAGATTTACCCATTTCAACAAAAAAAATTTAAGTTGTGGCATTTCCATGGCCCTGATCCGTCTATATATAGTCTGTACTAATCTACTTGCTAAATCCATCTATAACTTCGGAGGTGGAGTTTTAATGGATGCTCACCAACTTATCTATAAGATCCGGATAGGACACTACTTAATTCTGAGAGGAAAAATGCCGTTAACTAAAGGCGGAACAAACGGCTATTATTAGTACACTAAACATCTTAAGGTTTCAAGGTTCAAGCCATTAACTGCTCCAATAACATTTTAAGGTTCGCCCGGAGTTGATATATAGGTCGCTGTAATATTTCAGAAACTGACAAATTGAACATTGAGATATGTTATAACTGCAGCATACAGAAAAATTGGAATTCTACATTTATATCCAGTATTAGCTAAATTGGTCTAAATTGATTTTATTTTGCAACCACAATGGAACATACAGGAATTCTTGAAATTCAGGATATCGTAGTTCATTCCCATTTTACCACGGATCTCGAACAGGAAGTAACCAAAATATCGCAAAATTGCACCTAGGCTTTTTCATCCATCCACAACAAAAAATATGAAGACCCCATGGATTGATTGCACCATCAAATCATCAACTCATGGAGTTGAAAGAAAGGAAACACTTGTGAGAGAAAAAATCATTGTGACAAAATTGATTTAATTGCGTGTTGCGCATCTGTGAAGGATTCTCATAAGTGAAAATCATCATCTCATTTATCTCTTCTAATATCATTTTGAAAAGAGAATTTCAGTTTCAGAGTCGTAGATCTACAGAGACAGAGAGAGGCAGAGACGGCACTGGTTGGTCATCTTGCAAAACCCTAAGAGTCTAAGCTAACCTGACTAATGGAGAGTTCTTACTAATGCTAGGTCTCATGCAATAAACGACTTCGGCAAGTTTGGGGCATCTGACCTAGAGCTGGCAAACGGGCGGGTGGGCTGGCTTGTTACGGGTTATACGGGTCAAAATCTGCGGATTGATATTCTTTACGGGTGGTCATTTATTTAAACCCGCGCCCGTAACGGGAAAATTTTATGGATCTGCCCATTTCAACACGAATGAGAGGTGAGTTTATCAATTTAGCTTAGACTAAGTCCTATAGGAGAGATTTGACTGCTAGATTGGCCAAAAAGTGTTGCAAATCATGAAAAAAGTGTGGGGAAAAAATTAACACTATTTCTTGCTACTTCTCTCTCCTAGCATTTGCTCGCAGTCGCACTATCAGCGATATTGAAACGCTGAATGATTCGGCGCTCAAAAAGTAACACAAACGCTGAATGGTTCGCGCTCAGAAAAATCACAAAAATCTAACGGGTAAGATTTAAGCGCCGAACCGTTCGGCGCTAAAAAAGTAACCAAAACGCCGAACCGTTCGGCGCTAAGAAAAACGTCGAATGATCCGGCGCTCACAGATGACGTGAATGACCAATCTAACAATTAGATATCTAACCCATATGACTTAGAAGGTTGACCAATCTGACATGGGTGGCCAATCTAACAACTAAATATCTTTTCCATAGAACTTAGTCTAAATCCATCATTAATTTAGTGGTGGAGTAGCGTGGATGCTCAACTCTCCCGCTGAGTCGAACATTCCAAAGGTTGATTTATAAGATAAAAAGAATTGGGCAATTTACTAGGACACCCTTGCGCTAGTTCCAACGTTGCAGGCCAATATGCAGGCCCGGTGAATCCAACTTCCACAATTGGAATGTGAACTACTTTGTCATTTTAAAGGGACTTAAAATAAAATTACGAAAGTTCACAAACTCCGAGACGACAAATTATTCACAAATGGTAAATTAATTGATTACAACTTGACATCAATTAGGAAAGGTTCACGACAACTTGACATCAATTACTTATAATTATGAAAGGTTCACGAACTCCGAGATGACAAATTGTTCATAAACTATTTCGTGTAGTTCACGAATTGTTTTCAGAGTTATGGAACTCCACTCATGCTGGAAAATTTAAGAATAATCCACCATTATTATTCTTGGGCTAACCACTTGGTGCACATAGTTTATTTCGACAAACAAACGGTTGCAGATTAATTCTTCTTTGTAATTCAAGGAAAACTTTTCTCATGCTCGCATGATCAATCTATATGGAAAAGTTAAGCTTTATTGGTGCCAAAGTAATTCGTTAACATGGAAACTAGTTCACGAACTTAGCTTTGATTCTAAGCTACCTAGCCTTGTTTGTTCTTCATTGTAAATAGAGAACTCTCTGCAAACGAGAATCTCAATCCCGGAACCTCCCGAACTTAGTTGCGGTTAGAGTCATCCTATAATGACCTAGGTTTCTTCGTGAAACAGTATTAGGCTATGATTTTAAAGTCTTGACTAAGGGAATCATGAAGCCTGATCAACTATCTTTTACCAGATAGTTCTTGACATCCAGAATCTTATCCAGATAACCATAATTCTTGTCTATTTTAAGGTTCATCTCTTCTGTTGTATGGCTATTCAAGAATTATCAATCATGGAATAAGTTTGATAGAAATTACAAAGTTTCTTCGTCCTAGAATTTATAACTCACAAGTATCATATCGATTTGATTGATCTTGTGAGGTAGAGTTAATTAGGCATCTCTATAACCTTTTGTAGAGAGTATGTTATCTTAATTGTTGAGGTTTGCTTGATATCTTCTTTACGTCGAAGATCCCTAATACCAAATAAATTTACATTACCTTGATTGTATATTTTTAGAAGGAAATCAATAGGCAATCTGTTAGAGATAAATTAGTTAAAGTTTTCATTTAGGTTGAAGTACTTTCTAGGGTTGTAAAGGACATCGGCTTGGGGAATCAAGTGTATAGGGTATTACGAGATCCAAGAGAAGCAAAGATCATGACGAAATATGAATTTCTCGGAGGGTCAATTCGGTTTCAACTGGAATTCCAGTACGAAGTCTGATAGTACGCTAGTGTTTATAACGACTTAATACAGTCCGGTATTCAAAACTGGACTAGGTATCGTGTGGATTTTCTTCACATTACGGTTTTCCTCATTAACAAAATTTTTGGTGTCTTCTTTTATTTCTTTTCGTATTTTATTGCTTATCTTTATGATGAAAATACATCAAGTAATATTTTAAACAAGCTAGACAATATTTAAGCTCGAACTGCATGGAAATACATGACTCGCTGTTATGAATTTGTGTCTTGAAATATATTACAAGACTTGTTCTTGTTGGAGTTCGCTTTGTGTTTAATTCGAGTATATACTAAGTTGATTCTTGGATATTAATTTTGAGATCGTCCAAGTAAACCTGTTTACAAATCACGTATAGATAAGGATCTTTATTGTTGATTTATACTTACTAATTGTAAAAAATTTATCCATACATGTTTGCGAACGAAAAAGTTGGTGGTGTACTTGATACCCTCTCCTTTTCAAAAGCATTTTGGAACCCGCCTGTCAATAATCTTAGAGATTCTTTATGTTTTCTCGCAAGGGAAAAATTCCTGTCAATAATCTTAGAGATTATTTATGTTTTTCTCCACGGATAACAACTTGTTCGTACTTGGTCTAACACACATTTCCAAGAAGGTTTTTGATAGTTTCTCGAAATCGCTTATAACTCTCTTCGGAGTTGTGAATCAAACCAAGTCAGAGTTTCTCTTCCCGTGATTTTAGCATGGTGCATGATCAGAGATGTGCCATGGCCTGAAATGAAGCTTCACCCAAAGTTTCTGCTGCGTAGAAAAAGTAGCATTGTCCTAGGCCAATACGCTGCTATTGATGGTGGATTTTAGTTCATGGAAAAAATTGTAAAATCCAATATTTAGTGCGCTGTCATCCTGCAAAGGAACAAAAGCCATTTGAAAGTAATGAGTGTTCAGACCTCTTTACCTATATATGTATTGAGAAATTTAATGTATTTATGAAGTTTATCAGGATGGTGCATCAATCCCAGATACCCTATAAATTTCAAAGTGTTGCATTAATAATTAATGCATAATTCGCCTAGTATTTTCCGTGCTATGTTCTCAGCCGAACACTCATAATTGACACGACATGACGATAAGTGTTCACTCTCAGCAGAGTAGCATGAATCTCCCAAAGTGTCGGTGTTAGAGATATGCACAAAATACCCGCATAGGCTACATCATTCTTTGGAAAAGAGAATCTCGTATCAACACCTTTTAATCAAAGGTAGCATGATCGAATGCATATTTACTCTCTAAAGGAAATCTAGACCGATCTAGGGCGCTCAACCGCTGCCCAAACCCGAACGAACGCGCTTCGTTCAAAACCATAATTTGAGTCACGACAATATACAACTGTCGCAAATCAATCACGGACGTTCAACTTCGCCAGCCTAGTTGGACGACCCAGATCCAATTTTAGACAATCAACAAGATGCTAACGTGTTCACCGTCGACCCAACTCCATAGTTGGTCGATCGACTTGCTCATAGCAAGCTTGGAATATATAAAATCGTTCACCCAAAGTAGGGTGAACGCGCAAACTTGTAAACAGTTTGCAACAACACATTACTGCCGCAAATCGATCTCAACCACTCGTCTTCACCAGCTGATTTGAGTGGCTTAGATTTAATCTTAATCGGCCCCGAAGATGTCAACGTGATCACTGCGGACCCACCTTTACACGTGATTGACCGGCCTACGCAAACTAATGCTCAAATTTCTCGAAACGCACTCCCAAAGAGGGTTGGGCGCGTGGCCCCCGAAACCCTAAAGTCGCGTCAATGGCAGTTTGGAACTGCCGCAAACGATCACGACCATCCAACTTCGCCAGCCTGGTTGGATGATATAGATCTATTTTTATAAAACAAAGAAAGCAACATTGTGAAGACCGTCTGCCCCTCTTTTACATGAGGCGATCGACCAAGTAATGGTGGGCCCTAGAGCCACCATACGATCACCTAAACGTGGTCGATCACGCTTCCACTTTTAAGACGCTTATTCGCAACTTATTCAATCAATCTCAAAAACAATGATGCTTCATACAGATCGATTAGTTTGAGTTGCTTAAATGCGATGGTTCACATGCATCGAATACATACAATATTTTATTGGCGTCATAAAAAACTTAGTTGTTTCACCTAATAGCACCATGCTATTCTCAGCGACGGGCCCTACGACTTGACCCACTCATTCGAGACATCAAACATATCACAAACTGGGGGATGCTTACTGGGGTATTGGTCTGGCGGTTTACGGCGTGCAGCGTGCAACATGCTCATTACGAGAACGTGTTAGGAAAAGAGGGATAATTAACAATGATGGAGTAGTGGGTGAAGGTGTGATCACGCAATATTCACCACCTCTTACACAACTCCATTAATCCACCACTTAACTTTCTCCACTTCTTACGAGATCAGGGTTGCGCTCAAATGACTTGTATAAATAGGTTCTTCAACCTATTTTAACAAAATACAGAAAACCAATTTGTTTTTATCAACGTAGACAGAAACCATTTTCTGATACACAAGTCATAAACATCCACACCTTCCTAGTTCAACACTCTGATCTCAAACACCTTATCCGCTTCCCTCCCTAAGATCAACCCTTCTCCTTCACCTTATGACCGAATTGAATCTGGAACGACCATTTCTTGGTTTAGGACAGAGTCTTACAGATTGATTTCTCGAACCTAAAAGCATTCCCGTGAATTGTATTTGTTTAGGGTTTGAACTCGTTTCTCATTCAAGACACCCCAAATTACCAAAAACAGCAGAATCGGTTTTTACCGATAAACAATTTGGCGACCATAGTGGGAGATTGATCTCTCAGTTGTAAAATTAATATTTTAATATTCATTCCAATTTTCTCAATTTCAAAAGGGTGGATCTTAGATCCAATTCAATTTAGGTTCAACAACCAATTTCAATTCCGGTGTTCCATTCGCTAAGAAGCTTCATAAAAATGCTTTTTCAAGCAATGCTATTAGAAATGCCTTGGATAGCTGAGCACCAGTAAATCTCTCAGATGAAAGGACCAGAAAGTCGCGTGGAGACACAAAAAAACGTGACTACTGCTTAGAGGAACACAACGTACATAGGTACATAAGTCACTGGCCTCATGGCAGAGAAAGATGGACTTGTTAATGTACAACCGTCAGGAATGGACATTGGAGTGGCCTATGGGCCAAAGCCGAAAATACAACCATCACGGCCCTTCAAGAAACAGCCACCACGACCCTTCAAGGGAGGTAGTGCAATGAAAAAAACTTATTCTTATCATTCTTCCACATCCGTTTTGTGCTGGCCGTAAAGCATCCTTCTCAATCTTGAATCTTATCATTCTTCCATGTGCTCTTTTTTCTAGGATGTAAAGTATTCTTCTCTGTCCTGTTAAGAAACGATTGTTTTCTTGGATTGTATTGAATGTAAATCATAGTTTCATTATCTTGAATTTCTTGTACTAAGAGTGTTGTTTACGTCGACAAACTCTCCTTGCTTAGAGTTTTCAAATTAAAGGCCTCCATTTTTTATCTATTAAAAAAATAGTGTTTTAATTTTGGGATTTTATTAGAAAATATTGAAAATTTTGTTATTTATTTAATGTTTTTGGTCACTTAATTAAGAAAAATTATTTATTTATTATTTTTGGACATTAGATATTTTAATTTTTATTAATCATTTTTTTGTAATGTTATATTTTTTATATTTATTCTTATAATGTTATGAGATTTAGTAATTCTAGGTAACTATTTTCTAAAATGTGATTGGCCAAATAATATAGTGTGGGGATAAAAATTTCTTTTCAAATTTATTAGCTAAAATTTAAAATGGCGGGGCCAGAATCAACCAGAAGTTCTAGTTTGTGAGAGCCCTCGGATAAACTATTTTTATAGAGAATTTGAACCACTGGGTCAGAAGTGAGCATAGTTTTGTATTCTTCTCAGAAAATTAACAGATGTATGGGTTCAATTTTAGTTTGTATTTCATATACAGGTCTCGAGTGAATGTATATGAATAGGCATTGTTGTATATTTTTTTAGAGATTTTATGGCACTCGGAGTACAACACCATTCTCTTGGTACATGCATTAGTGTCTGCTTGCGTTAAACTCTTAAGACAATTGATTGACTACAAATATCATTTATTGGAACAAAATATTTTGATTATGATGAGCACAAAAATGGATAGAGAGACGAACATAAGTACAAAATGAACACTCAATTCATCTGTAACCATAACTGCAAGAATGACGTGTGCATGAAAATTCAGCCGTAGCACATTGGTTCTACACTTGTACTCCGTTGTTCCTTCAAAACCCACTTTATGTTGGGCGGAAACAACATTTTCAAAAAAAATCTATCTACAATTCAATATTTAGATTAAATTAGATCAATAAAATCCAAAACTAATTAAACCGAAAAATGGTTATAAAAATGAACTTGTTATTACCAGGTCCATGTACTGTGCATTATTTGATATTTTAGTTTGATAAAATCATAAGTACCATAGGAATAAAGTTAAGAAACAAAGATCACCATAGAAAAAAGATGCCAATTACCTCATTTATGCCATCAGATTCAATCTTACTGTTCTAGGCTTGACTATGAGGGCAATTCAAGGAACAAATTATTAATATACATCAACCAAAAATGCTGAAAAATGAATTTGCAATTCCAGGCTTGCAAATATTCATTTTAAAACACTTGCGGTAAATTTATAAATTTTAATTATGTCGCTTTAATCGTTCTCTAATTATGTCGCTTTAATCCTTGTTTAGACTTGTAAATTTTTTAATCTACCCAGTCATTATGTGCCTTTACTTCGTTAGTAGAATCGTCATTCGAGATCATGATATATTATATTTTTAGAAAGATGCCATTCAACTGCTTGATTTTGTAAATTTCTTCATCTTGATATGCATGCTATTATAATAATATTTTATTAGGATAAAATAGATATCAATAAGGGATTTTCTTTTGTAACCTGATGACTTTCTTTTGTTTTTTTTCTCTGTACATAAATCTAAACATATTTTCACATGGAAATCATCGAACTTAGGAAAAATTTACAATTAAAATAGCATAGTAAAAATAGAATCAAATAAGAAACATGAAAAAATTAAATATAGATAGTATTATGAGTGACTATATAGTGGATAAGTATATCCTCTAGTTCGGTAAAATTAAAATTATGAAATGGAATATTTTTGTAATATTTGGTACTCACGGTAATACGTATTTGAACAGTGAGATATAGTATTCCATTTTGTAGGTCATGCTTATATATATCTTTGAAAATCGAAACCATGAAACCTGTCATCATTAATATATTTGCTCCTTAAACGTTTCCTTGTGATTTTCATAATGACTTTTTGAAATAACCATACTGTTTTTCCTAGTAGTTGTTTATTAGGTAGTTATACTCAGAAGAACCACAAAAGTTAAGAAGACTTAACAGGAACTAACTTATGTTTGTGGAGCAAAATCATGTTGAAGTGGAAATATTCTTTTTTGGTGGAAGCTTTAGCTGCTTTGCTTACCGTGTATGAAATTAGACTTCTATTATGTGTGAGTATTAGTAACACGCAGATTATTAAATCCAGAGTTGTACATATGTAGCGTGTACATAAATTCTATATATATATATATCAATTGTAATTAAGTCTGTGAATTTGCATGAATTATAAGATACATGTGGTTTAAACTTGTCAATACATTGCGTTCGCGTCAATCATTTATATTGTACTCGGAATTCTTATATCAAGATCGATTGAGTATATCTTGGAACTATAAGACGAATCCCCAAATTATAATGTGTTTTAAGAGAGCATAAGAGTGATACTAAATTATAAATGAACCTTATTATACAACGAAATGCTTCAGAAAAAAATAATTAAGTGAGTTTACATATGGATACACCCATGAACTGAATAATATGAACTTGTGAATTGAGTGACTCTAATATGTGTACTCGTAAAGGTTGTACAGTGGATAATAATTTGAGTTTATTATCCACACAAACATCATTTACTTGAAATTATCTTTAAGTATTATTACACGCATAGAAAGTACAATGCACAACTTTTATTAGCTGCATGTATACGCATTTTTGGAGCAACACAATCAACTTTCTTTACAATTTACAACATTTGTAACTTTGGGTTGTCATTCATGCTTGAGTTTACTCGATTAAAAACAATGTCAGATGTCTCATTTTCCAAATATTCTTGAACTCTAGTCTGATAATTTAGTACAACTATGGTGCACAAAACATGTTTTAGTTTTTTTTGTCTACCCATGTTAGATCCTCTGCATCATTCCTTGCATTATTTCCCTAATATGTCATCCCAAGAGATAAAGAATGGTATGTATTGTTCCAACCCGCTTCCAAAGCTCTGGGAATTAGAGGTGGGTGCTGAAGATATCCCAAGAATAAGTACGATCATAGAAAATAAATCCACTATTACATTACAAAATTACAAAGACCCTGCATGACTTCACTTTTGTGTTCCATCAGTGCAGAGGAATGAATAATCAAAAGGAAAGCCTAATATATGAGGGATATCACAATACAACAAAGAAAGTTAATCAGTTTGACCCCACCTTTCTCAATGTCCTTGTGCCAAAACTTGTGGTTATAAGAATAAGAATTCTTTGATCCGGCTATTATAATAGAACCATTCGGGATTCCAAATTCATATACCATACGTTAAAAAATACCCGTGATAACAAAAAGGGACATGCAAAATGAGAGAATAATTGGTATATGTCAGTATATATAGTCTAAAACATAAGTATTACATCAATGAACGAATTACAAAAATGATTCACTATGAAAAACTAAGCATCAACCCACTTTGGATATCAGTTTGAGCTTAAAATTCAGAAAAAAACACAAGCACCAAGAGATGAAATTAAAAAAGAGTACATTAAATTGTGGAAAGAGTACTGAACATAACAACAGTTGCTATTATTTTTTCCCTTAAATCTTAATATAAATATTGGCTACTATTTAACAAACATGATGAAATAACAATACCTTAAATCTTGCGATTAGAACCCGACCAGCTTGAAGCGAAAGTTTTGTTTCATTTTCTCCATACAAAACACAACACCAACAAAATCGATTGCAATTAAGAGTTCTTGGGATAAGTAGTACCTTACAAATGGTGGTTCAAGCATAAAAAATTGAAGATTATTCTGCGCAGCAAAAAAAAAAAACCAAAAAATCAAGAGAAATCTAACCACTGCTAAAGTTTCAAACGTACTACCAGAGAAGCAACACGCATTGGGGAAAAAAGAAAAAAGCAATCGACGGCATTTTATCCTAAAAGCTGCAAACAAACAATAGAGGCATATCAGACAACAAAACCCGAAATTTTAAAAAATAATTAAAGCAAGAAGCAAATGGGTTTGGCTTTTGCTCTAACGCCTTATATAGAGAAACACAATTTCCATAAAATAATGTCGATCTTAATAAATGCAGAATTTTATATTTCCGGCGTGTATATCTTACTTGTTGTATTATTCTTTGAACAATCGGAAAATATTCTTATTTAATCATTTAAGACGCCAGTATATTTGGTAAAAAGGAAAAATAGTCCTCCTTTTAAAGATTTGTTTTTCTATTTTATAAATATTACCTTAACTAATATTCTTTAATTCTGAAATTACCTAAATTACATTATTTTTTGTTATATATACACCAACCAAGTAACAAGTGAATATTTTCAAGTCCAAGCTATGTTATTTTCTTTTCTTTTTTCTTTCTTGAGGAATGAAATATAATAAATTTAAATGGTCATATTTAGTTGTAATACTAATTTTTCCAAAAATATTTGAATATATCTTGCACGTTTAGGAATATAATTTTTTTATTATGGATTTAACCAAAATTAAAATCGAAATTCATCCATTTTGTCTATTGTATTTTTTTTAGTAACGTTTTATGTTCTCCCATTCTCAAATTTTTGCTTAGCATGTATTGTTCATCACAATTTTTTATTTAATAATTTATATTTGATGATTGGGAAGGATGTTGGGCAGGATGAGCGATCATTTTGTTTTGCGGAGAAGGAAGCAATGTTCGATCTACATGTAAGTATTCACAAATCTAGTTTAAATTATAAATTTTAATCATTGAGTTAAATTATATCGAAGTTTTTTTAATCTTTTAGAACTATAATCAAATCACAGTTAGTGTTCGGTTAAATAAAATTGGATTGAAATTGTAATTGTAATTAAATTAGTTTAATTTTAATAAATGTAATTGGAAATTTGATATCTTTAAAACTTATTATTTGATTTTTTTTGATAAAATCATGATGAACAATACATATTTTGATATGATTTTATTTCCATCTTTTTAATCTTAAATATACTTAGAATAATTTTTTAATATATTTTTGGCAGCAAGATATTTATGGTCTAGTTATTTTAGGTAATTTTGTTTTTGTTTCTTGTGATTGGCCAAAGAATATATTGTGCGACAGTAAATATTTTCTTCGAATTTTATTAGTTGATATCAGATATTATTACCAAAATTAAATTTTGGTGGGATTAAAATCAACCAGAAACTCCTGCTGGTCACGTCGGTCGGAAAATTTCTGTTTTATATAGAGAATTTCAAGGGTACGAATATGTTAAAATGCCAAAAATTTGGCTTAGATGATCATAATTGGGCTTGGGAGTCGGTTGAGATGGGTGGGCAATTGCACACCCATCCTTCCATGTGTCTCCGCCCCTGCCCACCCTGGTGTAACTAATATTTGGGAAGCATAAATGAAACATGAGGAAGACTATTTTGGTGTTAGGGAAGATCATTTGGGAAGACTATTTTGGTGGTCGGCTATGAAATGAAATACTGCGAAATATCTTTACCTGTCAGCAATTTTAGATTGAGCATCCAAAACCAATCGACTTTTAAATGAGACAAGCCGATAAAAAGATTTCAATAAAGTTAAAAAAGGTTAAAATTGTCACAAAGAGCCGGTTTGGCCGAGTGGTCTAACGCGCCAGATTTAGGCCCTTGTCGCGTCACTTTTTTTTTTTTCCGGGTCAGCACGACTCTCCTCCCACTGATGTAAATGCAATGGTAGAAGTCATTTTACAAACATCCAAAATTAGTTTTTTTCTTCTGAAGCAATCCAAAAGACAAGAAATTGATATGATATTCAAAGGAGATTAGAAGATACTACCCGTAAAAGGCTTTCTTAGAATCTACTTAACTCCCTTCTAGCAATCTTCGTTTGCCGTAGAATGTGTTGAGCACACAACTGAAGGAATTCTTTCAAGTAGTTGGTATTATCCTCCCATTTATAATAATGATAATGAAACGTGGACATTAAATTAATCCCTTTAATTAATAATGTGAACAAGGTAAAAAAATCAATACTAGATTGCTATAAGCAAGAAGAGAAGAGAATTCAAGCAAGAAGAGAAAGATAAGTTTTGTGTTTAATAATTTGATTGAGTAATAGATAGCTCTTACAAGACTTAATTAGCCTTTATATAGGCTTGAAGAATAACTAAACTAGGAAACAGAAAACTAAAAGGAAATCTAAAAGAATCCTAAAAATAAAAAAGACTGAAACTAGGAAACCATGGAAGCCAAACCTCTAAGCGGAATCTTCTGGAATTGTAGTATGCCCTGCATCAGTCCCCCCTTCTAGAGTAAAGCTCGTCCTCGAGTTGTCCAAACAAACCAGAAGTTCATTGTCACCATGAAACGTAAAAATCTCTTGAACATTAAATGTGTTGGAGATATTCCAATCATTTGGTAGATCAATAACATAAGCATTATCATTGATCTTCTTTAAAACCTTGAAAGGACCATATTTCTTCATCTTGGTTTTGTTATAAGTACCCACTGGAAATCTCTCTTTTCTTAGATGTATCATCACGAGCTCCCCTTCCTTGAAGGTTTTAAACCTCTTGTGTTTATCAGCATCCTCTTTATATTTAGAATTGGACTTCTCCAGTTTAGATTTTACTTCATTATGTAATTCAGTTGCTTTGTCTACAAAAGAGTCGGCTGCAGTGTTTGTACTCTGTGTGGTGGGTAAGGCTACCAAATCAAGAGTATGATTAGGTACTTTAGAGTACACAATCTCAAATGGAGTTTTCCCAGTAGAACGATTCACAGAAGTGTTGAAAGCGAATTCCATATGTGGCAATAACACATCCCACTGCTTACTATTATCCAGGCACTTAGCTCTAATCAAATTCCCAAGTGATCTATTAACAACCTCAGTCTGTCCATCAGTTTGCGGATGTGAAGTTGTGCTGAATTGTAGAACTGTGCCTAAGCGCATCCATAAAATTTTCCAGAAATAACTCAAAAATTTGGTATCTCTGTCAGAAGTGATAGACTTTGGAACCCCTGCAATCTTACTACTTCTTTAAAGAACAAAGAAGCAACATTAGAAGCGTCAGTTGATTTCTTACAAGCCACGAAGTGAGCCATTTTAGAGTAACGATCAACTACGACCATAACAGAATCATTACCTCTAGCAGTACGAGGTAAACCAAGTATAAAATCCATACTTATATCAACCCAAGGTGCATCAGGAACTGGTAAAGGAGTATACAACCCGGTATTTTGAATTGTACCCTTTGCTCTCTGACAGACCATGCATTTTTGTACGAACTTTTGTACATCACGTTTCAAAGATGGCCAGAAAATCTTTCTTCAATCAGGGCAATGGTTTTATCTCTCCCAAAATGACCACCAAGACCACTGCCATGTAATTCTCGCATAAGATGTAAACGTAAAGACCCTTGAGGAATACATAATCGATTCCCTTTAAAAAGAAAACCTTCTTATAAGAAAATCATCAACCCCATGAGTTTGAGAACTGCATTGATCCCATAGTTTGCCAAAATCTTCATCTTCTGGATAAATGTCTTTGATATAGTCAAATGCATAACTCTCATTACGAATTGTAGTTAATATGACTTCTTCTACTTAAGGCATCAGCAACTTGATTCAATTTGCCACTTTTATGTCTCACGGAGAAAGTGTATTTGTTGAGTGTGGAAAGCCATCGATCATGCATTCTGTTAACTTTAGCAGAAGTATTCAAAAACTTCAAAGCATGGTTGTCAGTGTTGACAACAAATTCCCTATGTATAAGATAAGTATGCCACTGCTTAAGAGATTGAACAAGAGCCAATAACTCTAATTCATATGTAGACCATTTCTTTTGTGCATCTGAATTCTTCTCACTGTAATATGCAATTGGATGACCCTCCTGTGATAATACTGCACCAATACCAACAACAGATGCATCACAATCTATTTCAAAAGGCTTGTTGAAATTCGGAAGTGCAAGAATTGGTGCCGTACAAAGCTTTTTTTAAGAAGAATAAAGCTTTTCCATTGCTTCCGTCCACTCAAACTTCTCCTTCTTGAGACAGTCAGTCAAAGGTGCAGAAATAGAGCTAAAGTTCTTCACAAATCTTCGATAGAAAGAAGCCAAACCATGAAAACTACGAACATCACGAATAGAAGTAGGAACTGGCCAATCTTCAATTGCTTGAACTTTAGAAGGATCGACATGAATACCATCAGTAGAAATCACATATCCCAAAAATGTTACTGAAGAAGCCATGAAGGTACACTTCTTCAAATTAACATATAAAGAGTTGTCAGCAAGAACTTGAAACACTTGTGAAAGATGTTGGAGGTGTTCTGGCTCACTGCGACTAAAAATTAGTATGTCATCAAAATAGACAATAACAAATTTACTGAGAAAGGGTTGGAGAACCTGATTCATAAGTCGCATAAAAGTACTAGGTGCATTAGATAACCCAAATGGCATGACCAGCCATTCATATAAACCTTCACGTGTCTTGAATGCTGTTTTCCACTCATCTCCACCTCGAATGCGTATTTGGTGGTAACCACTGCGTAAATCCAACTTAGTAAAAAAATAGAGCCCGACAGTAAATCAATCATATCATCAATACGCGGGATCGGAAATCTATAAGGAATGGTGATGCGATTTAATGCTCTGCAATCGATACACATCCTCCATCCATTGTCTTTTTTACTAACCAAGAAGGCAGGACTGGCACAAGGACTGTTGCTAGGTCGTATCAAACCCTTTGTAAGCAAATCATTTACCTGTCCCTGTAATATCTCATGCTCAGCAGGACTCAAGCGATAGTGTGCTTGGTTTGGTAAAGAGGCTCCAGGAATAAAATCGATGCAGTGTTGAATATTCCGTAAAGGAGGTAATGCAGTTGGTAGTTCATCTGGAAATAAAACATTATATTGAAATAATAAGGCTTCACCTTTGCAGGAAACTCAATCATAGGCTTAGAATCTTCATGGGAATGTAAAGAATGTTGTGGGTGCAAAGAACGAATAACAGTGGCTACGACAGCATCAGTCTGCGCACAAGAGTTTGAAGTGGAATTGGATGGACTAAGAACCTTGTTTTCCCATTATGAACAAAAGTGTAAGTATTCTCGAATCCATTGTGAACCGCGTGAAGATCGTATTGCCAAGGTCTGCCAAGAAGAAGATGGGTTGCCGTCATATTAATGACATCACATAGAACTGTGTCTTCATAACCCTCAAAAGAGAATGACACATAACACTGAAGAGTAATCTTCTGTGTGCTAGAGGCATTAACCCATCCTACAGTGTAAGGTTCTGGATGAGAAGTTACTGGTAGTTCAAGCTTCTTAACTACGTGATCAGCAATATAATTATCCACACTGCCACTATCAATTATCATCTTGCAGATTTTACCCCCAATATAACATCTTGATTTAAAATACTGTGTCTCTGAGACTTGCATTGTTGAGTAAGAAATAATGGACGAATCATCCCAACAAACTCGTCGTCATCACCAGGTGAGTCTTCATCTTCGAACTCATTAAGCGCACCAGTGACTTCATTAATGAACTGAGGTTCACCAATCAAAGCATTGAATTTCCGACAATCACTAGAAGTGTGCCCCGATTGCTGACATTTATTGCACTTATCTCCACGAAATTTTGTATAAGTATTAGCTCGCTGTTGCGGTGGAAATTGTTTTGCCTGTTATGAAACCGATTCCCTGTAGTAGGAGGAGTTGGTTGCAGAGAGTGAGACTGCTGACCCGGCTGAAGATCAACTGGATTGGCTAAGATAGGTGTAGCCAGAGGTGGAGTATAAGGCACAATATGGCTAGGTTGTCGATGTGAATGGCTAACATCATCATAAGGAGGCCTGGGAATATTCAAAACAGTATCTGGAGAAAAGTTTTGAGATGAATTGGTACCCCTGTAAGTATTTTGATAACGCCCTTGTCTGGATGGATAAATCCTAGAAGAACGAAGAAGACGATTTTCTATCTTAATAGCTTGCTGCACAGCTTCGACCATAGTAAAAACTGAATGAGTCATACCATTTTGTATTAATCTATTCAGTCCCTCAATGAATCTTGCAACTAACTGTTCTTCAGATTCTTTGAGTTGATTTCGTGCGACCAAATTATAAAAATCTGACACATATTCTTCAACAGTTCGTGCCCCCTGCTGAATGTTTTGTAATTTGATGAAAAGTTGCTGCATAAAGTCTCTAGGTAAGAACTTATCCCTAATCAAAGTTTTCATACGTTTCCAAGTACGTATTTTCGGTTTGTTAGCGTTTCTACGATCATCACAGATCTTATCCCACCAAGCTGCAGCTCCTCCTTTGAGTTTGTATGTCACAAGTTTAACCTTAGAATCTTCAGGGACTTCCATGAATTCGAAAAAAGCTTCTACCTCAAAGAACCAATCAGTTAGTTCTTCAATACGAAAATTTCCAGAGAAGTTGGGAATATCAGCTTTTAGTTTATATTCTGGTAAAGAACTGTAAGGGTTGTGACCAGTTTTTAAACGTCGTTCTTCAATCCAATTCTTCTCTAGATCGTTCTCACGTTCATCTTCATCATCACTGTCAAGTGCAGGAGAAACTATCTTCTTCTTTGAATGACCTATGAAACCTTCATATGGTTTCTTAATGTTTAAAGTACGCAATACATCTTCAGGTACTTCATCATTCTGTAAAAACTGAAGTATATCTTCTTTAGTTTTTCCTTCTAAGTCTACAAGCTCAGGCATATTCAAATCTAGATTTATATGTTTTGCAACCTTCAAAAGTTGATTCTGCATGGTTTCAAGCTTGGTATCTCTTAACCCTAATTTGTCCTCCATGGACTTCTCAAGAGCTTCAGTAATGTTTTTTGCCAAAATCTCGGTATGAGATTTGATGAGAGCTTCGATTGCTGCTAGAATAACTGGTTGAGCAGTCATATTTCTTTTTTTTTTATGTTTTTTTTTTTTTTTTTTTTTTTTTTTTTTTTTTTTTGTAAACGAAAAGGAACTAAAAAAAAAGGACTGAAAGGTGTTGCGGAAGCGATGTAAAGGATCAAGTTATAGGATGAGAACCTAAAACTAAGCGGTTGATACCAACTAATGTGGAACAAGGTAAAAGAAAGCAATACTAGATTGCTATAAGCAAGAAGAGAAGGGAATTCAAGCAAGAAGAGAAAGATAAGTTTTGTGTTTAATAATTTGATTGAGTAATAGATAGTTCTTACAAGACTTAATCTAGCCTTTATATAGGCTTGAAGAATAACTAAACTAGGAAACAGAAAACTAAAAGGAAATCTAAAAGAATCCTAAAAATAAGAAAGACTGAAACTAGGAAACCATGGAAGCCAAACCTCTAAGCGGAAACTTCTGGAATTGTAGTATGCCCTGCATCAATTAATTATTATGCCCATGTGATTCCAGAGAGGAGACTTTCGAAGCCTCTGTATGTACCTGCAGGAATATCAAATATCACGACCAGCTGTGTACTAATATCACGACCAGCTGTGTACGCATCAACGGAGATTTTGTACCGATCCTGGCAATCTGTAAAGAGAACCTTTCGTTCTTCTTGATCAGACATATTGCAGAAATTATATTTAGTGTTTCTGGATTGCATATTTTCTAGGAAGTAGGAACTATCAAGGAAAGAATTCCATGGCAATTCAGTTTGAAAAAGGAGAGGTCTGATAATCTTTACTCTTGACTCTTTTTTTCGTGTTCATGTAGACTTAGTTTTGTGAAAAGTGAACTTCTAATAATGTACCCTCCTTGTTGTATGATCAGGGAAAGTTTGCAGCGACGGTAGTCTGTTGGCTTCTAGGAATTGGATGCCTTTTCTCGTGGAATAGTATGGTATCAATTATAGATTACTACGCTATCTTGTTCCCGGTACGGTTCCTGGTGACGCAATTTCTTATTTCTTACTATGCTTTTGGCCGTCGGATTACTAGTCTAAGGCATATTCTCGACTTTATTTAGTTTCGAAATGAATGATCAATTTTCTGTTTTCTTCATCTTGTAGAAATACCATCCGGCGAGGGTTCTTCCCATAGTCTATCAACCTTTAGCAGTTGGAGTATTGCTAATTCTATCCTACAACGAAGCAAAGATAAACACAAGAAAAAGGAACTTGTTTGGTTATTTCCTTTTCTTCATGAGCTCTTTAATGATTCTTGTTGTAAGTGAGCCCGGCCCCAACATCTTATATATGTTCTCGTTTGATATCGTTATAGCACCTGAAAAAATAAATTGATTTATGAATCATCCTGGTTTCCAATGATTTTTCGCATATAGTTGGACTTGGCACATCCGGGAAAGGAGGGATTGGAACGTACGTTGGTATATGTATAGTTAGTGGTGCATTCGGAGTTGGTGATGCTTTTGTTCAAGGTGGAATGATAGGAGATCTATCCTTAATGTGCCCTGACTTCATTCAAGTGAGAGCCTTCTTCCTGTGACATTTGTATTCTTCCGCAGTTTATCTTTGGCATGCGTGCCTAACCTTTTTGTTTACATCCATCCCCTGAAGTCTTTCTTGGCTGGTATGGCTGCTTCTGGTGTCCTAACTACCGGTTTGAGGTTAATTACAAAAGCAGCGTTTGAAAATTCAAGGAATGGTCTTCGTAAGGGTGCTAGTACGTAAAAACTCTAACATTGCCCGTTTAATTTATGGATTTACTAGAGAAACATAAAACGATATCGAATATATGTTAATCTCTTATTCTTAGTACTTACACTATGTAGTGTATCTTGATTTTATATTGCAGTGATGTACTTCGCAGTCTCCATGTTATTTGAGCTACTTTGTCTAATTCTTTATGCATATGTCTTCCCGAAACTGCCTACTGTAAAGTGCTACCGTTCGAAAGCAGCCTCAGAAGGATCTAAAACTGTTTTCGCTGATCTTGCTGCTGGTGGAATACAGGTACGTACTAATAGAAGGAAAAGAGCGCCATGTCTCTACCTGTTTTTTGTTCTTTTTCCCGTCAGCTTCAGATTTTCTTACAAGTAGGTTTCGGAAACTAATGCAGGCTTCAGAGGAGAACCCTGCATACATGGCGCGCCTAAACAACAAACAGTTGCTTGCTCAAAACATGGACTACGCAATTGCAATATTTGTCACATTTGTATTGACATTTTCAATTTTTCCCGGGTTTTTATCAGAAGATACTAGAAAACATAGCTTGGGATCATGGTAAGTTGTTAAACATTTAGAAATTGCGAATATCATGTTATTTGCCCCAAGGCTTTTCATGAATCTCTTGTACTTCTTGGGAATGGTTTCAGGTATGTGCTTCTGATAATTGCAACACAGAATGTGTCGAATCTTATTGGAAGATACATTCCGCTTATTGATTCCTTGAAGTTGAAGTCGCGTCGCTGGCTGCTCATTGTGTCTTTTTCTCGTTTCTTACTGATTCCATGTTTTTACTACGCGGCAAAGTATGGAGATCAGGGATGGATGATAATGCTGACTTCATTTTTAGGTTTAAGTCAAGGATATCTCCCTGTTTGTCTTCTAACTGGGGCGCCAAAAAACTATAAGGTTAGTAACTCCCGCGGAACTGTGTAACAGTAAGCGATTTTTGTTTCATACCATATTATAAATCACAGCATGGAATGGGAATCAGCATCCACATGAACATAAGGCGACAGCCTTGTACGTACCTTACAAAATCCAGAAAGCTGAAGGAATGTTCATTACTTCAATTTCGCCTAAGCCCCCTCAAAAATCTAGCTGAAAATCTGATGGAGACGAATGCGCATTATTTTTGCAGGGACCAGAGAAAAATGCACTGGGGAATCTGCTCGTATTGTTTCTTGGCGGAGGTGTACTTGCAGGGGTAACACTTAGTTGGGTATGGCTCATTGGTAAAGGTTGGTGAGCTCTTGCATACTACATTTCTTGGAGAAAGAAAGATGTAGAGAGAAAGTACTTGCTTGCCTATTAGTGTTTTCAGTCCACCAGCAGCAACATCAGCCGAAGCAGTTTTAGATCCTTCGGCAGCTTACACCTACATTACTTGTGTTTGCGAGCAGGAATTTATTATTTATTTATTTTTAAAATGGAAAGATAAGATTGAGTTTGTATATATTTACTTTTTTATGCAGCTAAGCTATAATATAAAAGCCAAAAACATTAATTACAAATAATTACCAGGGGACCCTAGAATCCCTGACCTTTTAGAGAGCTAAAGGACAGACAAAACATCTAAAAATTTAAGAAATAAAAATGGGCAAAATAGGCCTTTACATGAAAACGTAAAAATCTATAACACCCGTTAAACTTCAAACATTAATATCACACGAATCCCAAGCACCTTACCGAATACTCGTGTCCGTAGTAATCATCACTCTAGCAATATAACTTCATTTAAAATTCAAGACTATCTGAGCTTCTTCCTCCGTAACTTCATATTTATAAACTTCAAGACTCTATGAGCTTCTTCCTCCGCAATAGGGTCAAACCCTTTATCTTTGTTAGGGGAGTTTATTATAGACCCCTTAGGAATATAAGGTATAATCGCTGATCGATTAATATCAGCATCCATCCCTTTATTATAATCTGTTTCAACTTGTTCCACATCCTCATTGGCCACCTTCTCCGCTAATTCATCAATAATATTATTTGCTGCAGCATCTATAATATCTTGAGCGAACTTTAACATACGTATTTCCTCTTACGAGAGATTCTCTTTAGATTTATCCGTACATTTACGTCTTTTATTGTTACCAGTAACAACCTCCTGTCTAATTTCAGTAATAGTGGGATCATCAACTACTGTTACTGAGTTTTGAGTAGTAGGGGAGATGACTGAGGTACTGCTCTCCGATACAATAGTTTCAGGTACGGTGTCATTCACAACAACTCCATCAGCTCCAAGAACCGGCGGGATTATTCTCGATTGCTGACTACAGATATAAACTTCAGGAGTTATAGGTTTATCCCTTACATCTTTAGATGACTCATCATAAGCATTTTCCACTTCTTCACCCTCACCTTCTTGGTTGTCACCCATCACATCATCTGTCTCAGTCCGTCCATATTTTTAAGAACATCAAACTTCCCAGTGTTTACGTTACCCGAATTTTCAGCACCGTTGTCACTGAATTTAGTTTTTGTACCCTTATCTAATTCGAATACAGATTGTCTTCTCGCCTGTAACGATTTATTATTATTGTTGACTTCTTCAGTTGTTGGGGGAACAAAGTCTATGTTCCTGTTACCTCTTCTACGATCTCTAAAATTATTATCTGCTACATTACCTGACTTAAAAGCAACAATTTTTCAGCTACAGGCCGTGATTTAGCTTTACATTGATCAATAAAATGACCTAAAACCTTGTCGTGCTTGCAAAAACCCAGGATGTTTTGGATTTTCCACCACCTGTGCGTAACCCTTAGGATCCCAACTTGATTGAACGTAAACAGGTTTATCAATCGATTTTGAAAAATTGATCTCAATTAAAACTGATGCATAATAACCAAACGTGTTTTTCAAAGTTAGTTCATCAACTTTGACAGGTTTACCAAGAGTTGCTGACATACCTCGCAGGATTTTTTTCGTCTAATATTCTTTCCTCAAGCCTGATATTAAACCCAAACAAGTATCGACGAAGTTTTTTGTTTTTCCGGATCAAAACCAGTCGTCCATGGTTGAACGCGAACATCATGGATGATTGTAATTTGTTTTACAGTCATCTCAATGATGTAAAGGCCGTCTTCTAGAACTTTGTTTGCATCTTCAGCGTTTGAAATGTCATTGTAAAGAAACCCTTGGGTAAAGAGATAAATTTGCATCTTCCATGAATTTTCCATTGTGATAAAAGGTTTTCTGTTGCGATCTCCAACTTCATGTCATGTTTCTTGGTGTCAATACGACCAATCAAACTGTGTTTCATGTCTTCGATAGCTTCATGTTCTAACTCAGGCGTTAGGATAATGCGATAAGAGCAAGCTTCGGTAAAGTGTTGAGATCAACAGTGGTTGGTTCTCTACTTCGTATAATATTTCCCGTGACTGCATCATGATATCTAGAGATTCTACGGATATTAGACAGTTGATCTCCCATTGTAATAACTCGAATGGATCCAAAACTGTGCGTAAGAAAAACAAAAACTAACGAACCCTAATTTTCACTTCCGTGAGTTGGTATATATATACACATCATGCATCAAAGTACGCAAAGATTCAACCTACACCCCGAATGGATATTTTAACACAAAATTGGTTAAAAAGACCAAAATCAACAATTCATGGGTGAAAAAGACATCTAGATTTTGATACTGTTTAAATAGACAAAAATTGTAAAAATAGCCAGGATATAAACAATTTCATCATACCCATTTTCAAATACTTTTTCTTATTTTTAATTTACATGAGGATGCATCCAGTTTCATCCTCGCTATTTTTTAAGTTTAAGCCAGGATGAATTCAGTTTCATCCTTGCTATTTTTTTGTCCATTTCACCCATACTAATTTTTACTCGTCCATTAGAACTGTAGCGCCCCCAAAGCTAGCAGCTGACTAATCCAAGCGATCAACTAAATACAGAGGCACTAAAAATCTAAATCCTATAATTAAGCATTCAATTAAGAAATCTGGTACAAAACTTAACCCAAAAACTAACCCGCTCTGAAACATATATATATACAAGAACTTCTCTCAAACGATACATATACAATAGTCGTTTAGTTTACAAATATAACATGCAACATAATAAACATAGCAGAAGTTAAACAACTAATGATCTCGACCCTTAAAGCTTTCGCTGCGCAACTCTGATCTGTCTCTGAAACTAAAAGTGGGAATGGGTGAGCACATCATCCCTAAAAGGGGTGCCCAATGGAAATAACATTTAACTTTCATGTAATCAAAAACAAGAGTTGGAAAATAATACATATTTTCCCAAACATTAAAAAGTGACCAAGTCACTGAAATAATTAAACTCGAATATGGACAAACTCTTTCTTCAAATAATGTATACTATTTGTGCTAACCACACTCATTAGCTATTGATATCACCAAAACCATGATGACCCATAGTAAGCATAAAAGCTGAATTCATGTAGGTAGAAATGTGAAATAGCGTATCCTCACTGAAATAAACAAACATGTATATGGACAAACTCCTTATTCAAAAAATGTATAATACTCGTGCTAACGACACTCATTAGCTATTGATATCACCAAGACCACGATGACCCACTCTAAGTATAAAAGTTGAATTCATGTAGATATAAATGTGAAGGAGCGTATCCTATATACCATACGTGGAAATTCTCATTTCCCCTAACAGTTCATATTTACAACAAAACATTACAGGTTCTTTCCAAACCATGGAAATATTAACAGAATCAACAGAGTAATCATAATGCAAATTAAATAAAGCATTGAATGCATAAACTGACAATGCATGAGTTTATTAAACAAAGACTTTTGTAAAAAGGAGTCAAATATATTCCCACCTCTTTTGATGATAAGCCACGCCTACCACAAGGTCCACGATCCACTGGTTCATCCTTTGATTCGATCGTTGTTAATATAGGCTAATTGTTAATCACACAAGAACTCTAAAAATCTAGCCAAAATGGCTCACACAAGAATCATACAAGTCTATTTAATGATTCTAAGCTCATTTATGACTTTACACCTTTTGATTCTCTATATTTAGCATGACTAAGGTTTACTAATTAAATTGGGTTGGTTCTATAGTTCAATGAATAAGTATTATTATTATCTAAAACTTTGTAGAAGAAACCAAAGGCTAATTCAGACCACAGGAGGTCCAAAATATCTACTTAGGAAAATTGTCCTAAGCCCAAGTCCATTAAACAAGCCCATTAACTAAAGTCCATTCCATCTGAGTCAACTAACAGTCACTAACGGTCAATGGGTCAACTAACGGTAAATTTCAGTCAAAGGTCAAGTCAACAATCAAGGTCAGGTCTAGTCAACCAATCCAACTCGGTCAAGGTCAGGTGAACTGGTCAACTCGGGTCAAAAGAGAAACTCAGTGAGTTAACACCGGTTCAACTCAGTCAGATACTGAGTCAGACAATAACAAACTCGAGTCAGACTGAATAAACTCAGTCAGACAGGCCAAGGGTTCTTCTCACACAGCTGAGGCTCTAACTCTACAACTCTACTCAAGTTTAATTTCAATCTACATATTACATCAATTAATTCATTCAAATTATACTTCAAATTTCAATTATAATCAAAGATTAAGCCTACCTGCAGTTGCAGCTTTAAGCAAGCCTACACTGAAATCACCATTCCAACCTATCTTCATTTCACCAACTCATTTAACTGAACTACAATAATCTCACTTGGCCACAGATTCAACTTTAAACCCTGCATCACCACTTGAAATCATTCTCATGGCCAAACATTCAACACTTAATTTTAGACAATAATTCACATTCAAAAGCTCTAGTTCTATGACTTCAATTCTGGATACATTTCCATAGAAAATTCCTCCAACTCATTCCTTATAGAAGCACCTACTACACAACCCTTTAAACTTCATCCTCCCACATAATAATACCAACACATGCATCTTAGAATACCCAACATCTCAGACCAACAACACACAACCACCTTCATACACATTAGTCCCAGCTCATATCAAGCATAAACCGAAACAACCCATTTCAGTTCATCTCCATCACTCACAATTCAAATTTTATAACCATAACCCCAGCCCTGTACTAACCAACTCATTACCATATCCATTTCAAAGTATATCTAACTTGAACTCACAATACTAACGACATAATTACACCACTTCCCAATCCTCCCTGTAGTTCACATCCGAAGCAGTTCCCCTCTAATCCACACAACCTAAATTACAATTTAGGTTGTAGTATCATTTCCAGCATCTTCCATACCAACATCATACCAACTCAAATAACATTCATCCTCCACCATTATCATTACAATTTCATCAACAACATCTTAACTCAATAATTTGAGCATTCATTCTTATAATATCACCATTAAAATAATTTAAAAACTTACCCAGGGTTTACATCCTCTGAATTGCTTCAATGAGTCCCTTCTTATGAAACCCTAACCTTAATTCCCAGTATCATCTCCACTAAACCCAGGAATTATGATTTCCAATCTGGACATCGATCACCACCATCAATTTCTTCACTTGAGACTTGACTTCATCGGGAATTCTAACCTCAAATGGTTCCGTTGGTTCCATGAAAACCAATTCTTCTTTACTTTGATTCAACTCAGCATCACAACATCAAACTATCAATTTCATCATCTGAGATTAAGGTTTCACCTGCAACTCCATTATAATCCTCTCAATCATCCAAATCCATATATTATCTCATCTGATTTCTCTAATGCTTCAACAAAGCCCTAGGTATTTTCAATATAAACCTATCTTCCCAATTTACCACCACAACAACTTCAGAAGCTTCAATTAACAAACCCATCTTACAATTCTATTTAAATCTTATCCATCTTTGCCCAATTCGAACTCCAACACAACGTGCAGATTCCCTAAACTTTTGTTCCTTCACTGCAAATTAGGAATCATATATTAAATCTTCTTCTTATCTATCAATAATGAAAACCCATCACCTCGAACTCATCGGAGATTCAATTTCATAACTTCTCTCAATTAACTTTAGAAACCCTAATTTCCATCGGTCACATCATCACTTTCTTCTCCTCCCATGCTCAAACTAACTTCAACACCATCACCAATTACTTAGTAACATCTTATACTTCATCCACTCTATCTCAACGAGTGTATCTCTCTAACTCTCTCAAACAGACTCTCAATCGCTCACAGAGGAAGAAGAAGAGGGAGAGAAAAGAAATAAAAGAAGAATGAAGAAGAATAAGAAAAGAATCGAGTTTATCTTCTCGGTTGGGTAGATAAGACCAAAGCTGGTTATTGGGACACTCCTCAAAGGATAAGGGAAGCCGGGTCGGCTAAAACACCAAATGACTATTTTGCCCTTCACACGGTTTCGATGATATCTTCTTCGTCCGGTATCCGAATGACACGTTCGAATAGTCCATTCTATACAACTTCCTGAGATCTATTCAACGTTACTAGTTTCGTAGTTAGATCGTTGTTAGATTAATTTCTACTAATTAACGTTCGTGTTAAACTAATCGAGTTGTTATCGGTTAATACGTCTCTTGACTAGTCTAATAGCGTTGACGAGCTTGAGGGTCTTTACAACAACCATGTTTTAAAAATATTTGGGCAAATGACCCATTTTCCAATATTTTAACATGGAAAACCATACTGACAAGGTGAGATTTAATGTCAAAGGTAAAATCTTTGAAACAACTTCATCAACTCTAGCAACTGCAAGCCGAAATTCAATGTTTGGAGGTATGGTGTCATTTCGTATAGGCATGGTGTCATTTCATATAGGCATGGACCTTGACCTTGGACTTAAAAAGGCATGGATTGGTGTCCATATCAGTTTCTTTCAACAAAAAATTAGTTAAAAAGATCAAAATTAATAATTTTTGGGTGAAAAAGACATGTAAAATTTGATACTATTTAAATGGACGAGAATGTAAAAATAGCCAGTATGTAAACAGTTTCACCATTTTCAAATATTTTTTCTTATTTTTAATTTACATCAGGATGTATCCAATTTCATCCTCATTCTTTTTTAAGTTTAAGCCAGGATGAATCCAGTTTCATTCTTACTATTTTTTTGGTGTCCATTTCACCCATACTAATTTTTACTCGTCCATTAGATTTTGAAAATATTTGGACAAATAACCCATTTTTCGATAAGTTAATCGCCGTTTTTTTTGAAACAATGATGAAATCGATGATGGATAAAATGAAAATCAAAGAGAGGAGCCGGCAGAAAAGAAGAAATAAAGAGAAGGAGAAGGGAAGTAGAAAAGAAGTTAAAATACTAAAGGTATTTTAGTATTTTCATACTTGAAAATCACCCCTTAGTAGAAACTATTGGATGAAAATATTAATTTATATCCCCAATTAAAAACATTATCCCCAAATTGCACGTTCATGCTTTGGTGCATGCTACGTAATAATGGAGCTAGGAAGGTCAAATTCATTTAGAGTAATTACAATATAAAGACGCATTGAACGTTCGCCAAACGATTCGACTCCCATATCTAAATATGTGATTAATTTGTGGTTTGTATCTCTGTCATTTTGTTCCAAAGAAAAACAAGCTAAGCATTGGCATGAACTGCTTGAATGGTGTTGCACAATATGAGCAGAACTTGCTAGTAAAATTTGCGAGAAGATAAGGAAGGAGTCAAGAAAGTACCTAACTCGTAATTAAACGGGAATAGCGAACGACTATGCAGCTTATTTACAAGGAAGGAAGAGATCTAAGAAACGACAATAACGAATATTTGGCCCAAAACACTTGAGAAAACAAAAATAGCCAACAATGAAACACTGCGAGGGAGAAACAATAAAATTACTGTTGATATTCAGTTTGACACTAAGCCAAGTGTTACTTACATATATTAATACACCTAAAGAGATAAACCAAAGTGTTACTTACATATCGTAACACTCCCCCAGCTAAGGGAATCAATTGCGCGGAGTTCTTTTGGGATTCAAGGATGTATGTATGGAGCGCGACTATACCTTAATCGATGTGATATTTGGTTATGGCTCAACTACATTCCAGTCCGAAGTTAATTGGTTGTAGGCTAGTGTCTGTAGTGGCTTAATACAGTTTAGTGATCGATCTGGACTAGGTGCCGAGGTTTTTCTGCATTTGCGGTTTATTCGTTAAAAAAATTCTGGTGTTTGTGTTATTTTGTTTCCACATTATATTGTTTGTCTTTATATTTGAAATATCACATGTTGTGTGTTAATCAATCATAGTAGTTACACCCAACCTTGTTTGTTGGATAAACTTGATTGATTACTTGGAAAATTGATCTTTGGAATCACCCAAGTACTCTCACACATAAATCAGGTTCGCGGACTAGTCTTTGTAAACTTTATGATTGTGAGAGAAAGAGATATAACTCTGAATGTTATTCATCGATTGAGTTGAACTCTCGGAATCGTGTTTAAGTTTGTCCATATAGATTGCATACGAAACATTTAGTGGTGTATTTTTGTACCACAGTGTTTTCACGCATCTACTTATTGTCATTCAACTATCCGCATCAAGTTTAACCACAATCATCTCTTTTATCGAAATACCGAGCCAGGTGATATGAAAGGCCAATATGTCGCAATCATCTCGCAGTTAGATGATATGAGAAACAACGTGCTCGACCGATAATGTTGCAACTCATTGCGGCTTCCTACGTACCCTTCCCTATTCTAAAGGTATCAAGCAAAAACCGTATTTCATCCTCGAATGGACGAAAACTTAATTCAACACATGTTGCAAAGCCGTGTTCAAACAATAATGGTAACGGCCTAGTCCTATGCTGGAGCTCTTGCTTATAAGGCAATTTATTCGTTGTTCACTTGGTTTCTGGATTTCAAAGACTTAGAGAATGTAGATTTTAAAGAGGAGATGAAAAATTGGAGTAAAGTTTATTTTAATGTTTCCTAATGCTCTTAGTTTGTTTTGAGCACTTTTTCTTTCTATCTTTCTTGTACTTTGGCAACCGTGGTATAATTCTTTTATACTTTTTTTTATCAATCCACTTTTTTTATCGAAAACAAAACATAAGACAATCATGTGAAACAATAATGCTAAACGGGAGACAAAAATGAAGGGACAAAGGCCACATTGACAAAAATGAGAAAGTGACATGGTGCTCGGCTATGCTTCACACCAACTATGGGCGGAAATGATATGTTGACCGCGTAATCCTCCCGATCTTTTATCCCTCCTCTCATACAAATAGGTCCCACAAATGCCCTTTATCCATCCAGATGTTACAGAGTTTAGATCTCTAACGTTCGTTCCTCTTACGGGAGACTTTGCGGGAGAGAAGCGCGGTAAGTCTAGCACTTCAGTATTATGGGAGGCACCTACCTTCCGCATCTGTCCGATGTTTTTTGTCCGGCTCCAAGTTGACCAAACAAATTCGGAGTATGCACGACCAAACAAATTTGGAGTGCATACCCGAAAAACAGATAGTTAATTTAGCATGGAGCAGTGAGAAGCACCGAAAATTTAGGAAAATTTAAAAACTTTTTCTGATCTTATGATCTCAATCTGATGATCTTCTCTACTTTGATCTTATGATTTACAGAAGCTTTCTTTTGATTTTATGTTATTCCCTTTAAGTTAATTTCATTTCCATGCTAGACTTTTTTGACTTTCCTTTTCTTTCTTTTTCTATGTTCTCTCTGTTTTAGTATGTTATATAGATCCTAAGTTTTACAGGTTTTAAGTTTTCTTCCATACTCCGTAGTTTTCATGTCTTCCGGTCTTTATGTCTCTAATTATGCATTTCATTATCTAATGAATCCTTAAATCTCTCTTGTGGGTCCTCATCCTTCTTTGATCCATGCGGGTGTCCATTATTGGACCGGTCTTATTCTTCTCCTCATTCAAACTCTATTTTTTCAATAACCATCAATATGCACATGGTCTCCTTCGGCAGTATTGCATACCATCACTCTCATGATGGATTCTAACAATATGTTCAAGTATTTAGCAGGGAATCATTTTTATGATTCAAAAGTCTCAAACAAGTTTCAGTTCCAAGTTTTAATCTCAGTTTCCCAATCTGGAGTCAGCATTCACAATCGTTTGGAGCCAGAAAAGTTTCAATTTTTGAAACCCATTGATTGGAGGCATTACAGGTGTAGTGCGAACTTTCAGCAGAAAATTCCTCAACCTTTTATAACGGATCCTGGTCATACTCAAGGGATCATTACGATTCTCTCATTCACAGAGTCAAAACTATATTCTTTAAATGCCAAATATTCGTTAACAGTCTATACAGTTGTAAACTTTTCAGGAATAAAATATCTTCTATTTCCCGTTAAAGCTGATTATGGTAGTTCGGTTGCTCTTTGCACTATATATAAGAAACTATGGTGGAAGAATAATTATCATTCTTTACTATCAAACCCATTTCTCTATATCCAAGATACAAAAATGTCTTCATCTTCTACGAATCCTGTTACTACTATAACCAATCAGCTCCAGAAAGCCAACATCAGAAACATCTAAACTATGAAAATAAGACAAGCAGTTGGTTCTGTGAAAGCGCTATCAGTAGATTCAGAAGACAGAGGACATACCTTGATAGGAAAGGTTTTCAATGAGGATTCCTTGGAAACAGATCAAGTAAGAAAGGAACTAAAAATACTTTGGAATCCATACAGGTTGAGAGAGGTTCGTGCTCTTCATAGGAATATATTTCTTTTCAAGTTTCTTACTAAAGAAAAGATGGATGTGGTGCTCATAAAAAATCCCTGGAATGTGTGCAAGTCTCACCTGAATCTTCTCCCATATGAGATGTTGTTCCTTTATCAGAATGGAAGAATGAATGGACAATTCAGTTCAAAAATCTACTGCTTGAACATCATTCCCTTCGGGTAATCGAAGAAAACTTGGTTGAATTAGGTCCTAATATTTGGAGTGACCCTCCAAATTGCCGACCTTCTTATGGAAGTATGATATCTGCGGGAGTTAAGGTTGATTTAAGTAAACCTCTTTTTAGAGGTGGGTGGTGGAACACAAGATATGGAGGAGTTACATGGGTAAGATATAATTGGGAGTGTCAACCTCGTAACCTTTGCACTCATTGCTGGACAGTTGGCCACAATAAGGAGGAGTGTGCCAACGTTTCTCCTGATCTGAAAATTCGGCGATAGACAAATGAAGAATATATCACTTATATCCATGGTTTGGCGAAAACTTATGGAGTTGAAATCTGTGAAGATCTTGTTCTTCTAATCCGGAGAATTTGTGAAGCTAGCAAGAATCAAATGTGTTAGAGCATTGCTCGGTCAAACTAGCATGCGTTGCTATCTCAAGCATGTTTATCAATGTTAGTGATCAAAACTATAAGTTTTGATTTCTAGTATATTATAGCTAAGTCTCGGACTAAGATAGTAAGTGTAGTTGAGCTCAAGGACTCCATGGCGATTCATCATACAAGTAGAAGAACTACTCAAGGAACCGGTGGAACTTATCGACAAAAAGGTATGTGGAGACTTGAACTTATCTATCACTCAAAAGTATATCTATTCTATCTCCTACTCCTTGAGACAAAAAGTCGTATGCTATATATATATACTATGATTATACACATTTGGTATTTCGAGCCGAGTATACCTCGCTTATCTATATCTCAAAATATGTGTTGGTAAGCTTTTCGCTTCGACCAAGTTTATCTTTACCTAGTGACGAAAGTCATGATATGTTTCAATCACTTTGAAAATTGATTTGACGAGAAATGGTGTAACAACTATATAACGTCCTCTAAGAATGTTTCAATGATTGGAATGAGAGTTTAGATTACATAACCAATGGTGGACATAAGCATTGTTTTAGAAACAGATTTATGTATAAGTCATATTCCTTGAACCAAAGTTTTCGAACTTTGTTGATCAAGAGAACCGGAGGGATGGCAAGTGCCAAGTCCGCGAACTCAGTCTGCAAATTTCCGAAGTTCTCAAACCCGAGAATTTCTGCTGGAGTTGAAAAACTATTTGCGTGAAGCTAAGTCCGCGAACCGGGGAAGTTCTCATTCCCGAGAATTTCTACTGGAGTTTGTAAACTCTGTCTGGTACTTAAGTCAGCGAACCTAGTATGCGAACTTGAGTAGATTATATTTCTACAGATGATTTCTGAACTTAAACTTAAAAAGACTAAGGAATGCAACTTGTAAATCGTGGCTATAAAAGTTCATGAACCGATTCAAGTGAATCAAATCATCTTTGCTTCAATTGTGTCTTGTGTAGTTACATAAGATTTCTTTGCAATTGAACAACTCTCTAACTAGTTTATTTGAGTCATTTGAACTAGTTATGGTGAAGAAGAACATGGTTGATATGAAATACTCATATGGCTAACCTTTTGGTTAACTATTGTTGAAAAAATAATGTACACGTTTGGGTACGGTTAACAAACCTAGAAGCGTGCATTTCATTTGTGTATAACAAGCTAAGTTTTCGATCTAACGGTTGAGAAATATTATCTTGAATCTAAATCAGGTTTTCATCTAACGATGGATATTGCTTTGTTATTAAGGCAAAACCCTGATTTGAAAGAATATATAAGGGGAAATCTAGCAACTCTGCAAAACTAATCCCCACACCTTACATGTGATACTAGTTTGCGTGCTAGAGTCGTATCTCATTTAACCTTTGGTTTTCTTCTTCTAAAATCAGGTTAAAAGACTTAAAGACTTCATTGGGATTGTGAAGCCAGACCGATACTACTTTTTATCATAGTTGTGTGATCTGATCTTGCATCTTCTGTCGTACGAGTACATTCATATTGATTGGCTTGAGATTGATATCTCCGATAGGCAAGATATAAAAAGTAATCACAAACAACTTCGTATCATTGTTTGTGATTCCGCAACATCTTGTTTCGCTACCATATGATTAAGATTGTTGTGAGGTGATTGATAACTCTAGGTTGTTCTTCAGGAATATATGACCGAATTATCAATTGGTTCATGTTCACCTTGATTATTATCAAAATACGGAACAAAACCTTTTAGGGTTTATCTGTGGGAGACAGATTTATCCTTCGACAGATTTGTCCGTGTGAGACAAATTTTTTTATCATCAAGTCTTCGACTTTGGGTCGTAGAAACTCTAGTTGTGGGTGAGATCATCTAAGGGAATCAAGTGCTCAGTATCCTGCTGGGATCAGAGGTGTAGGGAGTACAATTGTACCTTGGATCAGTGAGAGACTGATTGGGGTTCAACTATAGTCCAGTCCGAAGTTAGCTTGGAGTAGGATAGTGTCGATAGCGGCTTAATATAGTGTGTATTCAATTTGTACTAGGTCCCGGGGTTTTTCTGCATTTGCGTTTCCCTTGTTAACAAAATTCTGGTGTCTGTGTTATTTCTATTTCCGCATTATATTTGTTTATATAATTGAAATAATAAAAGTTGTGCGTTTGAATCAATCAATTGGAAATCCGACCTTTTGTTGTTGATTGATATTGATTGATCCTTGGATATTGGTCTTTGGTACCATCCAAGTTATTCCTTGTATTTGATTAGAACTCGTAGTCCCTGCTTGAGTATAAATAAAATCAAGAGAGATATATAAACTCGTTGATATACTTTTAGTTGATTGAGTCTTGTTGATTCTCTTAAAAGTATATTCGATTTTGTCCATACAGATTGCTAAGCGAAATATTGGGTGGTGTTGTTAGACCCCCGCTTTTTCAATTGGTATCAGAGCAGGCAAACACGTTAAACCTAATAAGTTTGTGTTTGTTCGTTCCTTAAAAATTATCCTATGGAAATTTCTTCGAAAAACTTGCCATTGGCATCTGTAACGCATGCCAGAATCCTTAAATATTGCTCAAGGATTATTATAGTTTAACTCTTCGGTTTCTCATAATAATCTTACTTCATCTAAAAGGGAAGGTTTAGATGGAAAGTATCGATCTGAAGGGAAAAATAAAAAGAAGGAAATATTGAGAAAATGCTCATCACGCTCAAGGATATGGAACCTCAGTAGATTAACTCTTGATCTCTTTGAGGAATACTATCATAACGGATCAATTGATAAAGATCTACTCAAAGCGTTCGAAGGCGTTTTTAAATTCTTAGAAAACTTAAGTCTGTTAAGTCTAAGAATATTTCCGACAAAGGTTATGTACATGTTAAATCTTTTAATACTGTGCAACCTAGGAATCGGAAGCATCCTTCTTCTAGTCAGTTCAAACAAAGGATAGAAAGCTCTAACTGCCCTGATTATCATCATTACTTTGATTGTACCACAAGGACTGTTCACACATATCAACCATAAATGTTGCATGAGAAATCCTCTACACATTATGCCTCTCGGTAATGAGTCTGACACTACCCCATTTGTATATATTCCTTGAAATGGGGCAAGAAATGGTTCAAGTTGTACACAGTTTTGTTATTCACTTTTGGAATATCAATTAAAGCTTTCTATTGCATCCATCGTCGTTTACAAAGTGTATTATCACGGGATGCATAAACTTTAATGTACGAACGGCTAAAACAATCCCACTTTCCTTTTGTGGGTCTTGGTTCACAAACGGGTCCAAGCCCATTGGTGGTATTATAAAGAAAACGTCCGCGCACCTTAGTCTTCTTCATCACCCGTCTGCGTACGTGAACCTCTAGGGTTTTGTGTTTCCCCCTCATTGAAGCTTCCTTGGAGAAACTGAAAGAAAGGGTGTTCAAGGTTCTCTCTAAGTAAGTAAATTCCTCTTGTTACTTTCAATTGCTTTGATCTTATGATGAATTCTAGAAGTACAAAAAGGAGTTATAAAAGCTCAAAATCCTTTATCTTGAATCCTCCTTGTGACCAAAACTCTCCTAGAATTAGGTTTCTGGATGATTCTTGTGTTAGAATATTTAATAAGATTGCTTCAAAAGGTTTCATTCTTGAAAAGAAATTGGATTTCTCTAGTGGGATGAAGAGGATTTGGTATGTTTTAGAAAATTCAAGCTTGGAAATATCTTTGATGGTCTTGGTCAAGGATTTGATTCTCTTACAAGGATATTCTATGCCAATGTTCATGATGTTGATTTCAACAAGATGGAATTCAAATCCATGATTGGTAGGGAAAGGTTTCTTGTTGATAGAGAACTAATGTCAAGGATTACTAAAATCCCGTTGGGGAACGTACGGCTCCCTAGACCAAGTGATGAACGTCCATCATGTGATGATATCTCAATTGGGCTTTCCGGCAAGAAGGTCGTTTGGAGTCAAGGAAAGTTCCTTAATAATGATATTAGTATTGCTTAGATGGATTTTGGAAAACTTGGTATCCCCAATCTTTTTCCCTCCACAATTAAAAATTCTTGGTGGAGTCACGAGTTTGCGGAATTGGTTTATTTCCTTGATTCGCGTATTTCAAGTCTCGATATTTGTGGCTTTATTATCTTTCAAATGGTTTCGATGACTTCACCGGTCAAGATGTTGGGTTACCCTTTCTTGATTAGTCAAATTTGCCGTGATCGTGGGTCTGATTCAATTGGAAACTCTCTTGGGGTTCCCAAACCGGTTCGTCCATGTAATTTCAAGCGCTTAAGGGAAAATGCTTTCAAGCGACAAAGAATCACTTCTCTTGATTTTAGTGACGCTAACACTATGTGTCTTCTTCAAAAAATTCATAAAGGTGTGTGTAAGGTTAATTCAAGAGTGAAGTGTGTCCAAGAAAAATTGTCCTTGGTTACAACAAAGTTTCCCGAGCTCAAAGAAGATTTGAACGCAATTCAAGCATCTTGGAGTATCTCCGATGAGGAAGAAGATGAGTAATTCGTGTTCTTATTGTTGCCTAGTATGTCTTCTTTTTGGCTTAGTTGGAAGAATAACTAGTGTTATGAATAGAAATGATTGTGACTACACATAGCTATTATTTTCATCTTCATGTTTTTAGGTTTTTGTTTTAAATTCTAAAACTTTTTGGAGGATGATGTTTTGCAGTATTTAATCTTTATGAACTGTTATATTGCAACCTATTATGGGATATTGGTGTTTACGTCCGTGAACTATGTTGTCCCATATTTTTTCAAAAGTGAAGTCGGTTGTGATTGGTATTCGTTTATTTATTAAAGAATGAATGAACTTTTTACAAATACAAAAGTTAAGCCTATATTGTCAATCTCTGATGGAATATAGGTTAAAATCTTTTGTGGTTAAGGATTATGTCTATTAATTATTGTTATGTATATAATTATTAAAGATAGAATGAATCCTTGTGTTTTCCACAATATTGATCTTCACTGACCCATATTTTATGTAATACTGCGAGGCTCCGTAATGTGTCTTATATTGAGCACGATACGACCAAGCTGATTAATTTTTGATTAGCTTAGTTGGTTGTTCCGTAAGATACTTTATGTTGAGCATTTTGAACTAAATTAATCATCTTGTTTGGTTATTTAGTTTTTACTCCATAAGTTTCTCTTGTTTTGAGTAAATGAACAATTAAGCCAATCACTCTCGTATGGTTAACTTAGTCGTTGCTCCGTAAGTTTACTTATGTTGAGCACAATCAATTAAATTGATCACTTTTTGTGTTTAATTTGATTATGTATTCCGATTAAATTAATCATGGGTTTACTTATGATTAATTTGATTGAGTTTTTGGATATAAAAATCATTCATATGGTTTTGGTGTCCAATAAAAATTCTTCTTTTCTTTCGAAATTAAGGTCGCTCTTGTTGTTCCCTTAAGAATGACATCAAATGGGGGAGAATTCTTTTGAACTTGTGCTTAATGGTCATATCTTGAGGGGTGTGCGACTGTGGAATTTTAGAGGGGTTATCTTGTATCTTTAAACTCCTTGATGAATGCTATTAGCTTCAGCTATATGATTGGATCAAAATAAGATGATGTGTGTTCTTTCTTTTAGTCATGAAATGTCTCTTACGGAAATTTCATTATGATCTCGTTCTTGTACCTTTGCCAATTTTATTGATAAAAAGGGGGAGAATTAATATGTAGTTCACACTACAAATAAATATGGTTTTCGAACCACTGTGAGAGGAGTGGTTTCCATGTGAGATGGAGTATTGACTAAGGTATAGTGATACATATCACCATAGTATTATTGTTAAAGTTGTGATACAATTGAACTTTGACGCCGTGTAATAATACTATGACACTGTGAACAATGATCGAGATTATGTTTTTCATTGTATAGCTACGGATCTTCAACAACGATGATGCTAAACTTACAACCTTTGGGATCATTGGGGTACTTGGAAGTGACGAAGATTTTGAGGAATGTTGAAGATTAGACATGTGGAATAGGAGCTACTAAAGGTTAATTATCTTTTTTGTATTTCATATTTATTGATAGTTTTGTCACTAAAATTAACAAAAGGGGAGATTGTTAGAGCATTGCTCGGTCAAACTCGCATGCGTTGTTATCTCAAGCATGTTTGTCAATGTTAGTGATCAAAACTATAAGTATTAATTTCTAGTCTATTATAGCTAAGTTTCATACTAGGATAGTAAGTGTAGTTGAGCTCAAGGACTCCATGGCGATTCATCATACAAGCAGAAGAATTACTCAAGGAACCGGTGGAACTTCTCGACAAAAAGGTATGTGGAGACTTGAACTTATCTATCACTCAAAAGTATATCTATTCTATCTCCTACTCCTTGAGACAAAAAGTCATATGTTATATATATATATATATATATACTATGATAATACACATATGGTATTTCTAGCCGAGTATACCTTACCTATCTATATCTCTAAATATATGTTGGTAATATTTTCGCTTCGACCAAGTTTATCTTTACCTAGTGACGAAAGTCATGATATGTTTCAATCATTTTGAAAATTTCTCTGACGAGAAATGGTATAACAAGTATATAACGTCCTATAAGAATGTTTCAATGATTGGAATGAGAGTTTAGTTTACATAACCAATGGTTTACATAAGCATTGTTGTGGAAACACATTTATGTATAAGTCCTATTCCTTGAACCAAAGTTTTCGAACTTTGTTGATCAAAAGAACCGGAAGGATGGCAAGTGCCAAGTGACAAGTCCGCGAACTTGCGAAGTTCTCAAACCCAAGAATCTCTGATGGAGTTGACAAACTATTTGCGTGAAGCTAATTCCGCGAACTCAGTCTGCGACCCAGTCCGCGAACAGGCGAAGTTCCCATTCCCGAGAATTTCTGCTGGAGTTTGTAAATTCTGTCTGGTATCTTAAATCCTCGAACCTAGTCTGCGAACTTGAGAAGGTTACATATCTAAAGATGATTTATGAACTTAAACTTAAAAAGACTAAGGAATGCAACTTGCAAACCGGGCTATAAAAGTTCATGAACCGATTCAAGTTAATCAAATCATCTTTTCTTCAATTTGTCTTGTGTAGTTACATAAGATTTCCTTGCAATTGAACAACTCTCTAACTAGTTCATTTTAGTCATTTAAACTAGTTATGGTGAAGAAGAACATGGTTGATATGAAATGCTCATATGGCTAACCTTTTGGTTAACTACTGTTGAACCAACAATGTACACGTTTGGGTACGGCTAACAAACCTAGAATCGTGCATTTCATTTGTGTATAACAAGCTAAGTTTTCGATCTAACAGTTGAGAAATATTATCTTGAATCTAAATCAGGTTTTCATCTAACGGTGGATATTGATTGCTTTGTTACCAAGGCAAAACCTGATTTGAAAGAATATATAAGGGGACATCTAGCAACTCTGCAAAACTAATCCCCACACCTGACGTGTGATACTAGTTTACGTGATAGAGTTGGTTCTCCTTTAACCTTTGGTTTTCTTCTTCTAAAACCAGGTTAAAAGACTTAAAAACTTCATTGGGATCGCGAAGCCAGATCGATACTACTTTTATCGTAGTTGTGTGATCTGATCTTGCATCTTCTATCGTACAAGTATAATCATATTAATTGGCTTGATATTGATATCTCTGACAGGCAAGATATAAAAAAGTAATAACAAACACCTTCGTCTCATTGTTTGTGATTCCGCAACATCTTGTTTCTATACCATACGATTAAGATTGTTGTGAGATGATTGATAACTCTAGGATGTTCTTCGGGAATATAAGACCGGATTATCAATTGGTTCCCGTTTACCTTGATTATTATCAAAAGACAGAACAAAACCTTTTAGGGTTTATCTGTGGGAGACATATTTATCCTTCGATAGACTTGTATGTGTGAGACAGATTTGTTTATCATCAAGTCTTCAACTTTGGGTCATAAAAACTCTTAGTTGTGGGTGAAATCAGCTAAGGGAATCAAGTGCGCAGTATCCTGCTGGGATCAGAGGCATAGGGAGTACAACTGTACCTTGGATCAGTGGGAGACTGATTGGGGTTCAACTATAGTCCAGTCCGAAGTTAACTTGGATTAGGCTAGTTTCTTCAGCTGCTTAATACAGTGTGTATTCAATCTGGACTAGGTCCCGAGGTTTTTCTGCATTTGCGGTTTCCTCATTAACAAATTTTGGTGTCTGTGCTATTTCTATTTCCGCATTATATTTGTTTATATAATTGAAATAGTAGAGGTTGTGCGTTTTAATCAATCAATTAGAAATCCGACCTTTGGGTGTTGATTGATATTGATTGATCCTTGGATATTGATCTTTGGTACCATCCAAGTTATTCCTTGTATTTGATTAGAACTCGCAGTCCCTGCTTGAGTAAATCAAATCAAGATAGAGATATAAACTCGTTGATATACTTTTAATTGATTGAGTCTTGTTGATTCTCTTGTTGATTCTCTTAAAAATATAAACTCGTTGATATACTTTAGATCCCTGCTTTTTCAAAATGGCGGAACAAGAAGATCCCCATGAAGATACCAGAAGACCCAAGAGATCTAGGAGTACTGAAGAGGAAGACGGTGAGTTTTCTGACAACTTGAACAACACTGAAATGCCATCTTCTAAGGAGAAAAATACTTCAAAGAATCCATCTCTTGTTGAGTTTGATGGAATGAAGCATGATCTAATAGACAAGGGGGGAACAATTCTAAAGATTACCCCTAGGTGATGGATGAGGTTGTTGCTGCTTCGACTGTTTTGGTAATTTCTTTTCCTTACTTTCCTGTTTTTCAGTATATTATTTCTCAATAATCATTCTCTACGGATGTTTTCTTTTTTTACTTAAATACTAGGTCTGGAACCTACGATATTTTCAGTATGAAAGTTCTTAGTTGGAACTTTCAAGGTTTCTTAGGTAAAGACACTAGAGATCACCTCCTTTACCTCAACAACCTTCATCATCCTGATATTATCTTTATCTGTGGAAAAAAATCAATGATAATAGAATCATCAAGTTATCAAACTTTCTAGGAATGCCAAATTCTGTTGGTTTAGCCGGTGGCTTACTTTTCTTATGGAAGGATGGTATCTCGTTAAACATAGTTCACCAGGATGACACAATTCTCATACTTGTGTTATTAATAACCCTAGTAGAGGGGAACGCTACCTAACCTGTGTTTACAAAACTCCATATACTCATGAAAAGGAAGCTCAATGGTCTTTTATTAGGAATCTTGGTTTGACCATTAATATACTCTGGATCCTCATTGGCGATTTGAACATAACTCTTACATCCAATGATAGAATCAATGATTTCAATAATACCACTTCCGATGTTATCTTAAACCACATTAAAGACACATAACTACTGATTTAGGATTCTGTGGTAAACCTTTTACCTGGACTAGCAATAAACACGGTAAAATTCGTTTTAAGTCTAGGTTAGATTTATCTTTAGGAAACAATAAGTGGTACCTAGTTTATCCTGAGTTAATTCTTAGACATCTTTCTCAATACGGCTCTAACCATGCTCCTATTTTGTTAGACATCTCAAACCAAGATATGGTTACTGGAAAGAATTGAAAGTTTTTTTTAGCATTGGCTCAAACATGATTCATTTTTGAAAATATTAAAACTGCATGGTCTTCTAATGATAGACGCATTTATGTGTCTAATATATCCCAATTGTATATATTGTTAGTACCCATTTTTGTACTTATTATGGTATTTTATTTATTTGTAGGTGTTTTTGGAAGAATAAGGTTTTGCGTCGAAATTGGCTAAAAATGTAGCGTTTGGAGCTCCGTAGACAGTGTACTTGAAGCCACGGAAGCGCCCCAAAAATACCCCGGAGGCACCCCTCATTTGGATAAGGGCACCCCATTTCAAGGCATATGCTAAAGGGACTCCCAGTCTGGTTAAGGGGACTTCCTTCTTCACGTTCAAATAATCGATTTTGGCGGGAAACTGGTTCACGTATGCATGAATTTCTCTGAATGATTTTGGACGTGATTTCCTCTTGGATTTTCATCGGACCAAGTTGGATTGGGCTTGGTTTAATCGTGCAGGAGAAGTGGTGGGCTTCGTTGAGTTAAGAGAAAGATATTTTATCTCAAGTTCACGAAACAGAGACGCAAATTACTCGGGATTCTTTTGTGGGTTTGGGAGATTACGTGATATCTGGGAAAGTCTATTAACGGATAGGATGATATGCTGCTATCTCTGGAAAGAGTTTTCAAACACTGGAACTCTATGTTAACGCGTAACAAAACAGAAAAAGAAAAAGAAAAAGAAAAAAAGTTGTGACTTTGAGAGAGATAAGAGAAGATTGGGGAAGATTTGGTGGCCCTGGATGGTGAAGAAATTATAAAAAGAGGTTTCGAAGTCTTAGAGAAGTTTATCAAGATTTTGGGGTCGATCCAGAGCCAGGAGCGGAAGAGAAGAAGAAGGAGTAGCAGCAATGTTCACCTGCTGCTGCTGCCATTAAAGAGCTTCAAGAACACGAAGAACAGACTCTCCAGGACAGTCTTATTTTCATCAGCGTCAGGAGCAGAGAAGCGTCGTTCTTCAACAGTTCCAGCAGCAGTGGAGAAAAGTTTAGTTGCAGTTTCCTGGTATCGTTTCTTTCTGAACGTGTTTTTTGAGTCTCAGAACCACTGTTTTATAACTTTTGACTCTTTTAATCATACTTTGAGCATCATATATTATAAAAATGGTTATTATGATTAACTAAACCCCAACACTGGGATGATGGAGGAAGTCGTTCTTTACGTATATGATAATTATATTAATTCTTTTTTTGACTACTTGCACTTTTTATTAATCGATTTATGATTTTTCTTAATTGGTTGTGATATCGTATGATGATGTATGCTTGGTCGTAGTGCTTTTGATGCGTCATGCTAGTTATATACAATAAATATTTTAAAAATCTACATTGGCAAGAATGAGAGTCCTTATGATTTGAGCTATAATTGTTTCGAATAAATATATGAATTGTGTGAATGATTAATGGTGGAATACTGAGTCCTAGTGTCTCTTGATCCTGTGACAAACATTGTGTATATATTTTTATTTATAAATATTTTCAAGTCCGAGCAACGAACTCTTATTTACCGCACGAAAAAACCTACAACAAAATGGCGCCGCCGACGCGGACTTGTATATAGATTTGTTTTTAGGTTTATTTATTTATTTATTTTATTATTATTTGTTCCTTTTTACGTTTCTTTTTGTGTCTTTGATTTACAGGTTCGAAGTGGAATACTAAGGACTTGGGAACAAAAAGCTTAAAGCTAAAAGCTAAAAACTAAAAGAGAAGAAAAAAAAAGACATAATTTTTTTTTTGGATTTAATTTTTATTTAATTTTTTTTGTATATAGCTTTTATTTATTTATTTTTAGAATTTGTAAATAGGTTTTATTTTTCATAATTTTTGTAATTTTTGGACTTTTTATGTGGATTTTATTCTTGACTTTTGGACATTTTTTTAAACCCTACGGAAGGGTTATATAATTAAAAAAAAATATTCTTAAATTGTGTGCATAGAAGGACGGTGATTACAATATCACCTCGGCCCCTCGGGTTTGCACACGGCATAGGAGTCGTGGCCCGAGTCGACGACAACGGTTCATCCCCCGTATGGTACGGGAGGTAAGTCCAATCGAAACACTCGCGAATCCCCTGCAAGCGAGTTACTGTATTCCTTAAGGTGATAATTGTTTGAGGACGAACCGGACTGTTTTTTATTTTCCTAGTAAAGGGCAAGGCCTGGCCTACATAAGATAAGGGTTCGGATTTCATCACCGTTCCCTTCTTGCCCGCTTTAGGAAAACAAAACCTAACGCGAACCCAAGCTTTAAAATCTGATTAGAAATAGACCTATAGGGTATCGAGCTTGTTAGGAAAAAATTTCAAAGGATATTGGTTACCTTTTAAGCAATTTCAAAGATCATGATGACTTATGGGAGTTGAAACAAGCCGCCTTGTAACGCCGGTGAGGCCTTGGGTATCAAAGCTCCATTTAGCTTCCCTCGCCTCAGTTTCATCTCACATTAGCTCAGATTGATCCAGAGGGGTTGCAAAAATTGTAACGAATTCCCCTTCGAGAGATAGAAGCTAGTCTAGAAACAATCTGAGTGGAGCCATCATGCTTTTTGTTTGCTAGAAATCTTTAGGTTTGCTTTGGTGAAGTTGAGTCGGCCTTGTTTGTGATTGTGTAGAATTCCTCTGCAATTAATGTCGAATGGTATGATAAAAGCCAATACAATGAATATCGACCTGAATTTGAATATGGACATCATAAGTTTTATGACTATGGTGGGAATAGTGGCTGGGTACGCCAACCTTTTCAAGGTTATGGTTCATACCATGGTGGGCCCAATTACTATCCACACACGAATTGGTCTTACGAGCAAGAAAATCAGGAACATTACAGAACTAGTTCCTCGCGTTTGGAGAAAAAAATCAAACTATTGAAAATTAGTCCTTTTTATGATCCTTCAGTTCCTATTCCTTCTCTAGAAGAGACTCTCAGGAATTTAGCTGAGTCATCACGTCAGTTAGCTGAATCGACGTATAAATTAGATGAGGTGGATAACGTAGTTATGGAAGAAAGGAATGCAACAACAACTGAATCTGTAGAAGATATCCTCAATAGATTAACTCAAAACTTAGATCCAACCCTTAGAGAGATTTCTTTAGAAGAGACCCTTGAGAGGATAGCTGAGTCGACACGTAAACTTGAGTTAGATACGAACGAAAGTATTCCTCGAAATGACTTGAATTTCCAAAATAGTGTTTCCAAATTTACCCTTGATATCAATAGTGAATATATGCCTAATTTAGAGGACGAGGTTAGAATAAAAGACACTACTTATTTAGATAAGGTTCAATCATCTTCGTACTATTATGATGATGAGGATAGTAGTAATGAAGAATCTGAAATATGTAGGCATAGTGATCAGGAATCTAGTAATCCAATTGAGCTTTATAGTGATTATATTATTTCTACTTCAAATCCAAATAATTTTTATGATTATTCACCTATTGAAAAGGACGAGGATTTGATTAGGGATACCACCGTTTTAGACGATGTAGTTTTTCCTTTTGATTACGAAGCCGATAGTGGTTTAGAGGAACGGGTTTATTCCGAAAATGTTGTTTTAGAGTCTAGCGACTTAGAAACAATAGTATTAGACGAAGAAGATATACCCGTAGAGATGAGTAAATATGCACTACCTGATAATAACTTAAAAGAATCTCTTGAATATTTTAAGGACTCTGAAGATACGGAAATTCAAGAAATAATTAGAGGTCTATCTAGAGACACTGAAAACTCTAAGTTTGGGGGTGATTATCACCTTCTAATGACTTACTTTAACTTCAGAAAGTCCCTTCACTTAGGACTTGATATCTCTGCCTCGACCATTTTACAAGATTACCTTCATACTCGTTTTCCCGAACCTAATGATGTCCAGGAAGAAGTTCAGTCATTAGAAACCCATCCTCTGGTTGATGTGGTTTGCCCATACTATGATACCCAGATTGACTTTGTTTTCCCACCAAATAGTTTTCTTCCAATTGTGGGAACGTTTAGATTTCAAATGTGTCACTTATTAAGTTCTGAGACTAAGCCTAAGTACTTTAGGAAATTAGAATCGACACATTTTCTTAAGAACGACCACTACTCTGACTGTGGTCAACTATGTAAGTCATACCTAATTGACTTAGAGGATCCTAAATTATTTAGGTTATTTTGTGATTCCAGGTTCTTATCTGAGTTTTTCCAGACTCTAGGACTTAATAATTTGGATCCTACCTATGAGGAAATGCATCCGAGGAAAATAGTCTATTTAGACCCCTTCATAGAACCTGAACCTAAACCACAATTAGCGATAGTTATAAGGAAACTAGGTAAGGGCATGCTAGTCTTGTATATTTTCTTGGTTCACTACAGTTTTCTTTTGTCAGCTCTTTTTGGTTTTAAAGACCCACAGTTATTCCGGCTAGTGTTATGTGGTTCGAGTTGACTAAACCTTTTCTAAGTATGGCTGAAGACTTTAAACTTAGCACTTCTTGGGAGGTAACCCAATCTCATGCAACACGGTAATATCCTTCCTTAACTCTTTTTCTTCAAATAGTAACCGTTTCTCCTTGTTCATGCTTTTAATTTCATCTTTAGAACATTGAGGACAATGTTAGATTTAAGTTTGGGGGTATGGGAGAAACTTTTTAGTTGCAATAAATAAACTCCAGAGCCTAGAAATTTATGCTTATTTAGGATGGCACTAACCAATCTAAGTGGATGGAAGCATTTTGGTTTTAGGAGTTGAGGAACCAATCTGATTAGATGGAAACATCTAAAGAGTCTATTCATAAAAGCACAGACCTCAGGTGTTAGAATTTAAAAAAAACATGGTAGTTTCGCCATATCTCGTGATGGAAACATCGGAAGAATCCTGATCACTTATTTTTGTTTTATTTTTACCATTGCTAGGGTGAAATAGAGTGACTGGGATATCAAAAAAAAAAAAAGAGACCAGACCACCAGACCAACCAGAATAAATACAATAAAGTCGACCACTGGTACCCTTGTATATGCCAGCTGAGTTGACCTAGAGTTAGGATTATCAACCACTGGTTCCCTTGTATATGCCAGTGTGTTGATATTAGTCCAGACCAGTATCTCAGTCCATTAGGATAGGTTCACCTTAGTCAACATCATCCACGTACATCCACCTTATTAATCTATCCATGTGATTGGTTGACTCCGGTTTATGATGTCCAGAAACTATCTGAGTAGAGCTCTGTCACTTTATATGAATTTTAGTATGCTTGAGTGCAAACTCGTGTACAACAATTGGAATTTCATATCAAGGTACTTCCTCCTATAATAAATGATTGTATGCCAACCAAGGAGATTCTTTAGTGCCTTCCAAGGTTCTGCGCAGATAGCTAGGATCCGGAGTTTAAAGGTTTTGTGGGTATATCTCTGGTAAGCCCTCCCGAGACTATAACTCGACCACTAGGGCCACCTAGAGGTTTAAAGGCTTATTGCATACGCTAAATGCAATCGACGATGCCTGCGACAGTGAGTTAGGATTTTATTTTGTAGTTTTGATTTTCTCGGGACTAGCAAATAATAAGTTTGGGGGTATTTGATAGACGCATTTATGTGTCTAATATATCCCAATTGTATATATTGTTAGTACCCATTTTTGTACTTATTATGGTATTTTATTTATTTGTAAATGTAGCGTTTGGAGCTCCGTAGACAGTGTACCTGAAGCCCCGGAAGCGCCCCAGAAATACCCCGGAGGCACCCCTCATTTGGATAAGGGGCACCCCATTTCAAGGAATATGCTAAAGGGACTCCCAGTCTGGACAAGGGGACTTCCTTCTTCACGTTCAAATAATCGATTTTGGCGGGAAACTGGTTCACGTCTGCATGAATTTCTTTGAATGATTTTGTACGTGATTTCCTCTTGGATTTTCATCGGACCAAGTTGGTTTGGGCTTGGTTTGATCGTGCAGGAGAAGTGGTGGGATTCGTTGAGTTAAGAGAAAGAGATTTTATCTCAAGTTCATGAAACAGAGACGCAAATTACTCGGGATTCTTTTATGGGTTTGGGAGATTACGTGATATCTGGGAAAGTCTATTAACGAATAGGATGATATGCTGCTATCTCTGGAAATAGTTTTCAAACACTGGAACTCTATGTTAACGCGTAACAAAATAGAAAAAAAAAAGCCGTGACTTTGAGAGAGAATAAAGAGAATTGGGAAGATTTGGTGGCCCTGGATGGTATAAAAAGAGTTGTTCGAGTCTTAGAGAAGTTTATCAAGAATTTGGGGTCGAGCCAGAGCCAGGAGGAGCGAAGAAGAAGGAGTAGCAACAATGTTCACCTGCTGCTGTGCTGCCATTAAAGAGCTTCAAGAACACGAAGAACAGACTCTCCAGGACAGTCTTATTTTCAGCAGCGTCAGGAGCAGAGAAGCGTCGTTCTTCAACAGTTCCAGCAGCAGTGGATAAGTGTCGCAGTTTAGCTGCAGTTTCCTGGTATCGTTTGTTTCTGGACGTGTTTTGTGAGTCTCAAAACCACTGTTTTATAACTTTTGACTCTTTTAATCATACTTTGAGCATCAAATATATATTTTGAAAACATGATTATTATGATTAACTAAACCTCAACACTGGGATGATGGAGGAAGCCGTTCTTTACGCATATGATAATTATATTAATTCTTTTTTTGACTACTTGCACTTTTTTAATCGATTTATGATTTTTCTTAATTGGTTGTGATATCGTATGATGATGTATGCTTGGTCGTAGTGCTTTTTACACGTCATGCTAGTGATATAAATAAATATTTTAAAAATCTACCTTGGCAAGAATGAGAGTCCTTATGATTTGAGCTATAATTGTTTCGAATAAATATATGAATTGTGTGAATGATTAATGGTGGAATCCTGAGTCCTAGTGTCTCTTGATCCTGTGACAAATATTGTGTATATATTTTTATTCATAAATCTTTTCAAGTCCGAGCAAAGAACTCTTATTTACCGCACGAAAAAAACTACAACAACTAACTTTTCTGGTTCTAATGCTTTTGTTATTTCAAACAAGTTATCCAATATAAGATATTTGCTGTCACTATGGAGTAAAAATACGTTTGGTGATTTAAATAAAAGAATCACTCAACTTCAGGAAGAATTAAACTCATTGCAATCCGCTGATGTAAATGGCTCTAATACAGAAGCAGTTATTCGTTTAGAAAGTGAGATCAGGCAACTTAATGAAATACAAGGCTCCTCTAATCGGTAAAAGTCACGTGATCATTTTTATAATGACATGGATATGAACTCAAGGTTTTTACATATCAGAATGAATCGAAGAAAATGTATAAATAAAATTGATTCTTTATTGGCTCTCGGTTGTACATGGTGCAATGACAGAGATTCACTCTCTCAGCTTCTAACACAACATTTTCAGGGTATTATGACCACTTCCAATCCACCAAGCAGCCAAAATTTTCTCAAGTATATCCCACAAAGAATATCCTTGGAGGATAACGAAGAGCTTGAAGCCATTCCTTCAGAACAAAAGATCCATCAGCACTTATGACGATGAAGCCATGGACATCTCCGGGACCAGATGGCTTTCCTCCGGGCTTATACCAGACTCAATGGAAAGTAGTGAAGGAAGATGTTTGTAAGATGATGAAATCTTTCTTTTATCCAGGTTTTTTACTTCAACGGCTAAATAACACTACGGTTTCATTGATCCCTAAAGTTCATATAGCCAACAAGCCGGAAGATTTTCGCCCTATCGCTTTATGCAACATAGTATATAAAATCATCTCGAAGAATATTGCTTGAGGATGAAGAAGCATATGGAAAAAATCATCTCGCCAATGTAGTCGGCTTACATACCAGGTAGACTAATCTCGGAAAACATATGCTTAGTGCAGGAAATTGTGCAAGATATAAAGAAAAAAAGAAGGATCAAGTGGTCATCTTGCTCTCAAAATGGACATGTCTAAAGCGTTTGATAGAATTGAATGGAGCTTCCTGCTAGCATCCTTAAGCAGTTAGGCTTTTCAGACAAATTTCGACATCTCATCTCCCAGTGCATATCTACAACACATATAGAAGTTGTGTTAAATGGTTCTCCCACGACTGCATTCAAGCCGACTCGAGGAATTAGACAGGGTGATCCATTATCACCCTATATATTATACTAGCTATGTAATCTTTCTATAGATTTTTAGCTCATTGTGAATCATCTGGCCAACCCACGGGTATGAAAATTTCACGTTATACACCAAAGATCAACCATCTGCTGTTTGCGGATAATTGCCTATTGTTTTTCAAAGCTAATTGTAGATGGGCAAAAACGATTTGCTGTTTTTTTAGGAAAATGAAGAGTCGAGCGTGCGGTCTAGACTCCTCAGCCGAGCAAATTGCTGAACCTCACACATATGCACTGCACTTGGATTCGAGAGATCAATTGGTAGGACTACGTCCTAAACCAAGTCAATGGTCGTTCTAGAGTCAATTCGGTCCCAAAGAGGGAGATGGGTGAGAATTATGTGGGATCAATGATGATCAAGGATTGTGTATATGTTGAAGGTTTCTGCAATTATTGGTAAACTGTTAAGTTTTTAATAAGTTCTGATGGATTTATGAATTCTTGAGAGTGATTACTCGTAAAATTCTTGTTAGATGAATGTTTATAGCTAGTGATCATTCTTTGTCCTCAATCATGGATTCAAAGACTTATTTATATTGTCAGAGTCGTGAACACCTTGATCCCTGTAAGTGTGACGGGTTCTTGAGTGAAAGAGTGGGAAAGTGGGAGATCGTGGTGAAACTAGTTCCAGATTTCGCGAAGACTTGATTGATCATTCACCCACTACTTTGCTAAATATCTCAACCGTTGACACAAATTACTCACATTTCTAGTTGTGGATGAATCCACGTGCTGTAGGCCACCATACCAAAACCCTAATTGATATCCCCCAATTTGACGTGATTGATGTCTCACGAATCGTGGAGTCTGTATGACAGACGTGTATTAATTAGTCAGTTGTTGACTGATTATACAGTGAGTCTAAGTTTTGTTGAATCGAGCATGAGTGGTGAATGCTCAGCGATTCATGGATCGAACGTGTAGTTCTATGAAATGATGTCAATATTGTAGATTCAGTGATGAATTATTGACCAGTATTTGAGCGACTGAGGAAGTATTGCTCAATTCACCGAATTGCTGAATATTGAGAATTTGACGAGCAACTGAGCAAGTATTGCTCAATTCGACAAATTAATGATTATTGATAATTTGACGTGCAATTGAGCAAGTATTGCTCAATTCGACAAATTACTAATAAATTACTAAATATTGATAGCTGGATCAATATTCGAGAAACTGAGCAAGTGTTGCTCAATTCGACGAATTACTGATAAATTACTAAATATTGATAGCTGGATCAATATTTGAGCAACTGAGCAAGTATTGCTCAATTCGACGAATTATTTATTGGTGACGTGACCCAATAAAAAATTAAAATATTGGTATATTAACAAATATTATATGATTAATTTAGATGTTTATTGCTGAATCAACATAAATGCACTAGTGTTTGAATCTTGCTCAAAATGATGATTCGTGGAGCATTTATTCGAAACCCTAATTTCAGATCAATTATCTGTTAAATGATGAATCGCTGAAAATAGGTCATGAATGATAGAGGGACCGACCACATGGAATGATGTTCGTCTATGTGGTGCCCAGTGCTCGAGTGAGTATGCACCAGGGTCCTCAGCTAGAGGACTGGTGAAAGAATGATGATTAAATTCCGGTTTCATCGTTTATTGAAATATTGCTGGATTCAGCATTAGGTGATAAAACCTAAGTATGGAAGATAGGGACCGACCAAGATGGCATGAAACCGGTTCTTGGTGTTAACGGGACCATATGTTGGTCCTTTGAGCAATCCCCAGGTTGGTTGGAGAAAATTTGGTCCCAATCTGAGCAATTAAGCAAATTAGGTCATAATTATGAAAACGTGTGAGACCGGATTTTTGCAAGCCCTAGGGATGACTCTGGTCGGTCATGAAGGCATGCATGTGTTGCCGATGTGTCCTTGTCTCCATACTGAGAGTTTCAGCATTTTCTGATGTGCGTTCGAGCAACATTGTGAATTTTCAGAAGAATTTCATCTTGACTGAAATTCTTGATTTTTGTCGGAATGAGCATGTATGCTCAATTGATCAATATTTTATAAATATTAAAATAAGAGTATTCTAACATTTAAAATTTCCGTGAGAGGCTAGCCGGTCGTGTGACCTTGTTGGCTTTTGGTTTTCATGATTCAAGCAAAATTTGAGAAGTTATGACGAAATCATGATTTTTTCTCAAACCATGGAGTTTCATGAATTGAGGAAAATAATAATTATAAAAGACTAGAAATTGCAACGTGTGAGATCGGCCATGTCTAGGGCATGACGGTCGGCTATATTGCCCGGTCGCGCATACCTTTCCCTGTTTTATAATATTATTTTTCATGAACCCATGAAGTTATGGAGAATCCATGAGTTTTTGTTGAAACGGAGGAGTTTCATGAGATTAGGGAATAATAATTATAAAAATCTAGGGATTGTGAGGTGTGGGACCATCCACGGCTCGGACATGGTCGGACGGCTAGGTTGCCCGGTCCCGCACACCTTTCTCTGTTTTATAATAATATTTTCATGAATCCACGAAGTTATGGGGAATTCATGAGTTTTGCACAAACAAGGGAAGTTGCTAAATTGAAGGAGTTTTTCATGAGTTCGTGAAAAGGACAAAATAGGGAAAAAAATGGAAGAGGTATGGGACCGCCACGGCTAATGCATGGTCGGACGGCTGGTGGGCCCGGCCCTTGGCGCATGTTATTGTTTTCTTATTATTTGTTTTTTTTATCCTGTTTTGCGTAGGATTCCTCATCTATCCATATTTTTGGATACTCGTTTGTGCATCCGGGTGCTCATTCGTGCATCATTGTCGAGTACACGTGCACCATTTTTGTGGGGATTACTCAGTGATGATCCATATGCCCGGTTGCTGAGTATTTATTGCTAATTCATGAAATTCAGTGGAGAATAATTCATGAAACGGAGAAATAAAAATGAGTAGTTATTTATTATCAATTCATAGGATCAGCTTTGGATTCGACCACAAATTCCGGAATAATAAAACAAGCATTACCATCCCATGTGATCGTGGATTCAACCATAGAATCGGAGTAATAAAATTATCTATTACCATTCCATGAGATTAGTCGTGAATTCGATCATGAAATCGGAATAATGAGATAATATAGTAATTTATTGCCGTTTCATGGGATCAGGACGTGGATTCGACCATGGAATAGGAGCAATTGTTATTGCCATTCCATAAGCTCAGGCCCTGGATTCGACCATGGAATAAGAGCAATTGTTATTGCCATTCCATGGGATCAGTCCGTGGATTCGACCATGGAATATGAGCAATAATAGATCATTCTGGGAATTCAGTGGTGAATGTCACGGCAGAGTTAATCTATTACAGAAAAGATATTAGCCAGTTAAAGCGTCACATCCATTCTGGATGGTGCATTTTCAGGGAGTCACGGGTTTTGTTTACGACCTGAAGGATTTATTGCTCTCAATCTATGGAGAACCGCCTGAATATATACACGGTCTCTCCATATAGTTAGGGAACAATGAGTGTCACCGACGTCCTGAAGGCGTTAATTCTCTCAATATTCGAATAACCTCCTAATCGTTCTTCTATGTGGAGGTGGGTCTCTCTCCTGCAGTCAGGAAATAGTGAGTGTCACCGACGTCCTGAAGGCGTTAATCTCTCAATCTACGGAGAACCGCCCAATTATGTTATTCTCCATAGAGGTCATAATGAAAGGCCAGGGATCCAATCACTCATCTAGTGGGGCTTTCCGAAAACATATTCATCATGGCTTTGTAAAGTATGAATCGTTGCATACCTGAAAGCCGTGTCAAAAACATACCTCATGATTTTACGAATTTTCCCTTTGTTGAAAATCCACCATTAACATTAAGTCCTCTACTTAGTGGGGAACAGTCATATTCCGCAGTAATTCATTAAATGGTGATTTTCAGTCGATGCGATCGGTGGTTGAACTCAGTCTATAAAGGTATATTCAGAATCCCTAATTTGATCCAGTGGTGTCACGTACGGGAAAATATTGAGGTGAGGACCCTGATATTATGATAGAGTGTCATATTATGAGCATAGAAAGATGAGGCATCGCTTATTTGGTCGATCAAAAGCCCAATTTTGGTCGGTTTAGCGTTTGCGGGCCCGAGATAAAAAAGAAATCCTTGTTTTAAGAACAGACATTCGTTCGTTTGTTAGTTTAAGAAACAAACAAAATAGACCTGACTCTAATGATAAAATTTTGTCTATGCGCTTTTATATAAGCCATTTTTTCTTATTTTAAATATGTGGGATTTCACAAAAGGGAATAAACTCTCGTTTCAAAGGTGGATGCTCGTATGAGAGAAAAGATTTTTTTTTTGAATAGACGTGCGCCTGTTAGTAATAAAATTTTTGTCTATGAGCTTTTACGAAAAATTTATTTTCGATGTGTGAGCTTTCATAAATTTTTGAAAATACACTTCTCGTTTCAAAGACAGATGCGCGAGAGGGAGAAAAAATATATGCATATATTTTCAAACTTACGTGAGTTTCATGTTTAAAATGCATATTTTTGTAAAATCAATATTTTGATTTCGAACAATTGTTGAAAGTAGACAATTATTCACGGTGAAATAATGTCTGTATGTGAGTTTTCACAATTGTAGAATGGACGTCTGTCCAATTTTTGAAAAATCAGTAAATATTCACACAATAAAAATTTATGTAAAATCAAAATTTTGATTTTCAGCAATTGTTAGAGGTAAACAATTTTTGATAAAATGTTGATTGTTTGGATTCTGTGATTTGTCAGTGTATGCACAAAAACCAAGAAATGTTCACCTAGTGGGTGTGGCTCACAGAGTGAAAATTATGTGAATTGTTCACATGATGGAAGTTTCGTGAATTGTTCATAGTTTTATGAAATTCACGTTATGGTTTTGAATAATGAATTTTGTTCGTCTTTGTAGGTTTGAAGGAGTAAACAAATTATCGAGATTGTAATCACTACAGCTAGTGAAATTGTAAATAGGTAAGAGTTGGATGGTTACCATTTTGTAGACGATGTTGTGAGCAAATTTATTCCATGATTCATTGTTTTGTCGAATCCTGCGGTTTGTATGAAAGATGCGCTGAGATTGCAAGAATGACTGACTCACAGGATGATACTTCCAAAGATGGTGTTTCCAGATATGACATCTCTACGGATGAAACTTTAAGAATTGGTACTCCTGGGACCTCTAAGTGATGGTGAGAGGTCATTCATACTGAGTTGTACTTCTGGTTATTTCATTAGCTTTACCACAAGATGATCGTATAGTGAAACCCATGGATCAATGTAGACTCCACGAAAATGAAAGAAAGTCTACGGGAGCGGAGAACCCAGAAGTAAGGACTACAGAAGGTTAGCAATAAACCTGCAGTCCCCATCCATTTCTTTGGTAAGTTGTTAGCGATCCTTGTTTCATGACTTTGACCGTGCAATTAGGATCACGAGACCAAGGTTTGTTATTTCTTTTCAGACTTTTGCTCTATCGATTGATGGTCTTCAACTTGTTCCCGGGCAAACAATTCAGGAATCCAACACTGATGAATAAGTCGATGTAAGTATCTCTTTCGTGCAGGTGATTGTGGAATCTCTTTGAATGAAATAATAATAATTGTTGTCGATGAATCCAGGAATAAATCATTATAGATAAGCAGCATGTTGATGAGGCGCACTGTTCTTTGGGGCATGAGAATATGGAGAAATCAGAAATCCTGAACCGAATGGATATAGCGTCGTTGTCAATGGAGATTCCGGCATTATCGAGCCTTCAAATGATTTAGAGACTCCCTTAGTAAGTATATCTCCTGTAATCTCTTCATAGAAGTATAAATTGATGATTTGTGAATGAATGAATGAGAATCCATGTGAGAATCCAGAAAATTTCAGACTTCAACCTTTTAATAAAAACGTTGTGGAGTCTTCGTTCGAAGTCGGATTTTTGCAGTCTGCATATGTATCTTCGTGCCCAGAAAAGTTCCAAACTTTTGTTCAAAGAAGATTTTGAGTTTTGAGCATGTTTAGGGCCTGAAAAAGGTGAAACAGTAAACTTCCAGGAGATTTTCAGAACTTTTTCAGATTGTATGTTGCCCAATGTTTCGGCCACATCTCCTTGATCGTTTCTTCAATTGCTGTGAATTTTGGATATGTTGTAGAGGACATCCATACAAAGAGAATGATATATGACCCATTCCTATATTCTTCATCAATTTCTCCCATCTCGTCGGTTTGTACAGGACAGTGTAAAATCATCCCAGACGAGCTTGCTGTAAAACACTCAGGTTGTGTGTTTAGACCATTCGCTTGTGTCTTGAACGGTTACTGAAGGATTTTTATGTCATTGATTCAATTGATATCATGATTCCTTGATTGATACATGAGCATGGTACTTGCAGTGCCATCTTGTTTCTGTCATTCGTAGAAACATCACTTCTGAAATCCTTGTCACAGGACCACCACTGAGGTTTCTCTCAAGAGGGGGTGATGTAATGGCCATGATTGCATGTCTCAGTGGCAGCATTACTTTTTTGATGAAGGATCAGCACATGAGAGTCTGGTGTCACGAGTCTTGGACTGTGAAACTGATAGCCATGATCAGTGGACCGTCAGTCCCCCAGTATTTTGTTAAATATCTCTTTTCGTTTTCCCTTCTTCTGGAAAGACCTAGATAGAGGACCCAAGTAGAAAAATTGATGTAAATACCTAGGTGGTCGAATTTGGAGGAACCTTGATGAAGGACTTAGCGTAATGACCTGGTGGACACCTATCGACTGTGGAAGTTATGAATCCCGTTTAAGAATTGGTGCTTGCATGTTGTATGCTCTGGAAACTGTGGGAACCTCATACTACGTCGGAATTCGACGCTTGACCCCAACTTTTGAATCTAAGAGACTGGGTTATCACATGAGAAAAGAATCACTCAATTTGGAGTTGTATAGGTCAGCCAACGAAGCATGCACATTTGTAATTTGTAATCCCGTACAAAATTTTCAGATTTCGTAGACCTGGCGGTAAAGGCCATATCTTTCAGCTCGTATGTCCAATTGATGCGCCTTTTTTGTATGTTGTAGCAGAGGCATAGACGAACATTTTATGTTGAGGAAGCATTGTTCCATTCCTCACCCGTTGGTACGTTTTTGTAAGCCCATGGCCTGGAGCATGTCGTATCTTATTTGTATATGTGATGAGAACATTTTGTATAAGACTTTGATTCGTGCCCGTCCACCGTGAAAGCTTTGGGAAGACGTTCAAGTTAACATGTTTTCATGTCTACACATATTGATATGAATCATTAGGACTTGAAGAAGTACGTACGATCCATAGGGTAACACTTCAGAGATCGGATAGTTGATGAAGCCGGATGTTGCGTCTGAAACTGATGCTTGAGATCACAATTGAATTTTCTCCAGAAATTCTTGTTGATGTTGATACCATGAATGGGGTTCCTCCACATATCTTTTTTTATGCCGATACTATGGTTTGGAGTTGCTTCAGAGACCGAAAATGATAGTCTTTGCTCCTCCATCCAGTGAGCTGTGAAGTGGCTTCGTCATGAAATCGATGTTGTTACGGTAGCTAGCATCAGCAGTATGCATTCCGGATGTGATTGGTGAAGAGACGAAGTTCCTCAGTCGTGCATGGGCTTGTGATGTAGAGAGATCCCGTTGATAAATTTTCATGGAATCACATCAAGTTGCCATGACTTGTTATGTGGATAGCATTTATTGAAACATATTGAATTGATATTTCCAATAAAATCAAGTCCCCAGTGAATCCCTCATTCACTTAGCAGAGTTGAAGGAGTTTGTGACATCCATTGATGAATGATGTTGCATCCGCTCCAGAAGCTTGATCATGAAATAGTGAAGACTTATCGATTGTAATTCAGCTACACTTTGATCGTGTCAGTGTTGAACCAGTGTGTCACCGCCGAGATATTGTGCTGAAGATAGAGGCACTATTATCGAAGGTGTACTCTTTGATTGAGAGTACAATTTGATGCCTTCTTATATGCTTGAACACTGAAGCGTCCAATGTCTTAGGATTGATCGTCTACGCCCGTGTATCTTCTGTTGATTCAACATTCCGCTGCGATAGTGGGATTCAACACTTGTACAAACATCAGAGATTTCAGATACTCGTGGACATTCCTACAAATGGAGAAATGCCTAAAGTTTTCTTTTTCATGCTTCTGCCATCTCTCAGTAGTGAATGTCTCGGTGAGATGCTCGATTCAGAGCGGTGTCAGATTCAACCACTTGGTAATATACTGATGCGGTGAAGCTACCATTCATAGCGTATTGCAGAGTTGCTAGCAGAATTGAGTCCCCATATAGGATATCATGTGAGAAAACAAAATGACATAGGCATGGAAGGAATGAGACTTTCCTGAGTGCGGGACCTCTTGATGAATGTCTATCCATCTTTTGCAGGTTCTTGCTTCAACCTCGTCAAAGTTTGAAATTTCTCCAAGTGCTATGATGATGGGATGACGAGTAGCTTCTTGTCGAGTGATTCCTTCCTCTCTGAGTATTTTAAGTGGAATAACGTTGAAGTGACATCATCGATCAAAGTTCTCTCAAATTCATTTCCTTCGGGATTGACTGTTGTAAGTAGTCCCCAGTCGTACATCTCTTTGTCTATGACTAAAGGCTCAGAAAGTATTTACGGAATGGATTTTCCGACACGATGTGATTCAGAGTCGTGAGCATGTCTTTCTTTTGAGCTCTTGACAGATAAAGAAACTCGCAGATGTGCTCGATCAATGACTGAACTGCTTCGTCAGAAGGTTGCTGGACAGATTGGAGTTCTGTGATTCTCCATTTCTTCTTCGGTCTGCTCTCCCCTGGTGAATGGAAATTTTGTTGCACCATCTTGAATCCGGACTTCTAGTAACTCGATCACTTCTTCGGTGAGAAGAGGGAAGTTTGAGTTTGTATGATCATTTCCCCATTTGTTGACACAGGGTTGAAGTTTGTGCATTTCAGGATTGTCCATCCTCCCTTTGAGCTTCCGGAGGAACCTGAGAGATTAGAGAAGCATGCTTGTGTTTTGGTGGCTCGGATTTCCTTTTGCTTCGTTTAACAACAACGTTCATGGAAGGTTGGAGATTGTACTGATTGTTGACATACGGTCCTGCCTGTACGGGGTGCAATCAAAGTGCCAACTATTATACATTTATATATGTGGTCGGACATTTAGAGTTCTCATTATTTTCGTTTCCTCCATTAATCTTATTTTATTTTGATCTAATCTAATCTCTTCCAAAGGCAATCATTAAGAACGAAAAACGAAATGTTGTTTTTGACCGTACATAATATCAATTTCCATTTCCTTCTATCACGAGTCTTGTTATTTTTGTTCAAGAGATCGAATGACAGAAGAACATGTAGTTTCAGAAAGTCATGACTCATGGTCAAGGGAAAAGTCAAAGTCAAAGTCAATAAAATATGAAGAAAATGGAGGACCAGCAAAAGAGTCAAGTAAATGAAAATCAGATCACTGAATCGCATATGACAAACAAATATTTCCGAGGTATTTGAATCTCAATAATACATATATATATATATATATATATATTATTTGAATCTCAATTAATATAAACTGTATGTGTTATTGCAGGTATTAACAAAATTTTGGTTTCATCGTTTATTGAAAGATTGTTGGATTCAACATTAGGTGATAAAACCTACGTATGAAAGATGGGGACCGACCAAGAGGGCATGCAACCGGTTCTTGGTGGTCACGGGACCAGTTGTTGGTCGTTTGAGCAATCCCCAGGTTGGTTGGAGAGAATTTGGGCCCAATATGAGCAATTGAGCAAATTAGATCAGAATTATGAAAACGTGTGGGACCGGCTTTGTGCAAGCCCTAGAGATGACTCATGTAGGTCATGAAGGCATGCACGTGTTGCCGCGGTGTCCGTGTCTCCGTACTGAGAGTTTCTGCATTTTCTGATATGCGTTCGAGCAACATTGTGAATTTTCAGAAGAGTTTCATCTTGACTGAAATTCTTGATTTTTGTCGGAATGAGAATGTACGCTCGATTGATCAATATTTTGTAAATATTAAAATAAGAGTATTCTAAAATTTAAAATTTCCGTGAGAGGCTAGCCAGTCGTGTGACCATGTTGGCTTTTGGTTTTTCATGATTCGAGCAAAATTTGAGAAGTTATGACGAAATCATGATTTTTGCTCAAACCAAGGAGTTTCATGAATTGAGGAAAATAATTATTTTAGACTAGGAATTGCAAGGTGTGTGACCGGCCACGGCTAGGGCATGGACGGCCGGCTATGTTTCCCGGTCCAGCATACCTTTCCTTATTTTATAATATTATTTTTCTTGAACCCGTGAAGTTATGGAGAATCCATGAGTTTTTGTTGAAACAGAGGAGTTTCATGAGATTAGGAAATAATAATTATACAAATCTAGGGATTGTGAGGTGTGATACCGGCAACGGCTCGTACATGGACGGCCGCCTAGGTTGCCCGTCCCGCACACCTTTCTCTATTGTATAATAATATTTTCATGAATCCACGAAGTTATGGGGAATTCATGAGTTTTGCACAAACAAGGAAAGTTGCTAAACTAAAGGAGTTTTTCATGAGTTCATGAAAATAACAAAATAAGGCAAATAATGGAAGAGGCATGGGACTGGCCACGGTTAAGGCATGGTCGGCCGACCGGTGGTCCCGGCCCTGGGCGCCTCTTATTATTTTATTATTATTTGTTGTTTTCTCCTGTTTTCGTAGGATTCCTCATCTATACATATTTTTGGATGCTCGTTTGTGCATCCGAGTGCTTAGTCGTGCATCATTGTCGAGTAAACTTGCACCATTTTTATGGGGCTTACTTAGTGATGATCCAGATGCCCGGTTGTTGAGTATTTATTGCTAATTCATGAAATTCAGTGGAGAATAATTCATGAAACGGAGCAATAAAAATGAGTAGTTATTTATTATCAATTCATATGATCAGTTGTGGATTCGACCACGAATTCGGAATAATAAAACAAGCATTACCATCCCATGTGAACGTGGATTCGACCATAGAATCGGAGTAATAAAATTATCTATTACCAGTCCATGAGATTATCCGTGAATTCGATCATGTAATCAGAATAATGAGATAATATAGTAGTTTATTGTCATTCCATGAGATCAGGCTGTGGTTTCGACCATGGAATAGGAGCAATTGTTATTGCCATTCCATGGGATCAGGCCGTGGATTCTACCATGGAATAAGAGCAATTGTTATTGCCATTCCATGGGATCAGGCCGTGGATTCGACCATGGAATAGGATCAATAATAGATCATTCTGGAAATTCAGTGGTGAATGTCACAACAGAATTAATCTATTGCAGAAAAGATATTAGCCAGTTAAAGCGTCACATCCATTCTGAATGATGCATAGTCAGGGAGTCACGGGTGTTATTTCCAACCTGAAGGCGTTATTGCTCTAAATCTACGGAGAATCGCCTGAATCTATACATGGTCTCTCCACATAGTCAGGAAACAGTGAGTGTCACCGATGTCCTGAAGGCGTTAATGCTCTCAATCTTCGGAGAACCTCCTAATCGTTCTTCTATATGGAGGTGGATCTCTCTCCTGCAGTCAGGGAACAGTGAATGTCACCGACGTCCTGAAGGCGTTAAGTTCTCAATCTACGGAGAACCGCCCAATTATGTTATTCTGTATAGAGGTCATGATGAAATGCCAGGGATCGAATCGCTCAACTAGTGGAGCTTTTCGAAAACATATTTATCATGGCTTCGTAAAATATGAATCGTTGCATGCCTGAAAGCAGTGTCAAAAACATGCCTTATCATTTTACGGTTTTGCCATTTTTTGAAAATCGACCATCAACACTAATGATACTCAAGTTCAGAAACTACTTAACGTGATTCAACAGTTTTCCATATGCTCAGGGAAGTTGATTAATTTCAGCAAATCAACTGTGTACTTCAGTTCTAACCTTTCACCTGAAGATTCTCAGACTATCAGTGGAGTCATACAGGTCAGATACCTAAATATTTCAGACGAAAAGTACCTTGGCCTTCCTTTTTTTGTTCGCAGGAAAAAACGTATCCATTTCTCCATTCTCTGTGACAAAATGGATCACAGATTTGCAAACTGGAATGCTATCATCATGTCAGAGGCAGCTAGATCAGTTATGATTAAGAACGTATCCAATGCGATACCTATTCATCATATGACGAGTTTTAGACTCTCAGATGTTACCATAAAAAAGATGAGTTCAAAGCAGCAGCAGTTATGGAGAAATAAGAAAACATGCAGGGGCAACCATATTATCACTTGGAAACAAACCCAAAAATCTAAAGAAGAAGGAGGACTGGGCTTTCGCGATATGCACATATTCAATAGGGCATTACTCGCTAAATCTGCCTGGAAACTTTGTTTTGACGTGGAATCTATGATGGCCAAATCTCTTCAAGATAAGTATTTTAAAGACGGAGATCTTTTCAATCTAAAAAAGAAGACCAATACAACTTGGTCCTGGAGAAGTTTGAGTTATGAGCTTGAGTTTGTGCAAAATAACAGTTGTTGGTGTCTGGGGAATGGCAGAAAGATCTTAATATGGCAGCACAGATGGATCCGAGCTCTAACAACTCCTCCATTTCCGAAACAAGGCTGTACGTCTCATCAACAATACAAATTTGTGCATCAATTGTTTAACTATATAGAACAACAGCTCCGGGGATACACATAAACTGCAAGAACCTTTTGAGCCTGATATAGTAAACTCCATCATGAGTTTACAGATCCATAAAAATTGTGAAGACAGGTTTATTTGGCTGTTAGAAAAAAATGACATATTCTCTGTAAAATCAGCGTGTAGAAGGATGTATGAAGATCAAGAAAACTCTGATTTGGTAGGGCCAAGATTGATAAAAATTTACAAATCATTGTGGAAATTGCATTTGCTTCCTAGAATCAGATAATTCTTATGGAAAGCTTCCTCAACTCTCCTCCCCACCAGAGACATTCTAAGTTCTAAGATTCCAGGGATTTCTGCTATTTTCCCTTTATGTGAACAGGTGCAGGAGACACCTTCTCATGTTCTGATGAAATGCAATTTAGCAAGAGCGGTGTGGTTTTCTATCTCTGGTTGGTCTTCGGAATGTGACACTTTTTAATCACTTTAAGATGAAATGTGAATGAAATTCTTGATGTTTCAGGGCCTTGAACATCCTGATACACGGAACTGGATCGACAAACTTTTTAGAAGCTATGGCTTTTATGTTAAACTCATTGAGTATGATGAAGTTGCCGAAAATTCGATCAGGGATCCTCCAACAGGTGACGGCAAGAATATACGTTTTGTTGCAGAGCAATTGAGGCTGTCGGACGGTCAGGTAAAACAGTTGTATATCAGGTTAAGCATCCAGGAAATATGTAGATAGTGTTCAAAACATGAGTTTAAACTTTCTACATTATATGTTGTGGCAGATGGAGAGTTGGAGGGAATGGTATCAAAAAGTGGAGAAACAAATAGAGGAAGACGGGTTTGACGAACTCTAGTGGAATGTTATTAACCAGTGCTAGTGCACTCCAACAAGGCAGGTGAATGAGTTCGAGAGTTAAAGTTTTAAAAAAAATCCAACCAGATTTCGTGTGGAGCGACATGGATTACGTAAAAATTGCAATGGAGTGGAGACAAGTAAATGAAGCTTTACTCTCTTTGGTCTTGGCTTTGTTGTTTCTTTTTGGGAAAATTGGGAATATGTCCCATTTTCACTAATTCGTTTGGGGATCTATCCCATAACGGAAAAAATTAGTGAATCTATCCTAGAGAGAGAAAAAAACTGTCAAGTGGCTAGCATCCCACATGTGTGGGCTTACACATGCGATAGATTGACATTTCTGCCCTCGACCGTTGGATGAGCGCCACGTCAACTAGCATATAAATGAGTGCCACGTCACCTATTATGTCGATGATAGCCACGTGTTATGAAATCCAACGGTCTATTTTTACCTTGATACTTGAAATGACACTTTTACCCTTATTTAATAGAAAAATTATCGAAAGTCTTCATCATCATCCTACTTCCATTGTGGAGAAACTTTTATTGGAAGTTAAGAAAAAAATTAAGATACAAAAATTAAGATACATAATAAAATTAACAATTCAAATAAAAGAAATTATGAAATCAAGTTTGTCTTTATATAATCTTGAGATGTTAACACAGAAAGAACAAAAGACTAGTTAGGCTAGTTCTAGTAGTACTGTCAAACATTTAACCAAAGATAATTTAACATTGGTCCAACACACTATCTCAACAGTTGCTTCTCACACAGATTAAATCGAATTTAAACACCAAAATGAACATTGATCAAGCTTACAAATCAAACTGGACTGTAGGCTTCCTCTGCCTCTTTGAACCTGCATCATAGTTGAAATTGTTAATGGTCTGCTTCACAGGGCCCTTGCTGATGTTTCTGATGGACACATTCACACTAGATGATGTAGCAGCAGTTTTAGGCTTTGGTTGTTTTCCTTCTGGCTTAGTTGTTGCAATTGATGTAGTCTTTTTAACAGTTTCAGAAGATGAAGCAGATAAAAAAAACATTTAATAGTTTACAATAATTTAATAGTTTATAAATGCACCTTTCAATGAGATTTCTTATAAGCTTTAGCTGCATTCCAAACTAGGTCAAGCAACTTAGGACCGTTATGCTTAACTTTAAAGTTCTTATACAGATGTCTAATATCAAACATTAGGAAAAAAATTCATATGTTAGATTGTTGGCAAACAAGTCTATACTAAAACAAAATTTCTAAAATGTAGCAGGCGTAAAGAGATACCTGATACAGAATCTATGATTGGCCTCTGGGAACAACTCTTCTACAGATTCTCTGAGACCCCTTTGTCTAGGATTAGTTACACAACTTCTTTCCATATGAACCCCGCCACCACCATCCATATCAGCATCTTCACCACCACTTATATACAAATCTAACATAACAAATCCATCCTCATCTTGCTCAGCACATTTAAACATTTCAAAGAAATCGCATGCATCAACTAGTAACTTACTGTCCCAGAGTATTTCAATTTTGTAGTCCTTAGACAAATTCAACCTACTCCTTAAGTGTTCAATAAACCCATCAAAGCTAATATCATTTGCAAATACATTCAACACATACAATGGTTTACCAGCTTCAATCCCGGCAATCTGATTTAGGACAGTTAGCCTAAAATTCCTTTCAATCACTTTCCTGGCAAAAAAATTCATGTAACAGTTAGCCTAAAATTCCTTTCAATAATTTACATATACATTCAACAAAAATTCCTTTCAAACTGTTATCCTAAAATAGCAGCATGTAACGAAATTCAAGAACCTACATGTCTAAACCAACACCCTCCCTCAATTTTAGAAACCCAAAAACTGATTTTTACATAAACCCTAAATTCAAAATTGCAATTAAAGCAAAATTAACCTAGTAGATGTGAGATACAACAACGAATGCAACTGGGTTTGAAGAACTTACATGTTTTGCAGCACTATAATCTGGATTTGAGAAGCCTTCGCAACTTTGAAGTAGAAAAAAGGAAACGTATGTATATTAGAGTTGTTCTTCCTTTAAAAACACCTAATCATCTCTAAAAACACATCAATGAACTACGTTTATCACTGTTTCAGTCGATTTACTTTTTTCTTTTGCCTGGTTCTCTATTTCTCGGTGCAAAGTTTTTTTGTTTGTCTCGATCTCTTTTCTCTACAGAGAAGACGACCAGTTTCACAAAGCCATCACTCAAATTCGTCGGATCCCAAACACGTGTAACTGTAGGTGACGTGTGGATCATCTAACCAATGAGGGTAAACACGTCTCTCTGTCGCATGTGTAAGCCCACACATATGGAATACTAGCCACTTAACAGTTATTTTCTCTCTCTAGGATAGATTCACTAATTTTTTTCGTTATGGGATAGCTCCCCAAACGAATTAGTGAAAATGGGACATATTCCCAATTTTCCCTTTCTTTTTTTGCATGTGCCCCGTAAGTTTTGTAAGAACGAGGTATGGTGGTTTATTAACTTGCTTATGGCAAGTATAAAGGGATTTATAGGACTCTATTTGTCTTCTGTGAAGTATGTCAACAATCAGATTTACCTCCAAGCACCATTAGTTTTAACCTTCAATCTCCTTTTAATGAACATCACAGTGAATGGAGGATGCCAAAAATGCATAAAAGAGCCAACTTGTTGTATTTGGCCAGGTATGACAATTTGGCAAAACTCACAATAATGGCAGTAACATCTCGGCGTGCTATCACAGTTGCTTGGTGATATCCGGCAAGTATCCTGCTAAATATGCCTTGACGGAATGATTGTAGAAGGGAGAAGGATGATCATCAACAAAACAAATCAGAGTGGCGCAGCGGAAGCGTGGTGGGCCCATAACCCACAGGTCCCAGGATCGAAACCTGGCTCTGATATATATATAGATATAATTTTTGTTCCTGGCCCATACTTCGTGAACAATCCTTACGAAATCTTTTTTAACAATGAAGAAAACTTGGTTAAGGGGTTCTTCTTCTTCGAATGCAGTTACTTCATCAATCCAAAGACTGACCGAAACGTATTTAACAGATGATTCTTGGTCTGAGATATTTCTTCATCTTCCTATCGATTCAATATACAAATTCAGGTGTGTGTCAAAGGTATGGTTATCTATTCTCGCAAACCCTAATTTTATTAACAAGTGGTATAAACTCAACAATGCTTGGACATTAGTTCATGCTAATAGTGGAGACAAAGAAGTTCCTAGTTTCATCCGAGTTATCATATCCTGAGTTGAGTTCTCAGTTTATATCTCATCATCCACAAGAAAATTCACGTTATCATATCCTGGGTTGAGTTCTCAGTTTATATCTCATCATCATTATGGCTTCTCTTTCATTTTCTTAAAACAAATACATGACTTTTCTAATACTAATCTATGCGTCGTTGGGTCAAGTAATGGATTAGTTCTATGCACAACTGATTATATTAAACAGAAGACTTATTATGTTTGTAATCCACTCACTAAGAGATGGGTTTTACTCCCACCAGTACCATTAGGAATCCCACTGCCACCAACAACGGGAAATTTCTATGTTGTAGCTGGTTTCACATGTGAAGAAGATCCATGTTCATCATCACTAATTTCTACTACTTTTAAGGTTATTCGTGTACCGATTTTTAATGGAGTAATATCATCTTGGGCATTCAAAGTTAGTATATTTTCTTCTGATTTGGGTGAATGGAATGTCTATGATGTGTCAGATCCTCCTAATGTTTCCTGGACACTCACCGGATATGACAACTTTGTTACCCTTGATGGTGTTTTCTACTGGATGCAAAAGGCAAGCACCAATATTGTAGCTTTCAGTGTTAATAGAAAGAACGTCCATGGGACTCGTGGAAATGAATGTAGGTTGATTAATTTGCCTGATGGAATGATGGATGATAAGAACATGTATTTAAGTCAATGTCTAGGGGAATCAGAAGGATTAATCTGTTATGCTACGGTCAGACATATGGCGATGAGTTTGAGTGTTTGGGTACTCGAAGAAGACTGGTATTTGTTGCACAATGATACCAAATTTAATGGTATGTTAGCACAAATAAAATCTTTGTTGACTGGAGTGGAAAGTAGCGATGATTTGATTAGAGAAATTCAGGTTTCATGTTTCAATCCGGTTGTACTCGCCTACAATAAGTACGTTTGGGCTTACATCAGAACCGGGAGACATGAACAACTCTCTCATCTTTTTTTCCTAGGTAGTAATCTTTCAGCTCCTTATTTGAGCGCCTTAACATTTGCTATAAAACCAGGGCCGACAATACTTCCACCAGTCAGTTGGTGTACATTAATGCCGGACGTATAAATATGATCATAATGTGCCTGTAATGGCCTATTTGGTGGTTCAAGACCCGATTATCATAAAAATATCCAAGGACCCAAGAGGAGTTTATTTTAATGCAGACGAGCATGGTCATCAGATTTTAGTCATCAAATATTCTACCACGTATGGCTGCTTACAAAAGTTTTATCATTGAGTTTTTGTGGTCTATTTTCCATTTTTTTTTTGGACTTACAAGTCTATTTGAATGTGTTAAATGTTATTTTTCTAATTAGTTTTTCTCATATTTAGTCTTAGAGAAACGGTTTGTAACCTTAAGCTTTTGATAATACAAAACTTAATCTTCTCTACCTTGTCGTTTCATGGCATCCGAACCAGGAAAGACTTAACCTAATTAAAATCAAATCAGAAAATTGTGCTTAAGATTAGCACAATGACTTGTGTAGCTAATGTAGCGATCACAACCATTAACTCTGGTGGAGGATCTTTATCGTTTCAAGATCGATTAGGTCTTGATAATACTCTTACCGATACCCAATGGGAAACCATTATGCAAATGCTTAAAAAATCGAATAATGATTCGAAGCTTTCTGGTAAATGGATACTTGATACAGGGTCTTCACGACACATGACAGGAACTAAAGAATTTTTATTTAAGACTCATAAAATAGGGTTCTCTTCCGTAAAGCTTCCGAATGGCACATACTCTCACGCTCCATGCCAAGGCACTGTGGTGTTTGGAAACAATTTGAAATTATTCGGTGTTTTATTCGTTCCTGATCTCCACTGCAACTTGATTTCTTTAGCATGTTTAATTAAAGATTTGAAATGTATTGTCGCATTGACTGATAAATTGTGTGTGATACAGGACCGCACTACGAGGACGGTGATTGGTGTGGGTAGGAACGAGACAGGGTCTATATCTTCCATAGTGGAACGCTCATTACTGCGAATCGAGTATGTGCTGGAGAAGATTATTGTTTATGGCATAGACGTTTGGGGCATGCATCTAATAAGGTTGTTTCTTTACTTCCGGGTATAAATAAAGTTGATTGTCTGAAATTTCTTAAGGAACCGTGTGATATTTTCTTTAAAGCTAAACAAACTCGGGAAACTTTTCCGGTTAGTGAGAATAAAGCGGATGACCTCTTCAATTTAGTTCATTGTGATGTGTGGGGTCCTTATCGTGCTCCATCTTCTTGTGGTTCACATTATTTTCTTATCATTGTCGACGATTATTCCCATTGTGTTTGGGTTTATTTGATGGCACATAAAACTGAGGTGGTGCAAAATTTTCGAAATTTTTGTGCAATGGCTAAGACACAATTTGATAGACAAGTTAAGCAGGTTCGTAGTGATAATGGTATGGAATTTCGTCCATTGATTCCATTCTTTTCTGAGCAAGGAATGGAATTCCAGACCTCATGTATGGATACACCACAACAAAATGGGAGAGTGGAACGCAAACATCGTCATATATTGAATGTGGGTCGTGCTTTGCGTTTTCAAGCAAATTTACCTCTTCAGTTTTGGGTTGAGTGCATTCTAACCGCTGCTTATATTATTAACCGCACACCTACTCCTTTGCTTAATTGGAGAACTCCGTATGAAATGTTACATAGGAAGTCGCCTATTTATAATCTTATTCGGCTATTTGGATGTTTGTGTTATGCAAGTATTATTCCTCATGATCGGAACAAGTTTAATCCTCGAAGTCGACGTTGTATATTTGTTAGTTATCCTCATGGAAAAAGGATTGGAAATTATTTGATTTGGAAACGAAACAATTTTTTATATCCCGGGACGCAGTTTTCTTTGAAAATAAATTTCCATGCGCGTCTGTTTCGTTCGATAGTGGGAGACCCACGGTACCCATTGTGTCAGAGAATACATATGGTGGTGACAGAACATCAACTGGCGATGAAGTGTCAGCTGATGATAACAGTACTGCTCCAGGCAGGACAAAACAGAACGAAAATGCTCTAACCGGTAGTGACGGTACAACTGCTCAGGGCAGTGGGAAGACTACAGATTCACTTAATGTAAATACACATAACATGTCGAATCCAGTACAAGGTGGAAGCTCAGTTCCACTCAATGATTATACACCTTCCGCAGTTTATTTATGTCCAGTACCAAGTGGAAGTTCAGGTCCATTTATTGATTATATACAGGACGTGTTTAAGGGAGGTCCCGCTGATAATACTGGGCTGTCAGACAATTCATTACCTGCTGCTGACAGACATGAGTCTCTGGGTGATACTTCTGACAAGGCAGTTCGGCGTAGTGATCGATCTCGGATTCCTAATACTCGGTTAAGGAATTATGTGTGTAATACTGTCACATCAATAGACCACATCTCCTCCGCTCCTCACTCGTCAACGTCTTCAGGTACACCTTATCCCATAACTAATTATGTGTCTTGTGCAAATTTTTCTGCTAATCATATTCGTTTTTTAGCGGCAATCACTACTCTTAAAGAACCAACCAGTTATGCTGAAGCTGTTCGCCTTCCCTGTTGGCGTGTAGCTATGTCTAAGGAAATTGATGCTCTTGATAAAAATGGCACGTTATCTATTACTGATCTGCCTCCGGGGAAAAAAGCTATTGGTTGTAAATGGGTTTATAAAATTAAATATAATTCTGATGGTAGTGTCGAGCGGTATAAGGGTCGCTTGGTTGTTCTAGGTAATAGACAAGTTGAAGGTGTGGATTATCATGAAACATTTTCTCCCGTAGCTAAAATGGTTTCTGTTAGAACGTTTTTAGCAGTCGCAGTTGCTCGTGATTGGGAGTTACATCAAATGGATGTTCACAATGCTTTTCTACATGGGGATCTTGATGAGGAAGTATATATGCAACTTCCTCCTGGATATTCGACTAATTCACCGTTTAAAGTGTGTCGACTCCATAAATCTCTATATGGTCTTCGTCAAGCTCCTCGTAATTGGTTTGCTAAGCTTGCAGGTGCTCTTAAGGCTTTTGGGTTTGTTGAGTCTTATGCCGATTATTCTTTTTTTACCCTATGACGGGGTGAGAATTATATCAGTGTACTTGTCTATGTGGATGATTTAATTATTGCTGGGAATAATTCCGCTGCTATTAGTGCTTTTAAAGCATATTTAAGTCAATGTTTTCACATGAAAGATTTGTGAAATCTCAAGTATTTCCTTGGTATTGAAATATCTCGTGGAGTTGATGGTTTGTTTTTATCTCAACGAAAATACACCTTGGATATTTTGTCTGAGACTGGACTTCTTGGAGCCAAACCAGCTTCTTCACCCATTGATCAACATCATCGTTTAGCTCTAGATGATGGACCGCTCTATTCTGATTCTTCTCAGTATTGTCTGCTTATTGGACGTTTAATTTTTTTGACTATTACTCGTCCTGAATTGTGTTACTCGGTGCATGTATTGGCTCAATTTATGCAGTCTCCTCGGGTATCTCATTGGGAAGCTGCTCTCCGAGTTCTTCGTTATCTGAAGGGCCATCTGGGTCAAGGGATTATTTTACGTAAGGATAGTGCTCTTCAGCTTACTGCTTATTGTGACTCTGATTAGGCCTCTTGTCCTCTTAGTCGTCGTTCGCTTACTGGTTACTTTATTTTTTTGGGAGGCTCACCTATATCTTGGAAGACAAATAAGCAACACACAATATCTCGTTCTTCTGCTGAGGCAGAGTACCGTTCCATGGCTTATACTTGTAATGAACTCACGTGGCTAAAGGCGTTATTGAAATCTCTAGGCGTGTTTCACTCTCAGCCTATGCGCCTTTACTGTGATAGTCAATCCGCACTTCATATTGCTGCTAATCCTGTTTTTCATGAACGAACCAAACATATTGAGATTGATTGTCATTATGTACGCGATCAAATTCAGTCAGGCGCTATTATTACTTCTCATGTTCGCACTACCACTCAACTTGCTGACATTTTCACCAAAGCTCTTGGACGTCCTCAGTTTGAGCTGCTTCTTCGCAAGTTGGGCATTCGTGATCTCCATGCTCCAACTTGAGGGGGAGTATTAGGAGATATGTATATTTGTACATATATTTTATATTTGGTTAAGATATATTTTAGTTAGGAAAGATAATATTTTATCATAGTTTGTTTTTGGGGTTTCTCATATTTAGTCTTAGAGAAACGGTTTGTAACCTTAAGCTTTTGATAATACAAAACTTAATCTTCTCTGCCTTGTCGTTTCAGTTTTCATCAACAATAACAAAGGAGGAAGACCACGAAGGATCAAACACATCAGAGGTCGTAGCAGTAGTACTGGTGAGGCTAATATTACAAGTAATGTTGCTACTCTTTCTCTTGATTGTGATACCATAGCAATTGAGATACTTAGCAGACTCCCAGTGGAATGCTTATGAGATTTAAGTGCGTCTGTAAACATTATCGAAGATGATCCAAAATTCATTGATTTACACTTAACCAGATCAAAAAACAGTCCAGGTCTATTCATGAATTTCCAACCCCCCTCTTATTATATCGAAGGAGTTGGTAAAGGGGAAGAATTGGTTTTGTTGACAGCTGACTTATTTCAGGACAAGCCGGTTGCAGTTAACAGCATGAGGAAGACAAATTCTTTGCATTATGATAAAGTTCTGGGACCTGTTAATGGTTTGATATGTTTCATTCATACTTCGGAACATGCTGTTCAGGTATACAACGCTGTGTACCAAGAAGTAAGGCCATGGATTAGTTCACCAGTATTTATGGATGAAAAGAGAATGACAAATTCTGGTGAGCATCTTGTTATAGGAGGAGTAAGCTATCAGTTTGGGTTCGACCCTGTTACTAAGGAGCACAAAGTTGTTTTTGGGTGGACAATTCTCGATAGAATCCCTTGTCAGGTTTGTGAGGTCTTGACCTTAAGAGACAATAAATGGAGAACTATTGATGAGGTACCTCGATGGACATGGAATTAATGTTCTTGCCAATGGATCATTGTACTGGTATATGCCGTTGTGGAGGTGCAGTGATCGTCCCGAGATAGAATTGAACGATGATCCTATGAAGTATCATGAACACTACTACGAAGTAAGCAAAATCTTCCGTACGATCATCATTCAATTCTATCATAGGACGATCACTACGACACTGTCGAGTATATACTTCGAGCATAATACGACTCCAGTAAGGCTTTTACAACATAGTACGACTCCAGTAAGGCTTTGAACATTAATTCCATGTCCATCGAGTGGAATCAGAGGTACCTTATCAATAGTTCTCCATGTATCGTCTCGCGGTGTTAACGACTGCAACTGGGCGCCCGTCTTGAAATAAGTCCGCTGTCAACAAAACCAATTCATCTCTTTTGCTGACTTCTTTGAATGCATAAGGTGAGGGCTTGACTGGAAAGTTCATGAAGAGACCTGGGCGTGCTTTTGATCTGGTATTGTATTGTTATCAAGAGAAAGAATACCAGCACTAACTATGCGCCCCATTTGTCAGACACTGGCTTGTTCAAAGAATAAACCTCCTTTTTCATCTGTATAGAGATTTACCAAGGTAAGGAATTTCAGTGTATTAGGACTCAGGGGGAGGAGGACGGCCGTAACCTAGATAGATCGCCAACTTAGAACCAGAGAAGAGATAACTATATCAGATTCTCCGGACGGTTTTTATAAGACCCGTTAGACCGATTAACCACAACCCGGTTAGAATTCGATCTTAACCCTGCAATTACACCTTCCATTACTGTCGACACAAAAGCCATAGCTCAACTATATTTCACTTGCAAATGGTGACATGTCTATCTATGATATTCACAACCAAGAGTACAAATCAGATTATGCTACTGAACTGTTATTTTTATTTTGGAAGTAAAGATGGCTTGGTCTGGTTGAGCATGAGTAATTCTAGATAGACGACATTTTAGACAACACCAAAATCCTCTTTTTCGCGTGGAATTAGCGGGTGTTCACTTTTGGGCCCTAATATTAGAAATTATGTGAAACGATTGTTTTTGTGTTGTCTAAAATATTGTATGTTTGGAATTTTTGGTTGAACATAGGGTGACGAGGCACTCTTGCCTACCCACAATGATTTTGATCTTGAAAAAGACACCTTATTTAAAAGGCTATACATCTGTTTTGTAATATGAATCTGTGTTAATCTCCAAGCCATATTGTTTGTGTCTTAGTTTTTATGGGATCTAACTCATTGCGTGACTCAGACCTAGCTTATTCGTTTGAGTGAGAGTTTTCAAAATTTATAAGACCAATCCACAGTAAATTTTTTAAATAAGATTTGACACAAAACAAGAGCATATAAATTAGATTCGGACGAGTAGTCAATTTCAATCGATTCTAAACATGTCTATTAGGAAATAATATATGAGAGTCTATATTTAGGAGATATGCACATTAAGTTGTGAGAGTTATATTAGGAAAGTGTCTATGTTTAGAGTTTGATCTTAGTTAGGAAAGTACCTTGAGTGGTCGTCAAGTTTGTGAACAATATAAATTGGCTGTTAAGCCATAAGAATTATACACCAAGAATTATTATCAATGTAGTCTTTTACGCTTCCGCGTTTATGCTCTCCTCTCTCTTGCTCGATCCTTAACATGGTATCAGAGCGAGGTGAGAGGTAGAGAGAGGAGAGAGAATTAGAGAGTTTTCGTTTTAGGGTTAAAAAAAAAAAAAAATTGCTGCGAAGAAGACATTAGAGTTTGAGAAAAAAAAAAAGAAAAGAAAAAAAAAGGAAAAAAAAAAAGAAAGAAAATCGTGACTGGTTACGAAGGATTAGGGTTCTCTGAACAAACAAAAGGATGGTGGTTTTGGAACGAGAAAAGATAGGGACATGCTGCTGCTACTGTTGGATCTCTGGCATTGTTGATGATTCTCATGGTGTTGTGTTGTCGACGTTGATTGATGGACAGATGAAGACGAAGAAAGCCGTGGAGTCTGCTGCATAATGTTGCAGAGAAGATTCGAAGAAGAAAAAAAGACAGACGAAAATTGTTGCTGACGGAGATGGCTGCAGCAATATATATTTGAGGCTGTGTGCGACAGCAAGAAAGTAGACTGCGAGGAAGATTTGCTGCCAGTTAATGGTGCGATGTTGCTGGCGATTTAGTTTTTCAAGACGACCTAAAAATCAGGTGAGAACTGGTTCCGCTGGTTTACAGGGATATGTTGGTTGCAACCTAAGGTTAACTGACTAGTCTGGTCAGTTTGAGCTTAATTAACGAGCTTGGTGATGGAGTTTGAGTTGTTGCCAGCGATTGATGAGTTGCAAAGAGAATGGTTGCTCCTATTGTTGACAGGGAAAGCTCGAGCCTGTGCTAGATTAAAAAAAAAAAAAAAAAAAGGTTGTTGCTGCCATTAACGAAGCTGTTTCCATTGAATGGAAGATTTTTCGGCAGCGATGATGATCATAAGTTAAGAACTCGAGCATCATTGTGATGATGAGACACTGATAATGCCGTGATTGATAGAAGGAGTGTGTGATGAAGAGAAGAGTATAAAAACGTTGTGGTGATGCTGTTGTTGATGCCAGTAATGGAGTTGGTGTTTATCGAAGGTGTACGGCAGGTGGTGGTTGCTCGGTCATGGGACGACGTTTGCTAGAGCTTTAGGGTTTCACAACCCTAAGATCAGGTAAGAACCGCCGTAAAAAAAAAAAAAAAAAACAAAGTACGTGTTATGTGAGGTGTTACAAAGAGCAATCACAATTACAGAGATGTTACTAAAGAATTGTTACAGAAGCGTAACAGAAAAAAAAAACGTACCAAAGAGTTGTAACAGTAAAGAAGTGTGACGGTTTCAGTCAGAGACGTTGCAGAAATCAGAATTGATGATGGTTAAGAAGAAGAATTTGTGGCAGAAACATGGTGATTGAAGAGTTTGTGGCAGAAATTTGGAAATCCTACAAAGTGTGGCAGACTTTGTGTTAGTTATTGCTTGTGGCAGAAGCATAACAAGAGAAAGATTGTGAGAGAATCTTAAAAAAAAAAAAAAAAAAAGTGTGAAGGTTTCCCAAAAATAGCGTGACTGGAACAAGAGAAGAAGAAACAACATTCATGTTGTGAAGAAAGAAAAAAAGAAGAGAAAAGAAAACAATCACCAAGAGGTGATGAGAAAAAGAACAACAATAATATGTTGAAATCCTATGAGTTGTCGAGAGAGTACAAAAGTATTCTATGGAAGAAACCAAGAAAACAAGAGTACAAGAAGTATTCTTCCGAAGATGGGACCGCAATGTCCTTAAACTACAAAGATGGGACCGCAATGTCCTTAAACTTGCATTGGGACCGAAATGTCCTTAAACTACGAAGAGGACCGAAATGTCCTTAAACTACGAAGATGGGACCGTAATGTCCTTAAACTACGAAGAGGACCGAAATGTCCTTAAACTACGAAGGGGACCGAAATGTCCTTAAACTATGATCTGAAGATTTTATTTTTTTTCGCAAAAGCGTTGAAAAAAAAAAAAAAAAAAAAAAAGAAAGAAAACCGAAGTTAAATTTCTTTGGTCCAAGATGGGCATTCGTGATCTACATGCTCCATCTTGAGGGAGGGTATTGATGAGTGCCAAATATTGTATATATTTTATCCCTTTTTGTTGGCATTTACTCATCTTTTGTGCATTAATTCTACATTTTATCCCATATTCTGTATTTTCATTGTTTTCAAGAATAAATATTTTTTCTTACTTAATTTTGCATTTTTAGGTAATAAATAAAGTTTGGATGAATAGCAGAGCGGAAAAGAGCAGAAAAGTAGTGAAAAGCCGGGAGGAATTACACAAGGAAGCCGCGAAGAATGTTGTGCACAAGACCAAAAGGGTAGAAATGGGCACAAGAAGGAAGAATTGTTCTTAAAGAAGATATGGGCTTGGCATACCCAAGGCCCAAAACCCTTACCCAAACCCATTTTCTATAACCAAAACCGCCTCCATCTTCAGCCGTCGGATTGGATCCATCTCATCATCCGATGGTCGCTCCTTCATCGCGCATCAAAATCTGAAGCTCCTATCACACACCATAGTAACTAAATTCCAAGCCTTCAGATTAGATCACATTTAGATCCTACGGTCGCTTCTTTGCTTGCGCATCAAACCTCGATACTTCCGCTTAACACTACAACACCTAACTCCATCTGGTGTCGTCAATTTTGTTGTATCTCATCATCCGACGGTAGCTTCACGATTACCTCCGTATAGCCGTTAGATCTACCTACCATCTTCACATCCAACGCGTATCATCGCTAGACATCAAAGTTTGATGAACCCGCTCAACACCCTAAGCATCAAACCCATCGACCCAAAACAAACACCCACCTTCTTCTTCCCCAAAACTCATTTCCCCCAAATTTCTTCTCTTCCCCCCCGACCATGGCAGACACTGCCATGTCTGCTCCGCCGTCTCCATCTCCACCACGACCACAAGGACGCCACCACCATCACCTACCTCTTCCCTAGTCGTGTCTGTCTTGTTCTTAGCATTAATTTTTGATGCTACCAAGAAGACAAACATAGCTAGGGTTTCACAGTGGAGAGAAGAAGGAAATTGGAGCAGCGTTCGAGTAAAGGATTAGCAGAGGAGGAGAAGTACAAGCATGGGTCGAGGCTATTTGCATCAGAGAGTGAGTTTAATTTCCAATTTAAAAATTAGGGTTTCCAATTTAGGGTTTCTGAAAATTTGGATATTTTGTAAGCTATAAAAGGGAAGTGATGTAGGATGTTAAAACTGTTCTTGGACTAGCCAAGTTACCAATTAGGTTAAATTTTAGTTTGTAGAATTTTAATTTCAAAATCAATTTAGGGTTTATGTTTCAATTTTATTTTCAATTTCAATATTCACTGCATATGTTAAAATTTGTGCTCCTGTTTAATTATGTGTTCTGTTAAATGTTGTGATGTTCCTGTTTAATGTGTTCCTGTTTAATTTTAATTTGTCATGTTAGTTCACTGTTGTTGCTCACTGTCAGTTAAATGTTCACTGTTATGTTAAACTTGCTGTTAGTTTGATGGAATGCTAGGCTAGATATCTTTGAAGCATTGAACTGATTGTGCAATGGAAGAAATCAGTGCTCATAGCAAGCTGATTATCTTGCCATTCTATTTGTGTATGCTTAGGTTGCACTGTTGATTGAGCATTGGGAGAAATTAGTGCTCATAGCAAGCTAATTATCTTCCCATTCTTTTTGTTTGCCTGTATTCTTGCCTTAGTTTTGTTCCATTTTAGTTTCACTATCATCCTTTCCCTTGGCCTTAGGCCTTGGTTCATCTTGCATTGTTCTTTGCTTTTTCCCTGTGTTGCTTGTGTTTGCTATTTTCTCCTGCTTTGCATTTTCTTCCTTGCTTGTGCCACTTCTTTTCTTGTTACTTCCCTTGGCTTGCTGCATTGCTGTTGCTGTTGTCTGCTGCTTTTGCCCTGCAGCTGCTGTGCAGCACTTGTGCTGCTACTGCATTGCCTTCCTTTCCCTTGTGTTGCTGCCACTTCTTCTCCTGCTACTTAGTGCTGCCATTTCTCCCCTGCTGATTGCTGCTACTCAGTGCTTTGGCCACTGCCTTGCAAACTGCTAGTGCTGCTGTGCCTCTGCCCTGCAGTACTGTTGCTGCTCCCATCTTTGCCTTGTGCTGTGCACTTGCCTTGCTGCATTGCACTGTTCTCTTCCCCTGCCTTGCAAACTGCTGCTGCTACTTGCACTGCTTGTGCAGCTGCTGTGCAGTCTTGCTACTGCTGCTGCCTTCCAAAGCCAACTGAGCCCAAAGCTCACTTCAAACTGAAGCCCAATTCAGTCAACTGTGGGCTTAACCAAAGCCCAGTTCATTAAGGCCCCAAGCCCAAATTCATTGTTAAGGCCCAGTTCACTGTAAGGCCAAAGCCCATTTACATTTCAAAGACCAACTGAGCCCAAGCTCAGTTCATTTTATTGTTATCAAACCCATTAGTACTCAAGCCCAATTTAAGCCAAAAGGCTTCATAACCCAATAGCAATTTAGGAACCCAATTAGCTAGAGAACTCCAAACACACCAAGTCTCTGTGGATCGACCCGTACTTGCACGATCTACAACTGACGACCGTGCACTTGCGGTATTACTGTAGGCCCGCGTTTCTTCGCTTCATTTTTATACACTCCTCCGGGGCCTACCAAGTTTTTGGCGCCGCTGCCGGGGGTTGGTGCTGTGTTTTTCTGTTTTTTTTATTAGCTATTTTTGCATTTCACTGCATAGCATTTGCATCTGCATCTGCTTCACTTCATTTGTTGTTGGACCTGCTGTTCTGAACCAGTTTTTCCTCTGCTGGGACGCCACCAAGGAAAAGAACCAAAGCCCAACTGGGTTTTTGCAACAATATCAGAGCAGCTGGGCTGTGCTTAAAAGGTAACCCATTTAAGAGAACCCGAATTGTGGGCTTCCAATTTTTAATTGTGGGCTTGTAATATTAAAGCCAATTTTTGGGCTTCTCTTATTTTCTGTTGGGTTTGTAATAATTTATTTGTGGGCTTGTATTTAATTTTTGTGGGCTTGTTTAAATTCTTTCATTGGACTTGTATTTTGGACTCTGGGTTTAAACCCAGCTGAGCTTATAACCGATCACGCTAGTTGAACTCGTTAGTGGGCCGAGTACCCAAATTCTAGGCCGAGATTTTGGACTCAGTTCCACCAAAAGTTTTCAACCTAGCTGAGCCAAAGAAAACACAAAACCAACAGTGGGCTTGCTCCCGTTCAAAAACCAAATTTTATTTTCTTTCTCAAAAAAAAAAAAAAAAAAAAAAAAAAATTCTTTTTCTCCCATTCAAAAAACCAAATTTTACTTGCTCCCATTTTAAACCAAATTTTCTCTTCTTTATCCCATCTTAAACCAAATTTTTTTTTATTTTACTCCCATTTCAAAACCAAATTTTCAAATGTCTCCCACCAAAACCAAATTTTTCCCAAAAATCCAAACCCTTTAAAAAACCAAATTTTGAGCTTTGTAAACTCTTTACTTAGTGATGAGTGCCAAATATTGTATATATTTATCCCTTTTTGTTGGCATTTTAACTCATCTTTTGTGCATTAATTCTACATTTTATCCCATATTCTGTATTTTCATTGTTTTCAAGAATAAATATTTTTATTAATTAATTTTGCATTTTTAGGTAATAAATAAAGTTCGGATGAGTCGCGGAGCGAAAAGAGCAGAAAAGTAGTGAAAAGCCGGGAGAAATTACGCAAGGAAGCCGCGAAGAATGGTGCGCACAACCTCATTTTCTACACACAAAAGCGCCTCCTTTCTCAGCCATCAGATCAGTTCTCAGAAGCATCCAACGGTCGCTCCTTCATAGATCATCAAAATCTGAAGTCTATGCCGAGCACCACAGCGCTGAAATTCCAAGCCTTCAGATTAGATGGTAGTTGAATCCAACGGTCGCTCCCTTGCTGTTCATCAACATTTGATATCTCCGCCTTACACTACAACACCTAACCCCATCTAGAGCCGTTAACTTCGTTGTATCAAAAAATCTGACGGTCGCTACAAGCTTCACTTCATCCCACCATCCGATCCACCTACCAGCTTCACATCCCACGGCCCATCTCACGAAACATCATCTCTTGATGAACCCGCCTCACACCCTAGCGACCGAACCCATCCACCTAACCAAACACCCCCTTCTCTCCCAAACCATCGAACCCTCTCCACCATCACCTCCACAGCAGAGAACCACCTTCTTCCCCTGCAACCGTACCACCACCTTCTTCACCTTCACTGCCACCACCACACCTCCACCAACTCTCTGTCACCACGTCCATCAAAGCAACCAATACCATCTGTTCCCTTCTCCTTAGCCACCTATTTTCTCAATTTTTGCACGTTCTCTATCAGAAACCCTAGCGTGCAAAATTGGTAAATTAGGTCGAAAGTGAGAAGCAATTGAAGGCATGGAGAGGTAGAGAAGGACAAATAGAAGCATGGGTCGACATCAAAATGGAGTGATTGTATCAAATTGGGTGAGTAATCACCAACCCTAGCTACTGATATTTTGGGTAAAAATGGGTAGAACCCTAATTATGTTGTGAACTATAAATATGGGTGTGGGTGTGTTGTAGAAAGCATGTTTGGATTAGCCGACATCCAGGACTTTCATGTCCTGTTAATTTCAGTTCAAGTTACATGTTAATTTCAATTCACAGTTCAATTTTGAGTGTTATAAAATCTTGTCAATTTCAGTTGTGATGTTTGCTCTGTTTAGTAGCTCAAATTTCATTTATGTTCATGTTTACTATTTACTGTTAGATGTTTGTGTTCATTGTTAATATTTGTTTCCTGTTAATGTTCTGTTTAGTTTCACTGCTTCTGTTATGTTGTCTCCTGTTGATGTTTGTTAATGTTCCTGTCATGTTTGTTTTGCTGTCACAATTGATGGAATGCTAGGCTAGGTATCTGTGAAGCTTTGATCTAATTGTGCAATGGAAGAAATCAGTGCTCATAGCAAGCTGATTTTCTTGCCATTCCTTGTGTATGCTTAGGTTGCAGTGTTGATTGTGCATTGGGAGAAACTAGTGCTTATAGCAAGCTAGTTCTCTTCCCATTCTTTTAGTATACCTCCTGAATGCCTTAGCTTAGCCTTGCTTCATTTCAGTTTCTTTCATATCCATGCCCTTGGCCTTAGGCCTTGGTTAACTTGCTTTGTTCTTTGTTTCTGCCACTGTTTTACTTTCACTTCATTGTCATCTTTGCTTGCTGTTATCTTGGTTTGTTTTATCATTTTTCCCTTGCTTTGGCCACTGTTTTGCTTTCCTTCCTACACTGCTGCTGCAGCTGCTGTGCAGCACTTGTGCTGCTGCTGCATTGCCTTCCCTTCTGCTGTTGCTGTTGTCTGCTGCAGCTCCACTGCTGCATTGCTCTCTTCCCCTGCCTTCTTCTCCTGCTGCCTTCCTTTCTCTTGCTGCTGCTGTTGCTCCTAGGCCTGCTACCTGGTGCTGCCACTCCACTTCTCCTGCCAAGCCCAGTGCAATTCCAAAACAAAAGCCCAAGGTTTAGTTCACTGAGGCCCATTTCATTAAGGCTCAAAGCCCAGTTTAGGTTAAGGTTAAAAGCCCAATTCAGTCAACTGTGGGCTTAATCAAAAGCCTAAGTTTAAGGCCAAAGCCCATTTGTACTTCAAAAACCAAACTGAGCCCAAACTCAGTTCATTTTATTGAAACAAACCCATTAAGCCCAATTGAAGCCAAAAAGGCTTCATAGCCCAATAGCAAATTTAGGAACCCGAATTAGCTAAAACACTTACAAAACACTCCCAATCTCTGTGGATCGACCCGTACTTGCATGAGTTACAACTGACGACCGTGCACTTGCGGTATTACTGTAGGCCCGCGTTTTTTTTTGCGCTTTAATTTTATACATATCTCCGGGCCCACCAAGTTTTTGGCCGGGGATAATTTTTACACCTCTTTGAGGCCTATCACTTAGCTTTTGAGCCAATCATGAATAGATCTTTTTCTACAGTTGGGGAGTACAACAAATCCCTTAGAGAACTTGCATATGGACAAACTTCACGTTATGAACCTTCCACGGACCATGATGTCAATAGTCATAGGAATTATTATGGACATTTTCAAAGTCCCGAGCCGCAATACATGAACCCTAATGACTATTCATACATGCATCATTCATCGCAACGTGAAAATGAACATTTTGATAGTGCCTCACTCACACAATCATCACTTATGGATCAAATAGAAGCTCGAATCACAGCTTTAGAAATGCAATCACATGAGGAATCTGTCACATCTAATTTTCTTAGGCAACCTGAAATCTATACATGTCCCGCATGTGGCAGTTTAGACCACCCTGTTGAGAATTGTCATATTTTGCATAATTTTAGGCAATGTAGAGAAAATCCAATGTATGAAATGCCCATAAATTGTGAGAATGGTAGTCATTGGGACCATAATCAATCCTTTGAGGGTTGCGATCAATATTTTGTAAACCCTAATGACCATGCACACATGTACCATTCACCACAATTTGAACATGAAGAATTTTGTACTCCCGTGAATTTAGACTCCACCACAGAAGCTTTAAGACTCTGTCAGCAAGACTATGATAGATCTACAACACGAATTCATGCACATTTAGATCAGATTTTGCTTCACAGACAAAAGGAGGAAATTCATGAGGAAATGTATGTTGTCCCTAATGAAGTGTCTAGTCCCATTCATGTAAATAATGTTGAATATGAACCTAATTTAGAGGAACATGAATCGACTAATGACACCACCACTGTTAATAAGGACCAATATGCATGCTACCATGATGATGATTATGATGATTATGATGATATGTTAGAAGAACATGAAAATATTGTGGAACCTGTTGGTTCAATAACATATGGCTTCTCGCCCTCGACCTTCATGAATGTTGTTCTTTCTAATACTCATTGTAATTCATATGATTTTGATATTGACATGGGATTCGTACAATCATTCTGTGAAGATGAGCATGACATAGGAATAGTTGAATCTTCTGTAGACACTAATATGCATGAAAATATATTTGATGTGTCTGATTCTCTACCTAGGTCACATTGTGATATTTCTCCTCATTTGCCGATACATGAGAATAAATTTGTTGATGATGTTGATGATTCTGAGTGTGAACTTGCTGAACTGATTGATTGTGAGCATGATGTGACATGTGTAGATGATTTAGGAGATTTTGATTTGATTAATAATGACGCACCTATTCTCCTACATGAGTCACAATCTGTTGGCCTTCCACCCAACCTAGATTTGGTTTGTACCAATATTGTAAAACCAATTTTTCTGAGAATGCCCAACCTAGGTTTGGAACTGTGTGCTTCCCAAGTCCTCTTGGACTATTTTGCATCTAAGTATAATATCTTTGAGGGACCACAGTTGGAAATTGCATGTTTGCCCGTCCCTAGCACAGTTCATTTCGAGCTAGACCTTTTGCATGATGAACCCCCGAAACTGCGCGATTTTGTTTTCAAAATTATATCTTCTGTAAAATCCAGGTTTGGGGGTAGCTCATTTTGTTTCACAGTTTCACTTGCATGCCTATCATATTATTATTGTGTGAAGCTGTTGAAGTCTCTACACTTTTTCTTTTGGGTTGATCCTCAACTCTTTAGATTGTTAGTGTATGGTGAATTTTTTGTATATAATCCAGTAGATAAAATTTCTTAAAAACCCTTTTGTTCCTTTTGTATATATTTTGCTAATCCAATATGATCTCGGCTGAAATATGTTGGATTTTTTTTGCCTTGAATAACGGAGTTTTAATTCTGCTTTCGCCGAAATCGGGTATTCTCTCTCCTTTTACTCTACTCAGCATGTCCCTTTCCATATGTTGCATCTTAATTCTTTCCATATTTTGAAACATTGAGGACAATGTTTAGTTTAGGTTTGGGGGTATAGAGTAGATGCCACGATAATATGCTATAATTAAAAACGAACTCCTTCTTCTTTTTGAAAAAATTGAAAAATTCCAAAAAAAAATTAAAAAAATCAAAATTCAAAAAACAATTAAAAAATGAAAAAATCATAAAAATGGAGCTCATTTACCGTGAAATGTTGACTCTTGTGCAAATATGTATTTTTATTAGGAGTCTTAGTCTAGATATTTAGGCACCCTGATTCTAGCACAATTCACATAGTGATAAGAAATTTGCACGCGCACGATCTACCAATACATGTATGGCCTCGATCTTCAAGGTGTTTGATAGGAAGTTACGATTGCCAATCACTTTAGAATACTGAACGAAACTTGACTAGCTTGTTTTTTGGTTGGTTGGGATAGAAGGTGGAGGTTACATTAAGAAAGACAACCATCGAATTTAACTGGGTGCATCAAAAAGGGCTACCTCTTGCAAAGTGTCATGTAATCTTTTGTTTCCTTTTGTATATGTATCAAAAGTGTTTCCTTATTCAAAAAAAAAAAAAAAAAAAAAAAAAAAAAAAAAAAAAAAAAAAAAAAAAAAAAAAAAAAAAAAAAAAAAAAAAAAAAAAAAAAAAAAAAAAAAAAAAAAAAAAAAAAAAAAAAAAAAAAAAAAAAAAATCAAGTATTTATCAATTCCATCCTCTCTTGTTCCAAAAATAAAAAGAGAGTAGTAAATGTAAATAAGAGTCATGTAAATAGTCATCTTTTGTTGTTTCATTGTAATAAGCAAGGAGGGTGTATGCCATTGATGTACAACGCGAGCAATTGTGAAATACCTCCAACTCATTCACAATTCTCGTAAAGTCCGGACAGCTAGCTAGATTTCGACCTTGGTTCTTAGCCTGAGAAACTATCTCTTGGTGATTAGTAGTCATAACTTCAGATCTTTCTTTACACATGTGTAGATACACTTTACACTCTTATCACATGTCTTTTTTTGTTATCAGTGCTAGGATTGTGCCTTTGATAGCTAGATTGACATCTCCATTTTGCTGTGAGCTTTAACTGACTTGCACATGTCACATTTGATGGAATCTGAGCTTATATTTTGACCTAGAACTTTGTAGGTACACCTCTGGTAAACCTTCACGAGACTTCAACTCGTCCACTAGGGACACTTAGTGGTTTAAAAGGCTTACTGCATACGCTAAATGCATTCGAGAGACCAGCGACAGTGGTATAGTTAGGATTTCCTTAGTTTTGTTTTACTTGAGGACAAGTAAAATTCAGGTTTGGGGGTATTTGATGAGTGCCAAATATTGTATATATTTTATCCCTTTTTGTTGGCATTTACTCATCTTTTGTGCATTAATTCTACATTTTATCCCATATTCTGTATTTTCATTGTTTTCAAGAATAAATATTTTTTCTTACTTAATTTTGCATTTTTAGGTAATAAATAAAGTTTGGATGAATAGCAGAGCGGAAAAGAGCAGAAAAGTAGTGAAAAGCCGGGAGGAATTACACAAGGAAGCCGCGAAGAATGTTGTGCACAAGACCAAAAGGGTAGAAATGGGCACAAGAAGGAAGAATTGTTCTTAAAGAAGATATGGGCTTGGCTTACCCAAGGCCCACAACCCTTACCCAAACCCATTTTCTATAACCAAAACCGCCTCCATCTTCAGCCGTCAGATTGGATCCATCTCATCATCCGATGGTCTCTCCTTCATCGCGCATCAAAATCTGAAGCTCCTATCACACACCATAGTAACTAAATTCCAAGCCTTCAGATTAGATCACATTTAGATCCTACGGTCGCTTCTTTGCTTGCGCATCAAACCTCGATACTTCCGCTTAACACTACAACACCTAACTCCATCTGGTGTCGTCAATTTTGTTGTATCTCATCATCCGACGGTAGCTTCACGATTACCTCCGTATAGCCGTTAGATCTACCTACCATCTTCACATCCAACGCGTATCATCGCTAGACATCAAAGTTTGATGAACCCGCTCAACACCCTAAGCATCAAACCCATCGACCCAAAACAAACACCCACCTTCTTCTTCCCCAAAACTCATTTCCCCCAAATTTCTTCTCTTCCCCCGACCATGGAAGACACTGCCATGTCTGCTCCGCCGTCTCCATCTCCACCACGACCACAAGGACGCCACCACCATCACCTACCTCTTCCCTAGTCGTGTCTGTCTTGTTCTTAGCATTAATTTTTGATGCTACCAAGAAGACAAACATAGCTAGGGTTTCACAGTGGAGAGAAGAAGGAAATTGGAGCAGCGTTCGAGTAAAGGATTAGCAGAGGAGGAGAAGTACAAGCATGGGTCGAGGCTATTTGCATCAGAGAGTGAGTTTAATTTCCAATTTAAAAATTAGGGTTTCCAATTTAGGGTTTCTGAAAATTTGGATATTTTGTAAGCTATAAAAGGGAAGTGATGTAGGATGTTAAAACTGTTCTTGGACTAGCCAAGTTACCAATTAGGTTAAATTTTAGTTTGTAGAATTTTAATTTCAAAATCAATTTAGGGTTTATGTTTCAATTTTATTTTCAATTTCAATATTCACTGCATATGTTAAAATTTGTGCTCCTGTTTAATTATGTGTTCTGTTAAATGTTGTGATGTTCCTGTTTAATGTGTTCCTGTTTAATTTTAATTTGTCATGTTAGTTCACTGTTGTTGCTCACTGTCAGTTAAATGTTCACTGTTATGTTAAACTTGCTGTTAGTTTGATGGAATGCTAGGCTAGATATCTTTGAAGCATTGAACTGATTGTGCAATGGAAGAAATCAGTGCTCATAGCAAGCTGATTATCTTGCCATTCTATTTGTGTATGCTTAGGTTGCACTGTTGATTGAGCATTGGGAGAAATTAGTGCTCATAGCAAGCTAATTCTCTTCCCATTCTTTTTGTTTGCCTGTATTCTTGCCTTAGTTTTGCTCCATTTTAGTTTCACTATCATCCTTGCCCTTGGCCTTAGGCCTTGGTTCATCTTGCATTGTTCTTTGCTTTTTCCCTGTGTTGCTTGTGTTTGCTATTTTCTCCTGCTTTGCATTTTCTTCCTTGCTTGTGCCACTTCTTTTCTTGTTACTTCCCTTGGCTTGCTGCATTGCTGTTGCTGTTGTCTGCTGCTTTTGCCCTGCAGCTGCTGTGCAGCACTTGTGCTGCTACTGCATTGCCTTCCTTTCCCTTGTGTTGCTGCCACTTCTTCTCCTGCTACTTAGTGCTGCCATTTCTCCCCTGCTGATTGCTGCTACTCAGTGCTTTGGCCACTGCCTTGCAAACTGCTAGTGCTGCTGTGCCTCTGCCCTGCAGTACTGTTGCTGCTCCCATCTTTGCCTTGTGCTGTGCACTTGCCTTGCTGCATTGCACTGTTCTCTTCCCCTGCCTTGCAAACTGCTGCTGCTACTTGCACTGCTTGTGCAGCTGCTGTGCAGTCTTGCTACTGCTGCTGCCTTCCAAAGCCAACTGAGCCCAAATCTCACTTCAAACTGAAGCCCAATTCAGTCAACTGTGGGCTTAACCAAAGCCCAGTTCATTAAGGCCCCAAGCCCAAATTCATTGTTAAGGCCCAGTTCACTGTAAGGCCAAAGCCCATTTACATTTCAAAGACCAACTGAGCCCAAGCTCAGTTCATTTTATTGTTATCAAACCCATTAGTACTCAAGCCCAATTTAAGCCAAAAGGCTTCATAACCCAATAGCAATTTAGGAACCCAATTAGCTAGAGAACTCCAAACACACCAAGTCTCTGTGGATCGACCCGTACTTGCACGAGCTACAACTGACGACCGTGCACTTGCGGTATTACTGTAGGCCCGCGTTTCTTCGCTTCATTTTTATACACTCCTCCGGGGCCTACCAGGTATTAGGAAATAATATATGAGAGTCTATATTTAGGAGATATGCACATTAAGTTGTGAGAGTTATATTAGGAAAGTGTCTATATTTAGAGTTTGATCTTAGTTAGGAAAGTACCTTGAGTGGTCGTCAAGTTTGTGAACAATATAAATAGGCTGTTGAGCCATGAAAGTTGACACACCGAATTATTATCAATGTAGTCTTTTACGCTTCCGCGTTTATGCTCTCCTCTCTCTTGCTCGATCCTTAACAATGTCAAATTCAGAAAAAACAAGTATGTGTGAAGAATCATAGTCCATAATTGTTAATATCCCTTAATAAGCTTATAATATACAACAATATAAAATGGCACTCTATTCATTACTAATTGATTTTGGATGCTGCAGATTTTAACATAGCGTCAGAGTCCGGCCCTATGCAAATATGCCCAACGACCATCCACACAACACTCATTGGCCCTCCTGTTGGAGGCCCACCCGGACTGCCCTACACGACTTGATCGGTTGGTTGGCTAGAAAAAAATTTAGCAGTGAAGTCTGGATTTCCGGACCACCCATATCCGAAAATCCAAAATCTCTTCGGATTCGGAGTTTCATATCAGATTTTTTTTAACTGCTGATTACCGTTCATTTAATTCACAATCACGACACATGTTAATATCGACGGATCAGATTTTCTCAGACTACTCCCAGTTTGTAATAGTTTACAGATCAGAGTCCAACTATCTTAAGTATGCTTCCGTATAAAAATAGATAATTCTGGTTTATTGATAATGATTATCCTAAACCCGTAAATCAAATTATATTCTTAATCATCGGCAGCTTATTTATTTTATTTATAAGAGCTCTTTTTAGTGAATTTTCAGAAGAAGTTATTAGTTTTTTCTTTGATTTTTTTTTCAATTCAATGGCTACTACTACCAGTGAGAATGTACCAGTATTTTCAAGTCTTGAATCAGTTTACGGCGGAGATGGTGGATCTCAATTAGAGGAAGCTCAAATTCGTTATGATAATTTGAAATCTAAATTCCAACAAGTTTTCGGCCATCTGCCTGATGTTTTTGCCCGATCTCCAGGTTTGATCTTGTTTTCTCTCAATTTATTGTTTGAAGTCTCGATTATGATCATGCTGAGCTTGATAATTGATGTGAATTTGAGAATTTTTTGGGTTTTTGAAGTTTTTATTGTGCTGTGATTTGAATGAAGATGCTAGCAGAAATTGGGGTTTTAACTTTACAGTTTCCCATGTCTGACTCGGGTCCGACTTGAATCTGATTGAGACATGTTTACTGCTGAGCTAATTGATCATTGATATTTTTAGGTTATATATGTTTTTGTGCTGTAATTTGAATGAATTTGACCATGATGCTGGAGATACTAGAATAATTTGCGGTTTGAACTTCAGTGTTCTCCATGTCTGACTCGGAAGCTTTCCAGTCAGATACAACACATTGTACTTAAATTTAATTCGTTCATGCCTGGATTGACTGAGAGGTCATATGTACCTTGAGCTAATTGATCGACTTAGATACAGACGAACCCCCACGAGGATTGAATTGGATCAGTATTTGTCTTGTGATTTGTTGTGTGTTTATGTTGGCTAGAGTCAGTTGAAATATGTTCTGAGGTTTGAACTATTTGTTGAATGTACAGGTAGAGTGAACTTGATCGGTGAACATATTGATTATGAGGGATATTCGGTGTTGCCAATGGCTATACGGAAAGATACTATCATCGCCATTCGTAAGCACGATGATTCGGAATCACCGAAGCAAGTTAGAATAGCTAATTTCCGCTGATCCTGAACAGGTATACTTTTCTAATCTTTCTCATACTATTATGGAATACAATTCGACCTTACACTAGCTGATTCCGAAATGATAGTGCTAACTAACGAGGCAAGAGCTTATGCACACTCATAAATAACATGAGTATATAATTGCATCTCTGTGTTAAATATGAAGCACTGAACTCCATTGCTAATATTAAAATGTGTAGGAGAATCCCATATATTTAGCTTCCACCGTATATCAACACATTCTAATTTGTGTGTTTATCATATTTCCTGATCACCTTTGAAGCACTGCTTGTATTGCTTGTTTGATTGATCGATCAAGTCATCGTAGTTTTGTTCAGTGTTTGCATATATTATGTAATGCCTCATTATACTAGTTTTATGAATCCCACATCACACAAGTTATGGATCTTTGTACTAGTATCATTTCTGTCTGCGTTTTCTTCGTGTACTTTACTAAAGGTAAATAACAATGGGTTACCTGCAGGACATTGATTTGAAGAATCACAAGTGGGGACACTATTTTATTTGTGGGTAAGAAAAGATTCTTTTCCTGATTGCGTAGTCTAGTCAGATGATAGCAAAAAGTACTGAATTTCTTGTGTACAATGTGTCTGCAGGTACAAAGGATTTCATGAATTTGCTAAATCAAAAGGTGTAGATGTTGGTGTTCCAGTTGGTCTCGATGTTCTAGTAGATGGAACTGTGCCTACAGGTTTTCCCCGCACTTTCTGTTATTACATGCTATTTTAAAACAGTTCAATTTTGCTGAAACCGGGTTAATAACAGTATACGTACAGAAAAAGTTTAAATTTTCTAGCAATTTCTACCCAGGATCTGGATTATCAAGCTCAGCAGCATTTGTTTGTTCCTCAACCATTGCATTGATGGCCGTTTTTGACATGAATTTCCCTAAGGTACCCTGAACTCAAACCTGCCATTTTATTTTAGTATGTCTTGTGTAGATGCTTATTGATTCCACTTTACAGAAAGAGATAGCTCAGCTTACATGTGAATGCGAGCGCCATATTGGGACACAATCTGGGGGGATGGGCCAGGTATGATAAACTCACTCTGATAGTGCTATTATGCTCGTTTTTTCTAGCATCTTCCATTACAGTTGCACAGTATTCATAAAAAGCAAATGATGGGGATGAATTTTTTTCCCTGTTTTAGTGAAATTTATCGTTCTGTAGTTTTACTTTTGAGTTCCTGTAAATTCTGTGCCTTTTGATATAATGGACGTAATACAGTTGATTGATTTCACACTCTATTCTTGTACTTCGTTGAAATTATTGATCAATCTTCCTCGTGGTTTTTAAATCAGTTTTGGGTCTTAGGCATAATACAAAACTTGGGTTCTAGGATGCGCTTCAGAATCTAGAAGATCCATTTTCGCTGGTATATATAGTTACAATAAAGTTCAGTTGTAAGACATCTATTGGACCCCATCTATTGGTTGCTTGCTTTTGTGTAGATTGATTTTGTCATCCCTAAGCAAAAATATGTCACGTAGTCTTACACCCCTTGTTGCACTACATTATATGTATTCTGTTATAAGTTAAGGGTATAAGTTAAGCACCCTTATTGGCTGTAATAAGCTTACTTGTATCTTAAGTGTAGTCCTCTGTCAGTTAATTCATCCTGGATGCAAGCTGATCTTTCTTTTCTGGCAGGCAATCTCTGTAATGGCCAAATCTGGATTTGCAGCATTGATTGATTTTAACCCTATCCATGCCACTGATGTGCAACTTCCTGCTGGTGGGACTTTTGTGATAGCTCATTCCTTAGCAGAGTCTCAAAAAGCAGTAACTGCAGCAACAAATTATAATAATCGAGTTGTTGAGTGTCGTCTAGCATCAGTGAGTTTTTACCATTTTTCTTCAAACTGCTTCTGCTGCATTCTCCAAAGTCTGAAGTATAACCTGTTGATCGAGCTTAATAGAAGTTGTTTCGATGGTTTCTGAAATATTGCAGATTGTCCTTGGTATAAAGCTAGGAATGAAACCAGAGGAGGCACTCTCCACAATGAAAACTCTATCTGATTTTGAGGGTTTATGTGTTTCGTTTGCTGACAGTCGTGGCTCTTCTGACCCTGTCCTTGCTGTCAAGGTATCCATATGCTTGAATAATGACACTATTCAAAGATTTGCAAGAGGCAATTCTCTGTCTGTTACATTAGTGTGATTGTATAAAGCTTGATTCCGCTTGTGACCGTTAAGACTGAAAGTTTTATGGAAGCATAAAACACTTTGTCAAAGTTTCTCTTTCGGTTCAAGTTATATTTCTATCCAGTTACTATTGTAAGTCTAATTCTGTTCATTCTTGACAGGAATTTTTGAAGGAAGAGCCTTATACAGCTGAAGACATTCAAGAGATCATACAGGAAAATCTGGAATCAGTCTTTTCTAGTTCTACATCTTCACTGGATGTTCTCAAGGCCGCAAAGCACTTCAAATTGTTCCAGGTAATTCCTCGGCTAAGGAGTAGTTCATCGTCGAAGTTCTTACACTTATTTCTTTTGACACAATTGAACCATCATGTATCCAATGACAATGGATCTGGGTTTGCTTGTCCAGAAAAGTAAAGTAGAAGTTAATTGCTACTTACTGCTTTTATGATGTAGAAATTTGTATGAGTTTTGTTTCTTGGTGTCGTTTTTGAGTTTTGTGTGCATATCTGTTGCAGCGGGCATCTCACGTATACTCAGAAGCTAAGCGTGTCTATGCTTTCAAGGAAACTGTATCATCAAAACTAAGGTGCGTCCACCTTGTAAATGTGGTATTTTTTAATATCATTTTATATGCCAACCCATTAGCACACTGTTGCTTATTCGATAAAAATCAAATAGTCTTTGCCCCATAGAATATGTGGTGATTAGGTGTTACACCAATACCGGATGTACAGAAGAAACTGTTTTTTCTTTCTTCTATCCTGTCATGTTCTTTTCGAATTTTGAGCAAGTAATAAGAAACACATAATCTGACAGAATAGTAGTACTAATTTTTCCTCAAGTTCTAACTGCTGCAAAATTTGGTTTTCTAGTGACGAAGAGATACTACAAAAGCTTGGTGACTTGATGAATGATAGCCATCACAGCTGCAGTGTCTTGTACGAATGCAGGTATTCTAATGGTTCGCTCTTGTTTACGTGATTCATATAGATACATATAGTATTGATGTATCTTCACACATCTACCTGAAAGATTCTTCTAGTCGTATAATGCTATCTAATTTCTTAAGTGTTTTTCCTCATCTCTTTTTCCCAATTCCTTAGTTGTCCAGAGTTGGAAGAGCTAGTAAAAGTTTGCCGGTTAACGTATAATGCTATTGATGGAGTAGTACCATCAATCAAACCCATCACTTTGTAACCTCTTAGAAGAGGCTTAAATTAGGTTACCCAAAGGAGATAGTTGGTGTCTGTTAATTTGGCACTGATGAGATGGTTAATATGAACTTGCTGCAAATTGAAAGTTTCAGCAGCCATTGATGAGAAGGTTTTTTTTTTTTGTTTGCGTGGTTTTCTGGATCGACTGGCGTGATTTCAAGTGAAGACTTAACTTCTGTATTTTTTCCCTTGCTTAATTGTGCAGGATTGTCTTCACTTATATACACAGGAGTACTACATCTTACAAAGATATTTTTAGAATTATATTCTAGATCTAACTATCCACAATTATAGATGGAGACAGAATAGGAGAAGTAGTTTTAGATTTTTGAAAACTTCTCAGTCTACATTGACTGAGGCAATGTAGGATCTTGTGTGACTGGATCCTTAACACTCCCCTTCAAGTTAAGCATGAGTGGCCGAATGTTTAACTTGTCCCTGATGAATTGATACCGAGGTGAAGCCAGGCCTTTTGTAAAGATATCTGCTAGCTGGTCTTTCGAAGAGAGAAACATGACATGCAGCTGTTTGTTCGCCACCCTTTCACGAACAAAGTGGTAGTCTATTTTTATATGCTTGGTACGAGCATGGAACACTGGATTTGCCATTAAGTATGTAGCCCCCAAATTGTCACACCACAAATGCGGTGCAGTAGTAGAGATACCTAACTCTTTAAGGAGTGACTGAATCCAAATCAACTCTGAGGACGCAATTGCAATACCTCTATATTCAGCTTCCGTTGAGGATTTTGAAACAATTTTCTGTTTACGTGCACTCCAAGAGATGAGACTCCCTCCAAAATAAATACCATATCCACTTGTTGATCGTCTGTCGTCAAGGCTGCGTGCCCAATCCGAGTCTGTATAGGTCTGTAGAGACATATCTTGAGATGGCCTAAAGTATAGACCATAGTTCACTGTATGTTTTAGGTAGCGCAAAATTCTCTTCACCAAGTCCCAATGCTCCACATATGGATCATGCATATATTGGCATGCTTTGTTTACAGCAACGGAGATATCTGGACGAGTAAGATGCAGATATTGTAGTGCGCCAACTACACTGCCATAAAGAGTTACATCAGAAAACTTGGAAGTACCTTCTCTTCGAAGCCTTGTTTGTATTGCCAGAGGGGTGCAGACTGGTTTAGCTCCATCTAGTTTGGTTCTACAGAGCAAGTCTGTGATGTACTTTCTTTGACTGAGCACTAAATTCTTTCCCTGTCGATAGACTTCAATCCCTAGAAAATAACTTAGACAACCCATATCTTTCACTGCAAATTCCTTGCTCAAGTTTGAGATCAGATCATCACACACAATACTATTAGATCATGTGACTAGTATGTCGTCTACATATATGAGCACATAAATTGTGAAAGCAGAATCCTTTTTAATAAACAGAGAGGAGTCTGATATGGAACCTGTGAACCCCATATAAATGAGATAAGTACTGAGCCGAGAGAACCAAGCCCTTGGAGCTTGCTTAAGACTGTAGATAGACTTATGTAACTTACAGACGTGATGAGGATATTCAGGATCAACAAATCCTGGTGGTTGCTTCATGAACACTTCCTCTGTTAACACTCCATGAAGGAATGCATTCTGAACATCGAGTTGTCTCAAAGGCCAATTATTTTGAACCGCAATTGAAAGTACCAACCGTATAGTACACGGTTTGATGACAGGCGAGAAAGTTTCTCCATAATCAACTCATTCTTGTTGATTAAAGCCTTTGGATACAAGACGTGATTCGTAGCGAGATATTGTCCCATCCTGATTATACTTCACCCGAAACACCCATTTAGACCCTACAACATTCATCCCAGCTTTATATGGTACCTTTGTCCAAGTTCCATTTCGGAGTTGTGCATTAATCTCCGAGTCCATAGATTTACGCCAAATAGGGTCTTTACTGGCTTCTGTATAACACGTTGGATCTACTACGTGATCAACTTGAAGTCGATGCTTTGTAGCCGTCAAGCATAGTCGAGTCACTCGTTTGATGATTCCAGCAAATCCTCTCGTAACCATTGGATGCACTGGTGCTTGTGAGGAGTTAGATGTTGTTCCAACAACTTCTAATGTGGAACAAGGTAAAAGAAAGCAATACTAGATTTCTATAAGCAAGAAGAGAAGAAAATTCAAGCAAGAAGAGGAAGATAAGTTTTGTGTTTAATAATTTGATTGAGTAATAGATAGCTCTTACAAGACTTAATCTAGCCTTTATATAGGCTTGAAGAATAACTAAACTAGGAAACAGAAAACTAAAAGGAAATCTAAAAGAATCCTAAAAATAAGAAAGACTGAAACTAGGAAACCATGGAAGCCAAACCTCTAAGCGGAATCTTCTGGAATTGTAGTATGCCCTGCATCAGTCCCCCTTCTAGAGTAAAGCTCGTCCTCGAGTTGTCCAAACAAACCAGAAGTTCATTGTCACCATGAAACGTAAAAATCTCTTAATCCTAATTTGTCCTCCATGGACTTCTCAAGAGCTTCAGTAATGTTTTTTGCCAAAATCTCGGTATGAGATTTGATGAGAGCTTCGATTGCTGTTAGAGTAACTGGTTGAGCAGTCATATTTTTTTTTTTTTGTATACGAAAAGGAACTAAAAAAAAGACTGAAAGGTGTTGCGGAAGCGATGTAAAGGATCAAGTTATAGGATAAAAACCTAAAACTAAGCGGTTGATACCAACTAATGTGGAACAAGGTAAAAGAAAGCAATACTAGATTGCTATAAGCAAGAAGAGAAGAAAATTCAAGCAAGAAGAGAAAGATAAGTTTTGTGTTTAATAATTTGATTGATTAATAGATAGCTCTTACAAGACTTAATCTAGCCTTTATATAGGCTTGAAGAATAACTCAACTAGGAAACAGAAAACTAAAAGGAAATCTAAAAGAATCCTAAAAATAAGAAAGACTGAAACTAGGAAACCATGGAAGCCAAACCTCAAGGCGGAATCTTCTGAAATTGTAGTATGCCCTGCATCAACTTCAGTAGTAGAACGAGTTTGCTCACAGTCAGTGGATGCATGACTTGAAGACGTATCCAGAGAAGTAGTACGTGACTGCTGAGTGTCTGCAACTTCTTCTCTCATTGACATAGCTCGAACTGTTGGTGCAACTTCTGTAGATTGAGAAATAGGAGTTTCTTGAACCATAATGGGATTAGTATATGCCTGCTCATTCAGACTAGGAGCATACGGCAACTGGGAGAAAACGGGAGAAGCTAATACCTTTGTGTGTGGATAAAGAGAAAATGATTTCTCTTTCACAGTTGCATCATGTTGCGTCACAGAGAAAGAAAATGAATCCTCCGCAAATCTGACATGCCGAGAGATATATATATATTCTATTGGTTGGGCGATGCAAACACAGATAACCTTTATGTGCTCCACTGTAACCTATGAATACACACGGTAAATACCTAAGTTCTAGTTTGTTGTTATTATAAGGACGCAGACACGGATAACAAAGGCTGCCAAACACTTTCAAGAAAGAGTTATCTGGTTGTTTGTTGAACAACAGTTCTAGGGGGCTTTTTGGCTGGGTCTGTGAAGCTGGTAGTCTGTTTATAAAATAACAAGAGGTCATAAATGCATCTGACCAGAAAGATTTGGCATAGAGGCATGAAAAAGTAATGATAACCTAGATTCAACGATGTGTTGGTGGCGTCTTTCAGCCAATCCATTTTTAGAGGACGTATGAGGACAAGAGAACCGATGGATGACACCGGATTCATTTAAAAAGGCCGTGAACTTACGATATTCACCACCGTTATCTGATTGAAATACTCTAATTCTGTGATCTGTTAGGTTCTCAATTTGTTTCTTGAAATAAACAAAGGTTGGCAATGCATCAGACTTTCTAACCAAAGGATAAATCCATGTGTAATGGGAGTAGGCATCCATAAGTAACAAGTAATAATGAAATCCATTTCTTGACAATGACGGTGACACCCATAAATCAGATACGATTAAGCTTGAAGGAGTATCAAAGACAGTGTGACAAGCATGACAAAAGTTTAAAGACTTATTTGAAAGCGGTAAGGAATTATTCTTGACAATTTTTAAAACAGTTCTAAGCATTGGATGCCCTAGACGTTGATGCCAAGGAGGAAAGGATTCTGCAATGTATGTTGAAGGTGGATCACTAATATCTCTAGCAGCATCAAACTTGTAGAGGCCGTTTCGATTCCTACCGTGCAACAGGATGGTCCCCGTGCTGAGATCCTTCACAACAAAAAATGAGGAGTGAAACTCAAAATATACAGAGTTGTCTTTGCAGAATTGTGAAACAGATAACAAATTGGCTTTAATGGATGGCACATGGAAGATGTTATTGAGATTAAAAGTTCTATTGTTTATTGTTAATGTTGATCGACCAACATTAGCTATGTGAAGAGCATTACCATTACAGACAGTAACCTGTTCAGTGCCATCATACTCGTGTTTGATGTTTAGGTTCTCCAGATCTGCTGTAAGATGATGAGTGGCTCTTGTATCGGTGACCCAATTGTTGGATGCTGTACCTCCAGGCAGCGCAATGAACGCAGCTGGTTGTCTAGGTTGTCGAGGTACAAAATCCTTATCAAATCTGTACCAGCACTTGAGAGCCAAATGACCACGTCTGGAACAAAGTTGACATGTTACAGCATTGTTATTAAATCTGGGACGATTTGGCTGTCGATTGTTGATTTGATTGTAGCCTTGATTTGTGTTTCTCCGCTGATCGGGCCTTGGTGGTGGCGTTGAAGAAGAGATAGCAGCAACATTAGCAAGTGGTTGTTGGAGTAATGAGAGTTGTTGTTCCATGCGCATATCAAAAGACAAGAGATGTGTAAAGAATGTATCCATGTCCATATCTACTGTGGTGCTCATGGATGTTACAATGGGGTCATATGTCTGATTCAACCCATTCATGATAGCTTCTTGCATATCCTCCTCAGTAATATCATTTCCTGAAGCAGCAAGAGCATCGAAAATAGTTTTAGCCTTTGAAAAATAGTCATGCATCGTCATATTACCTTTGGAGAGATTATGGAGTTGTTTCCGAAGATGCATCTTATGAGTTTTGGTTTGTGGTGCATATCGCTTCTCAAGTCTTTCCCATACTTCCTTGGAGGTTTTGCATCCTACACATTTGCCCAAAGCAGTTTCTGTCAATGAAGACAGTAGCCATCCCATCAAGTTTTGATCCTGATCTTCATACTTCACAAATTCTGGATTAATGGTAGTTGAATTTGGCAAGGTTCTTGGTGGCTTTGGAGTAGTACCATCAATCAAACCCATCACTTTGTAACCTCTTAGAAGAGGCTTAAATTAGGTTACCCAAAGGAGATTGTTGGTGTCTGTTAATTTGGCACTGATGAGATGGTTAATATGAACTTGCTGCAAATTGAAAGTTTCAGCAGCCATTGATGAGAAGGTTTTTTTTTTTGTTTGCGTGGTTTTCTGGATCGACCGGCGTGATTTCAAGTGAAGACTTAACTTCTGTATTTTTTCCCTTGCTTAATTGTGCAGGATTGTCTTCACTTATATACACATGAGTACTACATCTTACAAAGATATTTTTAGAATTATATTCTAGATCTAACTATCCACAATTATAGATGGAGACAGACTAGGAGAAGTAGTTTTAGATTTTGAAAACTTCTCAGTCTACATTGACTGAGGCAATGTAGGATCTTGTGTGACTGGATCCTTAGCAGTTTCAAAGTGCTTAAGGGGCCGGGGTTTTGCGTTAATCATCTTATGCCAGGGGGTTTTGCGTTAATCATCTTACTCCCTGAGACATCATTGTGGCTTATTATTTGGTGTAGTCGTGGCCTAAATATGTAGTCAAAAACACTAATCATGGCTTGAGATTCATAAGAAGATGAACTACTTTCTTAGAGAACAATATAGATGTTAGTTTATTTAATACGTGGAATTGTTTGCTTTTTCCTTTGCTAATGTACGTTTATTGTGGACTATGGCCATTGACGGTGGGCACAAACTACCGCTGGTTATGTTTGAATAGGAAATTGCCCTATTAATTTTGCAGCATAATTATTTGTTCTAGTTCTTTCTTTGTCTTTCGCAATCTTTTGTTGATACTCCAGATTTTTGCTTCATGTCTAAATTAGGAAGGCTAGGAATGTGTTTTGTGTTACTTGGGACGATTTTTTTGGGGTAGGGGTACATTTCTAATATTGTCTTGTTCTATCTATTTTTGCAGGCAGTTGACATAGAACTTCTTGGATCTCTTGGTAGAGATGATTTAAAGAAGATTTGTGGTGACAATTATCCTGAATGGATATCTTTTCCTGTGTATGATCAGGTTAATATTCTGTCTAAAATTTATATTCTTTTTCATTTTATCTTTTGTGTCATTGGTATTGATAATTGATGAGGAAGGTGAGGGTGAACATCATGTTTCTTAGTTGATTTTATCGGTTGCTAGTATTTGTCCTTTCTCCTTGTTAGCTGCATTGAGCATCTTTTATTGTGCTATACTGCTATGCGCTTTGATCATCCCCACAATCCATACAAAGAACATGCTTCTAATTAGCCTCATTTCTTCCTGTTAGCTGCATTGAGCATCTTATATATTGTGTTATGCGCTTTGATCATCCCCCAGCGGGTGTAGGCTTTAGCTTCTTTTTGTGGTGGATGTAGGAAAGAGTTTCCTTCTTCTTAGCTAAATTGGACTTCAAATGCTCCATTACCTTGTGTGAATCTGACTACCTTAATGGCCACTAGTTTAGGGAGCTTATGCTTTCAATTGGACAATCGAGTGAAAGTCCAGATGTTATGTATCAAAATGCAATAGCTAAGAAGTCTCGTAAGATGTCTCAAGATGAAGACAAATAGTAACCTTGAATTTAGTAGAAAACATCGTAGCATAGTGTCTGTTGCACATAAGCGACGTAGAAGTCTTCATTACGCTATAGATACGACATTTATCATTACAGAGATATAATTCTTCTAAACAAAAACCGTTCTCATTCTTGAGGAGGATGGAGTTTCTCTCTCAAGGAAAAAACTTTTCTCCAGAAACCTTCATTCTCATTCCTAATCAGTGACTAGATCCTTAGTATTAGATCCCTTAGATTTCCTAGATCCTTTTCTCAATCTCCATTAGTTCATAGATCCTTTTCCCAATCTCCATCATGTCCTCATAACATAGATTTATCCAAGTTGATAGAAAATTTTTCAGATTTTCCTGCAAAAAATTCATTCGTTCCTCTCCAATCATCCTATCTGAATTCTACTCTTCTGGATCTACACATGGTCCATTCCCATTAACCTTAGCAAAACATCTGCAGAACATTTTGTTTGAAATAGCAAAAAATGGTGATGCAGGTCGTCGTGTGTGGAAGTTTGATGCAAATCAACAATGGTTTATGGCAATAAAACAATCAAATACTCATGGTTTTTATCTAAATATCACTCTCTCTAAGCCAAATCCCAAGGCAGATCCAATATCTTTTTTCATTCCTGCAGGTGAGTGTTTTGAGGGTTGGTTTGCAATGGCTTTAGCCTTGGAGGAGATTATTGCATTTTCAATCTCTATAGGAACTCAAGAACCTAAATCTATATCAAACCAGCACCCAAATAACAAGCCATCCTATGCTCAGATCTTGAAAATCAATCCATCTACTTTATTCCCAAATCCAAAATCATCCCAAAACCTATTCTGCGACAGTTTCCAATACCTCAGCTCAACCAATGTCCCAGTCACCATTCCTTTGTGATAGTTTTGCAGCACCCATATCTTTAAAGAGCAATGGTAGGTCTGATATCCATATCAACCATCAGAATACCTCCAATCTCTTAGGTAAGTGGCATGATGCCTTTGTGGTGTCATCACCTATTCCAATTACAAATTGGTCTGCTGTGACCTCAGCCCTTAGTCATGAATTGCAGCTTTACTCCCTCTTTACTGTTTACCCCATAATCTCTTTCCAGGGTATTTTTCATGTGGACAAAAATTTATCTTCTACAAATTTTGAGTTTAATTTTACTGCCGGAAATATTACATACTCAGTTTTTATATGGGATTCACAATTTTGGAGTACATCTCGTTTATCAACGACGGATTTCAAACTAGAGATTATTGGAATCCCTTATCAATTATGGTCATTGGGTGTAATGCATTAAATAGGCGAGTTATGTGGTGAACTTCTGCTGATTGATCCTGTTACTCTAAGGCTTGAAGATTTACGGGCGATGCGTATTAAGATACGTAAAGTAAATGGGATCAATTCTATTCCAAGAGCTCTTAATTTGATCACAGATTATGGTATCTTTACGGCTTACATTTCTGTTGCTAGAATTATAGCTCCGGAAAGCAAGAAGGTAGAAGATCAGGCACCGTCAGTGAGGAGTGCAATTTTCTCAATGTCAAATCACATTCCGAGAATGGTGGACAATCAAAGAATTACCACAAATTTCCTCCCTAATTCTAGTAACTCCGTAAACTCTCCCAGGAAAGATTGAAGTAATCCGACTTCTACGGCTACTTTTCTGCCTTATCCAACAAGGCAAGGTTCACGTAAACCAGCTCATCATGGATCCGGCATCAAAAAAAAGGAGAAAACGAAAGCCCAAAAAGAAGAGTTCACACACATCTTCGCAGCACAACCTTATATGCAAGAAGATTGAAAAGCTTTCATTATCTGTTAATGAACCCACTGACATGGAGGTAGACCTTTTTATCCCAAACCCATCCTTCAAGTGTGGTATTGAGGATATATCCGATAAAATATCCTCTCATCCTTCTACCAATAAAGTATATCAGGAGAGACCTACAAACAGAGTTACCAAAAAATCTATAAAACTCTATTCCTTCATCGACCCAATCCCTAGAACCATATGTGATCGTATTCCTATACCTCTAAATAAATCTATCGCTCAACTTCCCATGTTAGTTCACTCATGTCTTCTCAAGCTCCAATTCTTGCAACTCCACCAGATTCCATAACCAGAACCAACAACAACTCTCTTATTCCCCTTCCAACCTATCCTAGACGTGTTAATGCATGCTCTAAGTTCATATTTCCAGAGTGGTTTTTTTAGGATGTACAACGTCTTTTCAACCTTGGCATCACCATGGGCATCACTTTTCATAATATGCCGAATCACTCTAAAAGATTTTTGGCGATCAAAGTTACTATGGAAGGTCCGGTACATAAGCACTTCAGCAACACACCAGTAATTGAGGAAGATTTTTTTGTTCAAAATATTGTCAACTTGGAAGGAGTTCAGCAAGTGTCGATCCATGAGCCTAAACCAAAATTTTTACCTCCTGGTGGCCTAATTGACACATTCATTGCTCACCTGGATAAGGAGGAAACCTCAGACTCCTCTATACAACTCCAACATATCCCCCTGGATATGAGCCAATTTCTACAGATACCTCAGATGATGCTTGCTCTAACACCGTACGGAGGAGAAAAGTGTAATACCTAAAAGAATGACAATAGAATGCAGAAGACTTGATATCTCCCCATTGGCACTTGAGCAATCATATGTCAAGACAATACGTACCATCAAAAAACGGGCAATTCCTTTTAATAAATGAATTTACAAATACTTTCATGGAATGTTAGAGGTTTATGCTGTTCCAATAGAAGATCCATTGTGAAGAAGATGATTCAGCTCATTAAGGCTCCTATTATTATCTTACAAGAAACCAAAATGATGCATTGCTCAGCTTATGACATTACTCAGATTTGTGGAAAACCTAATTTTGGTTGGACTTACCAGCAGTCCAGGGGCAGTTCTGGGGGTATGATAATTCTTTGGAATGAAGATTTGGTTGAAGTCAATGACTCTTTGGTGGGAGATTATACGTTGTTAGTTCACTGCATTAATAAATATGATGGTTTTAAGTGGGTTCTCACAAGCGTTTATGGGCCAAATAATCCTCAAGAAAGAGATGATTTTGGGTTGAAATGGATAACATCTGCAGACTCTGGGAGCTTCCATTGTGTTTGGGAGGTGATTTTAATGTGATCAGCAAATGTGGTGAAAAAAAGCGCTGCTGTAGAATCACCAAGAGCATGGAAAACTTCTGTGACTTCATCTCTCAACATGATCTTATTGATCTTCCACTAAAAGGAGCTAGATATACCTGGTCAAATGGTCAATCTAATCCTGTTATGTGTAGACTTGATCGATTCCTTATCTCTCCAGCTTTTGAGTCTCATTTTCCCTTTGTCTCTCAACTAGCCAAATCTAGACCTACCTCTGATCACATCCCAATCCTCTTAGACATTTCAGACCCTTCTTGGGGACCTAGTCCATTTAGGTTTGAGATTATGTGATTTTTGGAGACCGGGTTCATTGAATTATTAGAAAACTGGTGGACTTCATTTTGTTTTGCAGGTACCTCAAGTAAAAAGATTTGGTGCAAACTTAAAGCACCGAAGGAAAAGATTAAGGAGTGGAACAAGCTCACCTTTGGCAACAAAAATACAAAGTTGAATCTGTTGCTGTCAGAAATCCAAGATCTTGACAGTTTGGCTGAAGATACTTTGTTAACTGATTCACAGATGCAAGAGTTGGTAGACTGCAAAAAGGAATTTGAAAGAGTAACAAGAATGGAGGAGGTCTCCTGGAGGATTAAATCCAATACTAGGTGGTTGCATGAAAGAGACAAGCATACTGCTTTTTTTTTTATCAGGAAGGCTAGTGCAAGAAGAAGATATAATAGAATCAAACAATTGTACATTGATGGGGCCTTGGTTGACGACAGACTAAAGCTTCAAGAACATATTGTAAGTTTTTATGAGGATCTTTTTAGGGAAGAGGAGATTATCAGACTGGTTTTGGAAGTTATTGATTTTGATAACATCAATTCTATTGAATCTGGTATTCTAGATGCTGACTTTTCTGAAGCTGAAGTGTTACAGGAAATTCAAGAACTAGGACATCACAAGGCACCAGGTCCAGACGGCTTCCCCATTATGTTCTTTCATAAATGCTGGAGTTTCATTAAATTTGACATTATGGGAACAATGAAGGAATTCTGTGATACAAGTTGTATAGACACCAAGCACAACTCCACTTTTATTACTTTGGTTCCTAAAAAAGATCATATAGAAACTATTAAAGATTGCAGGCCAATATGTCTTCTTACTAGTGTTTACAAGATCCTATCAAAAGTACTTGCTTCTAGGATGAAATTAGTATTGCCAAAACTTATTTCTCCTGTACAATGTGCTTATATGGAGGGAAGACAAATCATTGACGGAACTCTGATTGCTAATGAGTTGGTAGACTCAAGGTTAAAAGCTGAGAAACCAGGGGTAATATGTAAAATCGATCTTGAGAAGGATTTTGATAGAATCAATTGGAGTTATTTGGAGTTTATGTTGAGCAAAATGGGTTTTAGTAGTAAATGAATCAATTGGACTAGGTTTGGTTATTCTACTGCCACATTTTCTTTGCTCATTAATGGTTCTCCTTTTGGTTTTTTCAAAATTTCAAGAGGTGTTAGACAAGGATGTCCCATGTCTCCACTATTATTTAACATTGCTATGGAAGTTTTCTCTAGATATATTGATAGAGATGCTAACTCTGGTTTATTCAACGGTTTTTCTATGGTGGAGAATGGTTCTGTGGTTAATCATTTGCACTATGTAGATGACACTATCTTCTTTGTTGACAACAGAAAAGAGGAACTTACAAATTTGTTCTCAATTCTTCATTGTTTTGAGTATATTGCAGGTTTGAAGGTCAATAAATCTAAAACACGACTGATTGCAATTGGAGATGTCCCTTTAATTAATGCATGGGTTACAGAGTTGGGGTGTGCAGTTGATACATTGCCTTTCATATACTTAGGTATGCCTCTAGGAGCAAAGCCTAATTCTAAGAAAATTTGGGTACCTATTTTAGAGAAGTTTGATGCAAGACTTTCTATATGGAATCAGATTTCTCTTACCAAAGGAGGCAAGTTAGCTCTATTGAAATGTATTTTAACTTCCCTTCCTATGTACTAATATTCCCTGTTCAAGGCTCTAATCTCAGTGATCAAGATATTAGAAAAGAAAATGAGAAATTTTCTATGGGGAAACAACAGTTGTTCTCATTTGATAAAATGGGAAGTGGTATATGCTGATAAAGAAAAAGGAGGATTAGGAGTGCTCAATTTGAGATTCATGAACTTGGCTCTTCTATCAAAGTGGATTTGGGGGTTTGTGATAGAGAAAAATAGCTTGTGGTATAAGCTCATAGTGGAGAAATATGGCTACAACTTCTCACAATGGGTTCCAGGTCCGGTTAATTCCCCTCATGGAGTTTCCTGCTAGAAAACTATATCAGAAACTAGTGATCTGATAAATAATAACTCCTTTATGTGCATCCATTTCGGTGCTAGGGTTTCATTCTAGTATGATAAGTGAGTGGGTACTTCATCTCTGGCGAATAACTTTAATCTTCTTTGCAAGCTAGATAGACTTCAGTTTGGCAGTCTTGCTGATCACATTACTTCTGACGGCGCATGGAGATTCGATTTCAAGAGGGTTTTAAATAACTTAGAAGTACTCAGTTGGCAGGGTTACTCAACATTATTGGAACCAATCCCCCTGTAACAGATACCCTACATGATGCTAGGCGTTGGCAACTTCACAGCTCAGGGTGTTTTTCGGTTAAAACCTTATATCATACTTTCATATCTACTGATGGTGTTAACTTTCCACATCAATTCATTCAGAAGACTGGAGTTGCACCAAAAGTCTCCTTTTTATTATGGTGTGTTGTTGATGGTAAATTAAACTCCTTAGACATGTTACATCGCAAGGGAATGGACGTTTATAGCTCTTGCATTTTATGTGGTGATAGCAATGAATCGCAGGGCCATATTTTACTACACTATAAAGTTGCTTACAAAACTTGGATGGCTGTTATGCCTAAAAAGCATTGGGATTGGGTGTTTCCTGAGACTATGTATACTTTGGATCATACATGGTCTTGTAATTCTCTTTCAAACAACGCAAAAGTGGTATGTGATCTTATCCCCTCTGCAATCATTTGGATTTTGTGGCGAGGAAGAAACTGTCGCATCTTTGGGGACAAGTATAGTTTCAAGACGGATTCAGAAATTGTAGTAGATGTCAAGTCTCTTGTGTTGTCCTGGGAAGTGCTTCTGGAAATAGGGTTCATTTGAATTTTACAAATTCTGTAAACAATTGGGAGACTGTGTTCTACTGAGTCTCTCGTTTTTTTGCATTTTGCTTCCTTCCTTGCTTTGTCTACCTTTGGTAGACCTTTGTATATTCTCCTCTTTTTAATAGATCTTTCTCTTCTCATCAAAAAAAAAGGGATTTAATTCTCCTCTCACAATAAATACTATAGAAAACTAGCAGCAAATACTTATTTTACTCCTATGTATATGTGGGAGTTAACAGTACCTCTCATATCAGGTTATGGAGGTATAATTCTTGCCTAATCATCTTCAACATTGTTGACCCGTTCACATTCATCGATCGATTCACTATATCTGTATAATAAATAATTTGTCCAGTGACAAGTAAATGGAAGAGCAATGGCTAGAAGTACTGAACATTTTAGGTCATACTAAAATGGCTAGTCTTGTTAGCTTGGAACCTTGTTGTATTTTTCTTGTCCAGTTGAGATTGGGTTCAGAAAGCAAATTAGTTAATTTAGATCATACTGAAAGAACTCAAAAACGTTCATCTGATTTGTTTATCTCTTTTGGCTGTTTTAAGGAATCATCGTGGTTTGAGGCTTACTGGGATCTCTGAGTTTGTGGACAGCATACAAAGACTACAAGTCGCAGAGACTGTTGGCGTCTCCCAGTAAGTGTTGAGAATGGGCTAGTAATGGTGGTGGGTTGTGAATTTTGGAATTTCGAGAGATGGGGTATCTATATGGGTCATCTGTGTAGGGTTGGTGAGGAAGCTCAAGTGAGGATGAAGGGGATTTATTTGGTTTGGTCTTTTATTATATTATTTGTATCTCCCTTTATCCGTATAACAGTTTTAATTGTTGAAAACATTTTTGGATTTTTGAAAATGTTGATTTGGAATGAAGTTTGGAAATTTTGAATTGTACAAGCATGAAATATACAAATTTAAATTTAAATATAGAGCTATTAGGTAGTGGTTAAACAGATATAAAGTTAGACGATAAAACCCTTTACCTATATAGGTGAGAAAACAAACATGTTGTTAGTCAAATCCAATCCAATTTATACATTCACACTTTTGTCCGCATACTTTAATGACTTGGATTAACATGCTAAGTCGTTATCATCTTTATGGACAAAAGATTTCCAGCAGAAATCTTATACGAGTAAAACAGATAACTCGAACACGTGATTTATGTTTGCATATATTAATTAAAGTTCTCATAGCTAATCATGGCTATGTTCAATCTTTAAATATCATCCCGTATTAATGATTACAGTTAAAGGTGACACAAAATGATCATTAATAATCAACAAAACAGTACCAGATAGGGGAAGCTTTCTACTTTAATGGGTCTTGAAATTTTAGTAATTGGAATATACCAAACTTAGCCGACATGCTTATAATTACAAGATTTAGCATGCAATCTATATAAGCATCAGTAGAGACTCGATCAAAACAATCAAAAAATTGATCATCATCATCAATAGATGTGCATAACCCATCATCATTATTCGTCCATCCCTTGAGTTTACCGAGTCAATTTCATTTTAAATTATCTCTTCTTTATTCATTTCAAACAAGTCTGATTAGGACCCAAGTTAAGCAAGCTTATTTAATTCATAACATCAGGCCACAGAACTGTCAAAATTGGATGTGTCTAGTTCTTAAAAGAACGTGGATTGTTAAATGCGACCAAGAAGACAAATGTGGATGAGCAGGCTGAAACCAACGCCATAGAGAAAGGGAAGATCCAGCTCCGGGAACCAAATTTTCGATTACTTCCTTCGTTTCACTATTAGATGACCTAGTTCAAATTTGCGCAATTCTTAAGGCAAGGAATGAGAGGTATTTTTTACGATTATACCTTTATATTAATAATTTATAAAATTTAGAATTGATTTATCTCTCAAACTATATCATGGATTTTCGTAAACTTTGTATCATTGCCAAGCATTTTCAAATAACTACGTAAAGAATATAAACATGAATACCAAATTATACATATTTCTTATATTACCGATAATCAATCAAAAGGATAATTTTAGAAATATCCCCTTATTTTTAATAGAATGGGTTAATTAATAGTGAGACAAGATTTTAAGCTAGGTAGGCCATCTAATAGTGGAACGATGAAGTATTTCCTACACTAGTGCCTTAAGCTCCTCGAGGAAGTTTCAGGCCCTAGACTAAATTCCAAAGACCCCATGGGTAGAAATATGAAAACAAATTTATGGAATGGAGACTAAGGTCTTTTCTTTCACTGTTGTGATTGAAAGAGAAAGACTTCCATTTATGTACCAATACTATATTGATAGTACAATTACATGAAGTGAGTAAAGATCCTAATAATATAATTACATCCAAAGAATTAAATTTATTCTGAAAAATATATCAAAGAAATTAAAATAAGTTACATCAAATTCTCAATTATATGTTTTTTTTGGCATGTACTAATTTTCTTTCCACGTTTAGATCCTTGAGTCATTGCGGTGATTGATGTTATTTTCACTAATTGGTGCGGGTGATTGGTGTTGTTCACGTGGACATATATATAAAATTTATTAAAAATAGTAATCAAGTTGATACAACGTGATTAATGATAAATTTTTAAAGAAATAACATGATTGATGTAGTTTTAAGGAAAGCTGGTCTCAGAACTTCCCAAAATATATTTCCTTTCTTTGGCAGAAAACCCGCCTTTTTCTCATTCGTTTGTCTTGTATTCTCACGCGGTTTTATGTGTTTATACAAACTGTCCTATTATTCTCCACTAGAAAATCATGGATTGGTACTGCGTATAACTTTCATATTGAGTCAAACAGGACCGAGATTTAGGGCTGTCAATGGATATTCGATATCCGGTATCCGTTTCCGAACATCCGGATTCCGTTAGGTTAATATCCGACATAACGGCTATCCGATATCCGATAACCTTAACGTAACGGATATCCGTTTATTAACATAACGGTACCGGTTAAGGGAGTTTCCGTTAGGTTAATATCCGATACCGTTAGTGTATAACTATATCATAAAATTTTCGGAAATTTTCGATACCTAATACCCTTTAGGTTTACTCTTTAGCCATTTGATTACGTCTCTCCTAAGTAAATATCGGAAATTATCGAATATTAACGGAAATTATCGGAAATTATTGAATATTAACGGAAATTATCGAAAATTATTGGAAGTTTTTTGTATCATGAATAGATAACGGAAATTAACGGAATAATATCCGATATCCGATAGATTATCCTTAACCTTATCGATATTGAATTTTTGAATTCCGACGGATATTATCGGATACCGGATATCCGGTAACCCTTAACCTTAAACTTATCGGTATTGCCAATATCCGACGGATTTTTATCCATTGACAGCCCTACCGAGATTCTTCCATGTTTCCGTGATGAATATCATTTCTTCCCTTTTAGTCAAGAATCACTTTATAAATCTCTTTTTTTTTTTCTCCAACGTGATGCGTGTGAAAATAAATGTCAAAATTCATATAGGATACACATCCATTTGTTATAAAATTATTCTCCAACCCTCATGTCTTAGACCAATGTATAGATAATTTTTGGTAGACATTGTTAAAGTGAACTAGATTTGTGCCTGTGCTACGTACCGGACATCTTTTTTCTTTTAACTTGGTGAATCGCGGAGCTTCTCCCAGCCCCGTGGAGATGTAATTTTGATTTGGTGTCCCAAGAGTTCGCCCCACCCCGTGGTGATGTATATTTGGTTTGGTATGGCGGGATGATTACATTAAAATGGTGGAAAAAAGATGCGAAATATGTGCGAATTTTATTAAGTTTTCCTTTTTATTTTTGCATACATTTATTTTTTCTTTTTATTTTCGAATAAAATATGTCTGGAATATGCGGGTTTTTTTTTCTTGTGTGTATTAGTTTGGGAAAAAGAGTCCTAATATGGTAGGCATTCGACTTCCAAATCGAATTTGGACTTCCATAAAATTCCAAACACGTTAAGTTAAGAAAAATTTAAATCAATTATACGTTACCAAGTGTCCTCACCAAAATGTTCGTTTCACAAAACTCAAAAAAGGCTTATTTCGGGCAATAGGATGCGAGTGTTTGCTTACCGTTTAACGTGTGAGCTTTATTTTTCTAGGCCTTTAAGTCTTTAAATGTATAGTTTTAGACATTCCCCTGACATTGTGTACCATCCTAGTCAGCTTTCACTTAATTTTTTTGATTTGACTTTAATATATTAACTAACCATTTTTAGCTCTGAAAAAATTTAATTATGAAAAATAAAACTTATACTAATTAAAAGAAGATTTACTAGCAATAGTGTTGAAGATGATTTATTTTTATCTCACTAATTTTAAAGAAAAATACACTGAGATGTCTTATTTATGTTACCACATAAAAAACTCACATAATCACCATCGGAGAAGCTCGGCTTCCCTGTTTTATCTCCACCAGCTAATTTAGAGTCAATCCCATGAAAGCTTCTAACCAAATCTCTTCCAAAAATCTTGCCAGAAAAGATGCAGACAAACAATTTTTCCCAACATAGTTTAGTTCTAATAGGGTCAGATATGACAATAGTGGTAGTGGATTCTCTTGGGACTGTGTTCTCTTCCCTATTTAACAATTCAGTGGTACAGGTATCTTAAAAATAAATAAAAAAGACATAGATCGTATCACGCCTAGGGCGCCTTAAACGCGCCTACACGGTAGCTAATGGGCTGGGCGCCTCGTCTCGCCTAGCCCCTGATACAACATAGATGGCTGCTAATGGGGGAGTTATCAGTTTTTTATGGGTGTAAAATTCCCTTACCAATAGATGTTGTGTCATATAGATTTTGGTATACCCAAACGAATTAATGCCCCCGGTAGCAGCATTGTTGATCATGATTCATTAGCTGCCTATAATACCTTCCCTAAAGTTGACTAATCATAAATATTACAAAATTTATTAATTTCTTCCAACAAAGAACATCGGCGGTATGTTTACGCTGATAACTCAGGCGCTCACATGCACCCAAAAACATATTAAGCACCCGTATATTTTTTCCGACCTTTACAATTTAACACTTAAAATTATCATCTGATAACGTTTGAGAATAGTTTAATACAACACAAAAGAATTCAAATCATAGTGAAGGACAATATATAGAGACCGAAATGATGACACCCGCCACTTAATTTATTCTGCGCCAACGATCTTTGGTGGCCAGGAAATCTAAAATTTTGGATCGTGAAGGAAGTGAGTTTGGCAATCAGTTGCTAGGTAAACAAGTTGATCACACCACACCCAAATATAAATAAAAAACCTAGAAGAAGAACAATAACTAACTTAGTTACTTACCTAAATTTATATTTGCTTAAACTGGATGTGCTGAAACTGCGTTCATGAATTCCTCGTCAGACTCAAGTGCAGACATGGCTTTTGGAGAGAGACAGATTTCGAGTTCCACACTCCCTTTTCCATCTCGACCTGGGTTCGCCCAAACATTCCCACTGAACTTATAAGTCCAACCAGTGCGCATTGCCAAGGGCTTACCCCAACCAAAATCACAGCTATAAATGTCGAATCTTGGTGAACTTCCAATGACAGCAGTAGACCGTTCAGAGTCCGGTCCGAGGTGAACAATCTTGGGTTCTTTCTTCCAGTCACTAAACCACCTCCGTATCTTTTCATCTGTATGATCAGCTATAACCTTGTGCAGAACCAAAGCAGCTGACCCAAGGTTGTGACCAAGTAGCTCCTTTGTCTTCATTTTACCAGTCACCAGGCCGATGTAGCATCCAAAGGAGTCCGAGGACAGTGGAGGCATCACTCTCCATCTATCATCAACGCACACCGCGCAAGATGTTTCTTGCTCTTCATCTAAACAACGAGCCCGTGCTAATGATCTCCAAACTAGGGCACTCAGGGCTTGGAAAGCAGATATATTTTTATTTGTTCCACACTCGTTGTTTGCTCGGGTTTTTAGTTGTAACATAGATTTGGTTGAGAAATGGAAGATCCTTTCTACAAGATCAGGTGGAGGTGGATATCTCCTTATAAGCTCGTCAGGATGAGAGGATAAAGGAACGTTGGCGATATCATTATCGTCATCAACCACCTCGTTTTGATGTTCCTTCAAAAACCAACGCTTGATGATAGGTGGTCGCGATAGTAACCGGACATCATTTTCATTTTTGCTACATGTTTCCGCCCACATCTGGAAAAAATGCCAAAAGGAGGTTCCGTCCACAACAGAATGATTTATAGAACAGCCAATAAAATAACCATCTACAAGCTCAGTTATTTGTACCGTGAGCAAAGGAATGGTATGACCGTCGTAGTTGATTGTTGTCATCTCTCCTTCATCATAAGAGGCAAAGAATGATCTGACAATTGGTGGCACATAGAGTGGGGAAAGGATATGGTTTAAGGTTACTGCGGGCGCAACAGCTTGTATGAATTCGACACCTCCAGACGAGTTATTGGTATGGTTTATTGAAATATTGTATGAAGGTGAGTTGCCATGTTTATTAGTCACAAACCGGCCGGTAAGAGGAAGGAACTCAGCAATTGTTTGGGATAGGGAGTTCTTTAGTTGATCAATGATGGTATTTGGATGGACCTTTTGATCACCAACATCATGACCAACCGATGATAAAGCTGGCGAGAGTGGCGGCTTGGAGAAGAGAAGACCGAACTGGATGTATTGTGCAGAGATTAAGGAAATATCCCATGGAGTAGATTGGCATATTTGCTGTTGCTGTGGTTGTTGTTTTGGTGTTTTCTCGGAAATATGGAGGTATGGTTTGATTGTGCATCTAGATATGAGACGAACTAAAGATGCTGCTTCGGAATTATTCATTGTGATCTTTCTAATAATTTCAAGGAGGTTTTGTAATTAAGTGTAGGCTGTGTTTATTCATCCCCAGATTACTAACATATTTATAGAGTTAATTTTGATAATCGGGATAAATAAGATTTTCATTACCGCCGGTAGCTGACAAATGCGTTAGCCAACTATTTCATTTTTTTTTTATAAAAGAAATTATATGACAGTCGCACAAACTAGATTACCAAGGTCCAAGAACGTAATTGATAATATGGTCAATGGAATAGCAGGCCGGGCAGGCGACGACTTACAGTAACACGCAAAGAATCTTTACGCATAAGAAAGCATATTTAGACTTCTGGGTGAAAGCTTAAATTGATAGGGGAAGTCTACTTAATTAACAAATGTGATGTATATATTACAGTGAAGGACGTCACATCTGGCTATAGATATGTCGTCAGCAGTGAATGCGTAGACTCCGTTTCTAAAAGTATACTTTATTAGCAACAGGACGAGGAGTTAATCGAATTTGACCATGCGAGTAACTCCTCGTCAGCAGTGAATGCGCAGACTCCGTTTCTAAAAGTATACTTTATTACGAAAATTACCACTTCGTACTTGCACGAGCGTTTTAAAAATTCAAAAACCGTCCATGGCAGTTTGGTCGGCATTTTTGGTGGAAATAGCAACCCGCCCGCCTCTACGCAGCCCTAATTAATACACTATATCCATTGTATCCGGAAAATGAGTCATATGACCACAAATCATAATGTATGAGAATGATGGACAAACAAACTATGGGCCTAGTTGAAAAAGACACAAAAAATTTTAATCGTATATACCATTTACTTTAAATTTTATTTTTTATTATATCATTTTCTCTTTTAAATTTAAAATTAATCGCGAGAAAGGTCTTAAGTTCCCAAATATAAGTCGGATTTTAATAAAATTTATATTTTTGAAAAGGGCTCGAAAATCTGTATAAAACAAGATCCATTATTGATATGAAATTCAAAAAATAAAATAAAATAAATAAACTAGGAAAACGATACATTATGCACTCCGGTGCAGCCAGGCTAAAATTTATTTCCTAGAAATATGCATTATGCACCCAGGTGCAACTTGACAAAATCTATTTTTATAAGAATATGTATTATGCGCCCAGGTGCAACCTGGCCAAAATATTTTTACTATAGGAATCATATATATATATGTATATATATTATGCACTCGGATGTGACCAGACCAAAACCTATTTCCCATCAGAATTATACATTATGCAATCCGGTGCATTTTGTGTACTTTGCGGAGGAATCTAGATTTATCCTACTAATCATTTTCATAACCAAATGTATATATTATGCATTACCAAAATCACTAGTTCTAGTTCACGATCTCGACAAATAAATCCCGGACCACTACCATCACATTCAACCTTAAAACATCGGTAGAATATAAGTATTATAATAGAAAAATAAGCGAAATAATAAATAATTCAAATTTAATATACATTATGCACCCGGATGTATCTAGACCAAAATCTATTTTTATATCAGTATATACATCGTACACTCAGGTGTATCTTGTGTAGTTCATGGATGCATCTAAATTTATCTTAGCACATGTAAGAAATTATATATAACCAAAATCACCAGTAATGATCTCCAACAATAAGTCCCCTACCATTACGGCTATTTCAAGCATCTTTGTGTACTTCGCGAGATGTTGTTGTCTTGCAACTGGTGGTGCCAGTACTCCCCTACCCATTCTATGTCTTTCATTTACAAATATGTATATGTTCATGAGAAAAATCAATTTTTTTAAACACTAGTCGTGTTGTAATTACAAACCTCGATAACATGTCCCTGTAATTTTTCAATCTTTATTCTCAAGAATCCAAAAATCAATATTTATTGTCAATTTTTACCCCGTGATTTTCCTACACCGAATGAAATCTTAACTATCAAAGATCAGATCTTTAACGATTTTTTCTCAAAATTCTCTTTAGTAAATGAATCTCTCCAACTCAATTACAAAAAAAGAACACCTTCTTCATCTCAACTGTAATCTCTCACGGGTGCAATCAATGATTGTTAATTACCCATCAGATTCAAAAAGTGAAACACAGATCTTTAGTATTGACAAGTTACATCTAGGAAAGGTGATATTTTAAATGTTGGGTTCGTGTTGAAATGGGAAGAAAAAACGAATCGTAGATTTTTGTCTCTGTACTAATGAAGGAAGAAACAAGGTTTGAGAGGAACGACGGAGCTAAGAGCGTAGCTTCCACGTGAGAAGAAAGGAAGCAATAGGCACGTCAACAACACTCTAAAGGGCATACTTGTCAGCTGTTTAATTGGATATTAAAAAAGTATATTAATGAATCCGTCTATTTAAACAGTGCCTAACTTTTACTTGTTTTTTAGATCCAAAAATCAAATTCAGGGACTAATTAACCAAAAAACTGAATCCAAACAAGCTCGTTTTCTTTGGGTTTCTTTCGTAGTCATATTGCGCCTTCTAGGTAAGGTCTTATTTCGGCTCCCCCTATTTATAGGGATTTGTTGCCTCTGGTGTTTCATTGTGGTCGGGCGACGAGGTCGAAGACACCTATGTATCCTTTGTGATTAATAGCCCATCGATCTTACCTTATCGTAATATTGCCTCTTCAAAATTTCGTTTTCGAACAATATCAGAGGCCTAAATACTCCCGTGAGTAAAAATTTCATGACATTGTCGGTTTTTTTAGTCACTCATCTCCCTAGAGGAGGGTTTCGTCCCTTTATATTCCCCCAGATTGCACCTTTAAGAAAGTTATCTCCTAGCTGATACAATAGGGATCTCTCCATCCAGATTTTCAAACAATCAGTTGTTTTCTTGACCTCTTCCGCATTCACTGATATGGCTCTTGTTTACAAGATCACATCCTAAGTGAGGTTTCTTCGGGACGTGATATATCGTATCCAGGATTTTCCAACTGAAATGGAAGGATACGCTCTAGACCCACCGAGCACCCCTAGCTCAACCATGAAACCCGGCTCCCTGATCGTATTTCTACGACCCTTACCAGAAATCTTTCGCTGGGTTATTTGCCCATATAGTTCTGACGGAAAGGTATTATGTTTTCCCATGATTCATGTACCCCAGGGTTACTTTCTCCTAGATACATCTCTCTAGGGTTCTCCAAATATGACGGGTGAAAGGTCTTACGCAGTTATGTCTCTAGCCAAACTGTGTGATATAGGGTGCACGCCAAAGATTAGGTACCTAGCCTCCCTTAATATAATTTTTAAATATATTTGGGTCTTAACAGCTTCATAACGAGGTCTTACTCTCCTGTTAAATATGAAAACGGGGTAAAACAACCATATCAACTATTTCGTTCGGAAATCTGTATGGACAAACTCTAATACAATTCTGAGAGCATCAAGCTGAGCTCAATCAGGAAATATATTAAAGATATTTATCTCTTTTTCAATGCAATCAATAAATCAAACATATATAGATCCGTGAACCTGATTGTTATGAGAATAAATCGGATGGTACCAAAGACCAATATCCGGGTGTTAATCAAGTCATATCCAACAAATAAAGTCGGATTTATCAACTGTGATTGAACTATGCCTAACCCGAGATATTTTAATTATATAAAGAAAATATAAGGCGGAAAATAAATATCACAAAGTAATACCCAATGGATCTGTGTGTGATTCACCCCCTCTTGGAGCATATTCTTCTACGAACAAGAGCTTTTTCCGCTCCTCTAAGGGCGAAATCTTTACTACACTGTGTATCTCCTTTCCTTGATAGTCACGTTTGTGAACTCTGGAGAGCACATTGTCATGAAAGTCTACGATACATTTTTATGAATGTATCATTGGGTTATCATACAAGTAATAGTGTCTCGTTTTATCTTTATGCAATGCGTTCGTGCTGGTTGTGTTTCTTGAACCTGATTATCTGTTCGCACAGGTGGTGGTGGTAATGATACACGTTGAGTCAGAAATGGATTCGAATTTCCTTGTTCAGTTAATCTTAGTATGATTGTTTGCACGTTCCTATAATCATTTGTGGAGTGCCCGTGGAATCTGTGGTATTTGCAGAATTCGTTGCTTCGTCTTCTTGGGTAGGGCTCCATTCCCTAGTTCAGTGGAACTGGAATTTCCTTTGATAGTGTAACTGCTTCCCATATTTTCTTCACGGTTGTATTGAGCTTTCAAATTTTAACATCTTTGAATGTTGGAGCATTCACTCTTCGTTCACCAAATCTTTGGTTATTGTTCCATTTTCCTCTGTTTTTGTAGTATCTTTGTTGCGCCAAAGCTTGCGGAAGCGTTAGGTTTGCACTACTACGAGGTATCTCAATATCGTCAAGAACACAATCACATACACAATAAGAACAAGTATTTAACGAGGTTTAATCCTCGGGAAGGAATAAGCAATTTTATATATCACCATATAGGTTGAAATATACAAAGCCTTTAGACGGAAAGAAGAGAACTCTTACTTAGTTCTGGTGTGTTTTCTCTAGTTCTATATATGGCTATTTATACACATCAATAGGAGTGGACACATTCCTTAACAAGGAATACTTTCCTACAAGTATAGGGTATTCTAACTTAGCTCTAAGAACAAACCTCTTAAGCTTCTATACTTAGGACACAAGTACTTGGTTTCCATAACCAACTAGATTTCCTAATCTAGTCCTTGACCATCCTACCAACAATTCTCCACCTTGGATCATGCATTCATGCATGAGACGATCAATAGACAAAATCACCTCCATCTTCCAACGTTGATTTAACCATCATTGGCTGCCTATGTATCCTCAATAGGAATCAAACCCAACTGTAGTTCTCTTAAATGGAATTGCTAGAAGACCTCCACCAGGTTCATAAGAAACTTTACCCCAAAAAGGGCCTTTCACCAAACTGGAAGGATGTGGATCAATTTCAAACAATGTTGAAACTTGATCCCAGATACTACTTTAATCAACATATCAGCTGGATTGTCTTTGGTATTGATCTTCACAAGTAGAATGTCTTCTTCTTCAAGAATTTCTCTCACAAAGTGAAATCGTACATCTATATGTTTGGTTATAGCATGATGCACTTGATTCTTAGCTAAATAAATTGCACTTAGACTATCACAATGCACAGGCAGTTGGTCTTGCTCAACTCCTAAGTCATCTAGCAAACCTTGTAACCATATAGCCTCCTTAAATGCCTCAGTCACTGCCATATACTCCGCCTCCGTAGTTGAAAGCACCACAATAGACTGCAAGATTGATCTCCAGCTTACTGGTGCCCCTGCTACGGTAAATACATACCCTGTAGTTGAACGTCTTTTGTCCAAATCACCAGCATAGTCAGAATCCACATACCCAACACACAACTGATTGTTACTTCTATCCTTCACAAACTCCAAGCCAACATTAACCGTACCATAAAGATACCTCAAAATCCATTTCACAGCATGCCAATGTCCCTTACCAGGACAATGCATATAACGGCTGACCATACTAACTGCATGTGAAATGTCCGGCCTTGTACATACCATCGTATACATCAAGCTACCAACAGCTTCAGCATATGGGATTTGGGCCATATAGTTTCGCTCTTGTTCAGTAGTGGGAGACATACGAGCATTCAACTTAAAATGAGCAGCAAGGGGAGTACTTACACATTTAATTCCTTCGTAGACACCAAAGTTCTGTAACACTTTCTTCAGATATGCCTTTTGAGACAAACAAACTTTTCCCTTCTCTTTGTCACGTTGAATCTCTATGCCAATAATCTTCTTAGCTTCTCCCATATCTTTCATCTCAAACTCAGATAAAAACTTGTTCTTCAAATTATCAATCTCTTTCTTGTTATTCGATACAATCAACATATCATCGACATACAAGAGCAAATATATGAAAGACCCATCACGTATCTTCTTAAAGTATACACAATGGTCATAGTGACTTCTTGTGTATGTTTGGCCTATCATAAACTGGTCAAATCGCTTGTACCATTATCTTGGAGACTGTTTTAGCCCGTACAACGATCTCTTCAGTTTACATACACAATATTTTTTTCCATCAACCTTGAACCCACTCGGCAGAGTCATATAGATCCGTCTTCTAGATACCCATGTAAGAACGCCGTCTTAACATATAGCTGAACTAGGTCTAAATCATATTGTGGTACCAAGGCCCACAAAATACGGATTGATGAGTGTTTTACCACCGGAGTGAACACCTCATTGTAGTCAATCCCTTCTCTTTGGGAATAACCTTTTGCAACTAACCTTGCCTTGTAGCGAACTTGATTCACCGAATATCCTTCTTTCTTAGCATATATCCACTTGTACCATATGTCCTTCTTACCGTTCGGAAGCTTCATAATAATCCATGTGCCATCCTGGTAAAGAGACTCCATCTCGTCCTGCATTGCACCTTCCCATTCTTTACACCCTGCACTACGTACATATTCTAAATAGGAAGTAGGAGTACCATCTTCAACAACTGGTAATGCATAAGTAATGTAATAATTCACCAACCAGGCTTCCTGGTTGATCTTCTTGGTTTGCTGGTTTCTATGGTTTCCATGACCGTATCTTTTGTATCTTGTACTGACTCTTGTTCCTCTTCCTCAACAGCGTCACTATCATTTGGAACTTCAGTAGATACTTATCTTGCGGACCCAATGTCTTCAGAAGTATTATCAACAGATACAGACTTAACCGGAATTGGTGGAGTTGCATCACTCTCCACCTACTGCAAAGGCTCACTGGTACTGGTGCTTCTGTTCTCCACCTGCCGAGAACCCCAAGACTTTACCATAGACATCTTATCAAATATGACATCTCTACTTATGCCTCATTGTGTACACCCATACACGCCTAGAATAGTCATCAATAAACGACACAAACCAATGTTTCCCTCTCAATGATGCATTCTTGGAAGGACCCTAAACATCTGAGTGAATATAGTCAAGAACTCCACTAGTATTGTGGATAGTTTTTCCAAAGCTTGTTCTTGTTTTCTTGCCCTTAAAACAATGTTCACAAAATGATGACTTGCAGGCAATAGCACCTTTCAACAAGTCTTGTTGAATCAACCTATGCAACGACTTCTCACCTGGATGTGCAAGTCTCATGTGCAATAGTTTTGTCTTCTCGGTAGCTGCACTCTCGATGTGTTTAGAAATAGGCACATCCCCTGTTGTTGTACTCCCAATCAAGTAGTACAAGTTATCATGACGTGTGCCCTTCATGATTACCATAGATCCAGAGATTACCTTTAGAACACTATTTTCAGAGACTATCTTATAGCCCTTAGCTTCCAAAGTTCCGAGTGATATCAGATTCTTCTTTATGGCAGGAAAAAATCTTACCTCCTTCAGCTCTCTAACCATACCATCATGCATCTTGATACGAACACTACCAATCCCAATCACACTGCAAGTATGATTGTTTCCCATACGTACTTCTCCATCAATCTCTTCAAAACTTGAGAACCAGTCCCGATATGGACATATATGATACGTTGCTCCAGTATCTAATACCCATGTACCATCTGTAATAGTACAAGCTGATGGTGTCACAGTTAGCGAGAAATCAGAAGCATCATATGATTCTTCATTACCTTTAGCAATGTTCACCTCGGTATTACTATTATCTCCTTCTCTTGCCTTACGCTTGGTAAAATCCTTAGCCCAATGACCAAAGTCATGGCACCAAGTACACTCATCTTTCTGCAGTCGTTTTCTACTCTTAAAACGTCCTCTACCTTTACCATAACCACCATTCTCGTTTCTCCTGTCTGATGAACAACCTCTTGAAGAAGAAAACCATTATTATCTTCACTTGCAAGGTCTTCACGATCCATCTTCCTGAACTCCCCACTACGCAATGTTGTACTGACCTCAGCGTATGTCATCTTATCCTTGTCGTGCATTAAATATTTAATCACGGGTTCATACTTTTCAAGAAGAGAGTTTATCAAACACAAAGCTTGTTCCTCGTCGTTGATCTTCTCATCGTTGTTAACCAACTCAACAAGAAGTTTACTATATGAATCTAGGTGATTGGTTAGGGTTGCACCTCTCTTCATGTTATAGCGATACAAATTCCTTTTAAGATGTATCCTATTGGCCACGTTTTTCACAAGGTATTCCTTCTCTAGATTTTCCCAGAGATCCTTAGCTAAAGTCTCGTGCTGATAATTAACTCTTACTGCAGTTGCTAAATACCCTCGTATCAAAACAAGACATAATTTATGCATCTTGTTCCACTGCTTATCAGACATCTCCACTGGCTAACCTTCTATAGCTTCCTTTAGGTCAAGATGAACAAGAGCATACATTAGGTTTGTTCTCCATAAACCAAAGTTATTGGTTCCTGTAAACTTTTCTACCTTGAGTTGTGATCTATGTGAATGAAGTATTTCTTTTTTTGTTTCTTTATCTTTACTTGTGGACTCCGAATGTTCTCCTAAAATATTTTTCAGATCAACTGGTTTATCTCCGTCAACCATTGTTCTTAAACAACCAAATATAGATAAAAAAACAGAACCTTTGAGATTAGTATTACCTCAAGCAATCTTCAGAAAAATACCTTCACTTCAACTTCAGTATGAGTAACCCGTATCCAAGAGCGTCTCCTTGCTCTGATACCAATTGTTGCACCAAAGCCTGCGGAAGCGTTAGGTTTGCACTACTACGAGGTATCAATATCGACAAGAACACAATCACATACACAAGAAGAACAAGTATTTAACGAGGTTTAATCCTCGGGAAGGAATAAGCAATTTTATATATCACCGTATAGGTTGGAATATACAAAGCCTTTAGACGAGAAGAAGAGAACTCTTACTTAGTTCTGGTGTGTTTTCTCTAGTTCTGTATATGGCTATTTATACACATCAATAGGAGTGGATACATTCCTTAACATGGAATACTTTCCTACAAGTATAGGGTTTCCTAATTTAGCTCTACGAACAAACCTATTAAGCTTCTATACTTAGGACACAAGTACTTGGTTTCCTTAACCAACTAGATTTCCTAATCTAATCCTTGACCATCCTACCAACAATCTTTCCCTCTGATCATTATGCCTTCCCTGAATACTTTCTCCTTGTTGTTTATTCTTATATTACCTATTGAACCCGCTCCATGTCTTTGCCTGACAGTGCAACTTCCTTTTGTTATATATCACCTGATTTTCCTCCGTGCTCTTTTTGATGAATATTTTCTACGATATTAGTTGGTCGCCAAAGAAGGCATGAAGCACCATCCTTAGCTGCTGTCCTTTGAACGGTCATTTTCTCTCTTCTTTTCTTCTAAAGAAATATATTCCCTCGATATTCATGCAATTCTTTCATTTTGAGCTTATATTTTAATATGAAAATGTTGATACACTAGTCCAGAAAGGCATATTAATCACGTTTTTAAATGACAGATTAATTACGTGAATAGAGTTTCACAGACAAATTCCGTCATATAACATGAAAATAATAGGGCCCGCCATTTAACGAAAAAAAGATGTCATTCTCAAACGTGATAATTTACTAGGTGTGTGATTTAACGAGAAGCCATTATATCACGAAATAAATCTGATATATATTCTTAATATTTATAAGCCCACCATTAATCTTCCGTTGCACACCCAGGAGTGGCTGTCCACATGTAATTCCACATTACTATAAGTTTGAAAATGGTTAGCCAGTAGCCACCCACCCCTAATTTGTCTTGATCCTTTCAGCTGGTTCGATATTGGACCTATATTGGTCACTAGTGGAGTAGTTTCTTTCAACAGGCCCAGTTTTAGCTCTTTATTCACATTTTTATTCGTTCCATTTCTTTTCCTTTTAACCCTAAACTTTTTGCGGCTCTCTCTACTCCTCCAACTTCTGCATCTCCACAAAACCAGAAACTGAAAATTGAGATCTCCATCTTTTTCAACCTTTATTTCACGTATGATTCTTCTTCTTCGTTTTCTCTTATTGAATTTGGATTTAGTTAGATTTAATGTTCTTGTAAGTTTATAGGATTTTCATTAAAAAATCCAATTTTGTAGATTGTTGTAAAGATTCTAGGGTTTTAAGTGTAATTGGGAATTATTTTTGAAAATTTGTTAGGGATTTTGATGTCTTCATGTTTTTTGTTGCAGCTTTTATACGAAGAAACGCTCGGAATCGACTCAAGTTGTTCTTCGTGATTTCAGTAATGTGGAAGGTCTTACCAAGGTAAAGTTAATTTTTAAATTTTTTCCCCTTTTAAAAAGTTGACATAGAATTATTATTGTTAAAGATGTTCCTTTTAGGGGTTTCTATGGTATGGGATTCTTGAGATGTTCTTTGATTTTAATACATTTGATACATCTAGCTTTTTCCATCCTTGTTAGGATTTTAGTGTTCCTGGGTATGTAGTGACTCTTCTGTTTTATTCTTCAATCTGAGAAGATTTAGAATTCGGAGTTTTAATCGTGTTTTTATCTAGAAATTTATAAGTTTTAAATTGATAATTTTCAGATTCACAGCTAGGGGTGGAAAGATGAAACTCAAGGCAATGCTTTCATCATATATGTCGTCTGATGCCAATTCAAGAGAATTCCAAAACCTTGGCCTCATCCTTTTTTAGGATCATGGATACAAATCATTCCAAAGATACAAGAAAAGTAAGACTACTTCCTATATATTACATGTTTTGTGGGGGACTAGTTACTGAGGTAGTAATTAATTTGAGTTTTTTCAGGTGTTGGACTGTTTTAAAACGTGAAGTTGTTTCTCTTGTGCTGGAATGTCAGATTGCAACGAATCCTAGAGTTCAGGATACTGCAATTATATTTAAGCCAAAGCAAGAGGTGGTTGCTTATTATGCAGCTTAGATTATGCGTGAGCAACATTAGAAGTGAGTTTTCTTCAAATATTAATATGAAAGCGGTTGTTGTGATTTAGATAGAGGTTCAAATTTTGAGGTTTGTGAGTATATTAATTGCATTTCATTGTCTTTTAAACCTTTTGAGTTCCTTTATAAGCTTCCACAATTGTTTTCCCTTTGATGTTTAGCTTTGTGAATGAAAGTAACTGAAATATTTGATGTATTTTGGATTCTACGGGAATCTGAGTGTGGCTTTCACTTTTCAGTAATGCTTCTTCCAAGTGAATGACCATGATGAAAGGAGTTTGTCCTCTTATTTACTGAAATGAATCGTCAATTTTGTTCAACGAAACCCATGAGTATTGAGCCTGATAGTAACAGGAAAACTGTTGGTGTCGCTCAACAACAACATCCAAAAGGTACATGTTGCTCTAACACAGATCCTTGATTCTTCCCTGATTTTAATGGTTTGTGAATTGTAAATTACTGTGCGTAGGTGTCTCTTATCAGACATAACCTTTAGGATTTGTTTTCTTCCAATATTACTTGATTACAAATAACCTTGGTTTGTTAAGGACGCATGTTGTCACGAATTATAATGCTTACAGGCACTCATGTTTATGGGCCTGGAAATGATTTCAGATGAAATGCATTCCTCGTTAGTGTGTAGGCTCGTATAGGTCATTTTTTTTACTTATGTCGTAATTATGGCCTTAATTTTCATTTTCTGCGGCGTTAATGCTTTGATCCTCAGATTATTTCAGTTTGAAAAAAAAAGTCTAGTTACTTTTATTTATTGTTCCAAATTTAATTCCTCGTATACCCTTCACATTTCAGTAACCATTCCAATCTCTCATTCTTCAGTTGTTCAATTGCTTCTGCACTTAGTCTTAGATTGCCTAGTAGGATGTTCTTCTCTTGTTCACCAATTTTCGTTCTGATTCAGTCATTCTATTTCCATATTCATCTTACAGCGAGGATGCTACGATGTGCATATGTTGATAGATTATAAAGCCTCCAAACAGTGACGAGCATGACTCCGATATTGATGAAATTATGGATACAAGTGCCATGTTAGGTGATATAGATGGAGTACTTGGAGATATGTTTCAAGAGGTGATATGATTAAGTGTCATGTAATTTCTGTAGGAGCCTGCTACACCAGTTGCTAAAGTTTCCTTTGGTCACTTAGCGTTCTCATTCTCAGCTGCCACAGATTCTGGGAAGACATTGAAAGAGATATTTCTGAAACATTCTTTATCAGCCTACCTATGTGGGCATGTTCATACAAGGTTTGGTAATTTGAAGCGGCATCATAGTTCTGGACATAATTTTTTATGAAAGTAGCACAGACAATGTTAATTGTTCTAATGGAGATCCATCTGTTAAAGAATTCTGGGAGTGGGAAATGTGGAAAGGTGACACCGGATTAATTACGATTTTGATTTTCAGTATTTAAGTTGGAGTTTCTATTATTTTATCTTTCAGTTGGTAATCAAATACTCTAGTTTCTTGAATAAAATAATATAAAGTTTATTTTGGATTCATTTTGAAATTGTAATTTGTGTCACTATCACATTCCAAAATCAGT